>NC_058407.1:163431297-163476297 GCF_002201575.2 Neomonachus schauinslandi | reverse complement strand
ACTCATCATTTAGATAAATAGTACAGATCTTATTACTGTTTTATAGGAAAGAAACTGAGATTTGGCACGCTTGTAACTTGCACAAGGACACAAAAAGTTAGTAACATTGGCATCTACCACACCGCTCTGTTTGCTGTGACCAAAATCAGCCTGAGTAGGTATTCTCATCGGCTGCCCTTGGGGAAGGTCAAAGAAAGAAGAGGATAGAGAATCTGAATCACCAAAAGAGGCTGTTGGCTGACTGCACTATTTTTGAAACTTTATTGAGATGTAGTTTACAGATCATAAAGTTGACCCATTTCAAGTATACAGTTCAATTCGTTCTTTGTATGCTATGAATACAAATCCTTTCTTTATAAGATATTTTCTCCCAGAGTGTGTACGATTTGTCTTTTCGTTTTCTTCATGGTGTCTTGGAAGCACAAAAGTTAGCGATTTTGATCAGTCCAGTTTATCATTTTTTTCCTCTCACGGTGGACACTTCTGGTGTGTAAATGAGCAGTCTTTGCCTCACTGCGATAATACTTTCAAGATCTCTCTCTTTCTCCCTCTCACACGCACACGTGCATACATACACATGTGCACACGCGTGCATAGATGTGCACTAAAGTCCACCAGTGGCTACTCCTTTCATTTGGAATAAAAGTCAAGCCTGTTGCTATGGCCCAAAAGCCCTTACCCGATCTGGCACCCCTGCCCGATCTTTCCTAGGTCACCATGCTCCACCCTCTGTGGCCTCCACTGTTCCTCTGAGCCTGCTCTGGACCGTTGCTCTTGCTGCCGCCTCTGTCGGGAACAGTCTTCCCCACCTCTGCCTAGAGCGACCTCCTTCCTTCCATGCAGCCCTCAGTTTAGATTTCACGGCCATAATGATAGCTTCTGAGATCATTCTAGCTGGGAAGTATTCACTAAAGGGCCCCTCCATCCAGCCAGTAATGCCTTCCCTTATTTCTTCACAATACTATTCACTTTCTGGGATTATTTCAACTTTTTTACAATATATGTGAGTCTCCCCCACCCCCCAAGGGCAGAGAGCTTGTCTGTCCACCCACTGTTCTTTTCCTGGCTCGGGGGCAGTGCCAGGTACAAGGTTGGGGCCTCGTAAGGATTCGGAGGCATGCTGAATGGATGTTAAACTGAGAAGGACTTCATAGATCAGATTTACTGCGGAAACACGAGGGGCTCCAACAATTCCCTTTCTCAGTGAACCCTCCCTTACTGAACCTGTTTCATTATCCTCCTTCCTGTGCTTACTGTACAGTTAGACCATCCTTATGGTGCTGCCTTTCACTTTTTATGCAGGTGGCTTTGCATTTGGTTTCTTCTCTCATGGAGGTTTTGTTTCCTCAATCTGTTAGGAAGCTCTTAAGGACGGAATCCATATGGCCTGGCCTAGAAGGTGCGAGGTATTTGGTCAGTGAATGGATGAATGAGCAGATGTCCCGAACCTCACCCTTGTGTCCTGAATCAATGGAGACCCAATGGCAAAGGCCTGTAATGTATGACTCTCTACGAGGGTAAAACGGAAGGCAGGGGTTGTATCTTGCCATGTGATGCTAACATCAGTCATGTCACCATGACCGTCTCCTCGTGGTGGTGGGCATTCGGGGCACTGTGCGAGACCAAGCATCTCTGAAGGGCAAATCAGTGTTTCCAAGGGGGCCAAGTCATTTGCAGCTCTGGGATGCCTGCAGGGCTTGGTAGGAAATCTCTCAAAAGCACTTACACTCCAGTGTTTTGAAGAGGTTAATGGTCCTTTGTTCAGTTTTTTAGCTTTTGCCAAAATAGATTATCTAAACTCTTGATTTGGTCTTACCTGCAAAATACACTTTCATCTTTACCTAATACTCGATCACTTTTCCCATGGGCTTAGCTGAGGACATGAGACATGCAGGTGTTGGCACCGAGAGAGAGAGACATCGTGCAGTGCCTTACCGTGATGCAAGGGGAGGTGGGGGACTTAAAGCCCCAGCCTTAGATCTTTAGCGTCTGTGATTTTAGCCTGATCATCCTCCCTCGAAGTGGCCCATTGCAGTGAGTGGGGTACCTTGCCACAGCTTGCAGTCAGATAGGATTCGGGGTATGATTCTGCTTTTACTAGATGTATGACGGACCGACTGCATCCTTCCTCCGAGCCTCTGTTTTCTTGTCTGTAAAATGAGGCTAATAGTACCTAGCTTCTAAGGTTATTAAGAGGGTTAAGGGGGCGCCTGGGTGGCTCAGCTGGTTATGCGTCTGACTCTTGGTTTTGGCTCAGGTCATGATCTCATGGGTTGTAGAATCGAGCCCTGCATCGGGCTCTGCGCTCAGCTCAGAATCAGCTTGAGATTCTCTCTGCCCCCCCCCCACCGTGTGCACTCTCTCTCTCAAATAAATATATCTTTTTTTTTAAAAAGAGCGTTAAGTAAAACAATGTGTGAAACATTCCTATTACAGTGCCTAGATACACAGAAAGTACAAAATAAGTGATAGCTTTATTATGAGTATGATTATGATTGTTAGTTAGCATTGTTATTTCTGCTAGACTGAATAGCAGTCTAGCAGAATAGAATAGAATAGAATGACCACTCAAGTGAGGATAACTCAGTAGGCACAGATTTTAAATGAATGGATGTCCAGTGCATTCTTGACTTTTTTAGACCATTACCTGGTTCCATAAAAGTTCTATGACAGATTATTTTAAAAATACACCAAATCATCAAATCAGTCACTAGAAAGAGAAAATAGTGACCAAGAAAAGAAGAACTCAGGTTCGGAACACCTAAGGATCAGTGTAGTTGCCACGACTGAGCTTTGAATTTGACACTGAGATTCCTGGCAGCCACGGTCAAATTCACTATGAAATTACTTAGAAAAGGAGGCCGTCACTTCTTCAAGAATCAAAGCTCCCTCCGAAGTTACTTTCCTAGATAACTTTCTCACATGGGCCTTCGTGTGGTGAACAGGATTCCAACAACGTTTTCCTCAAATGCAATAACAGATTTTGGATGACTGCTTCTTGTAAGTAGCTTTTTTTTAAGAGCAAACGGCACGGCATTAAAATACAATCCAGTACCAGCCGTTCTGTGTGGGGCTAAAGTAATGTGGCCCTAGTGTGTAGCTGCGAGGTGGTCAGATTTGATCCATGGATAGAATTTAGAAGGTTTTGAGGAATGGATGAACTGCTTGTCCTTCAGATAATCTTTGGTAAATATTGCTTTTTCTCAGCTGGGCTTTTGATAGGAGTTGAATAGCAGACTGTTTGAGATTGTATTCTCTGACAAGAGCCTGGTGTGTTTGTATTCTCTGCTGCTGGTCTAGGGCAGAGCCTCATGCCTTAGAAACCAGAAGTGCAGGTGGTAAAGTTGACATCTTATTGTGAAAATTGGATCCCCGCCTGCATGGAAGGCTATTCCGGCTCTCCCTAGGTGGGGCTGCAGAGTACTTGTGAGCAAATCCAGACCCCTCTTCAGGAATCCACTGGGGGGGTCTCTTCTGAAACTCAGATAAGTTGTCAAACAAGCGTTGTTGTTCAGTGGGTCCCAACTGCTCCCTCTGGTTAGGGATGGATCCAGGGGAGAAGGTGGTAGGAGGATGAGTTACAGCCTGTGACTAGAAAGTACAGCCTACCCTGCCTCTGTGGCATCCTTGAGAGATCCCTGTGGGTCAAGAAGGAGTCTACACTGGGAATATTACCTGTGCGGTCCCAGGCAAAAGGTGATGAATCCTTGTTCTAGCAGGTGGCCGGGATGTTTCCGGCCTAGGTTCTTAGCTGCGAGCCATAGAAACTCTGTCATTCCTTCCCAGGATTCTGAGCAATGTGACTTCTTGGGAGAGCTGGCCAATCAACTAGCTCCAAAATTTTCCCTTAAATTAAACAAACTAGTGGCGCCTGGGTGGCTCAGTCATTAAGCGTCTGCCTTCGGCTCAGGTCATCATCCCAGGGTCCTGGGATCGAGCCCCACATTGGGCTCCCTGCTCCGTGGGAAGCCTGCTTCTCCCTCTCCCACTCCCCCTGCTTGTGTTCCCTCTCTCGCTGTGTCTCTCTCTGTCAAATAAATAAATAAAATCTTAAAAAAAAAAAAATTAAACTCATCCACTCAGTGAAGTTATTTGTACAAGCCAGTTACATTTGGAGGCAAGTCTGCTATTTTCATTTGCCGTAGTTACTACTGAGCCAGTCCTTCTGACCATAGATGCCAAGGCCATTTGTCTGTCAACAAGAGTTTATGTCAGGGTCTCTAAGGGAGAACTGTGATAGGCAGAGAATAAGAAAGCAGAAAGGACCCACGGTGATGAGCCAGCACAGTCTTCCCCTTTTCCAGAGGCCTGGGGAAGCCATGACTCTCCGACTTACAGAGTCACTTACCCTGGGTGAAGACTGTTTCTGCCACATATGGTGGGTCACATACATGTCCATGGGAAATCAGAGGGAAAAACGAAAGTGACTGTTGGACCTTCTGGCATTCAGGGACCTCGTCAGCATCGGTAAATGTTCAGCCCATGCCGATGTCAACTTGGAGGAGAGCTCTGGGCTGCATTCAGCTCCCTGCCAAAAAGAAATGGCCTGAACCTAACGGCCATTTCCTCCTCACAAATGAGAGAGGGTTGTCCGGGACTCCCAGAAGAGCCAAGGGGCATTGGGCAAGTACTTTTCGAGTTTGTTGTCTGAAAGTTAAGCCGGTTTCTTGGCTTTCCAGACAGCTGCGAGTTGCCTTGACCATTACTCCAGTTCATTAAATGTTAATGGGTTATCAGTATAGGAAGAGTAATCCCCCAAAGTGCCTTTAATATGTTTTATTCTTCCTCTCAAATAAATGATTAACATCAGTAGGAATTGCTCAATAGATGGTGTCTGCAAGACTCCTTGCTCCTTGCGGCTTTCTCCTGGAGTTTATAGCCTGGTGTGGACGCCTCGATGAGATCTGAAACGGAGAAAGCAGTAAAAGTTAGTATCAGCTGGTCGGTGAAATGGAGGTGGGGGAGGTGGGGGAGAGACCCAGCTTGAGGGCAGTGGCATCATCATAAATCACACTGTTTTCTTCCCTCTCGATTGGTCCTGCTTTATAGAATCTTCACATCTCCAAGATGGAAAAGGCCTGGCTGTTATTTTTTTTCCAGCTTCCCATTCTTCACGGAATTCCTTCTGTAGCTTCCCTGGCAGATGGTCACGTAGCATCTGCCTTCACCTTTGGGGAAGGGGCCCTGCCTCCCTCCTGAGGCACCTCGTTCTACTCCTCTGTAGTTCGACTGGCGGAAGGTTCCCCCCGCTCCCTGTCATTTCTCATGGTTCCTCTTCCTTCTCCTCAGCATGCTTGGCAGAGGGTCATCTTTCATGTATTTGGTCACCTCCCCTAAAAGACTGTAAGGCCCTGGAGGCCAGGGGCAGGTCCTTTTTGTTCACCATTTAGCATAGCACACGACCCATTGAAGGTGATCGGTGGTTTCTGTTGCACGAAGGAAGGAATGGAATGAACGAACGAACACGTGCACGCAAAAATTTCAAAAGAGAGCTGGGAAGGAATTATGTAACATGAAAATGGTAACAGGGTATTTTTTCCCAGATACCAGCTGATCTGCTCAAGACGACTTTGAAGTGGAGGCGGAGGAAGGAGTGGGGAGAGGCACTACAAAAAAGTGTTTTTTAAAAAAGCACTGTGAAACTAGTTACAATGAGGGATCCGAGAGATTATAATGGTTTGGAACCGAAAGAAAAACCACAGTGTAAGTAAAGCCTAGTGAGACCCAAGATTAAAAAAAAAAATTTGTTTTGAGGGGGACTAAGCAACATTCAGGACCTGGGAAGAACCAAATTGATTGTGATTCTTTTTTTTTTTTTTTAACATAGCATGGTGGTAAATATGATCTCAGAAATGTTACTGAGATTTGGTGAGACTAAAAGAGATTGGAAAAGGGATCGAGAAGTCTTCCCTATGGAGGTGAGAGGCTCCACTTTGCGGAGAAGATGAGCACTTGAGTGGCCTGGAGGAGAGCATTCAAGTGAGGGAAGACAGCCATCCCCCGCCCCGACCATGGGGGGGATATGTTCCAAACCCCCAGCAGATGCCTGAACCCGCAGATAGTACCAACCCCTACGGAGGCTATGGTTTTTCCAACACATGCATCCCTGGGATAATGTTTAACTTCTAAACTCAGCACAGTAAGAGATTAACAACAATAACTAAGGATGAAATAGAACGGGTCTAACAATACAGTGTAAGAGAAGTTATGTGAATATGGAGTCTCTCAAAATATCTTACGGTATTGTGCCCACCTTTCTTATGATGATGTGTGTTGATAAAACACTCACGTGATGAGGTGAAGTGAGGTGAGTGATGTAGGCCCCGTGACGTGGCGTCAGGCTACTATAGATCTTCTGAGGATATGTCAGGAGGAGCGTCCGCTTCGGGCCTGCTGTTGACCGCGGATAACTGCAGCCGCGGAAGGCAAAACCGCGGATAAGAGGGAACTGCCGTACTTCCAGCCTCAAGCCAAGCTCAGTAGGAGCTCAGAACATCTGGACAGGTGGCCCCAGCCATCACTCACAGCACAGCTCCTGGTGGGTGAGGATTAGCCCCTTCCCCCGGTCCCCACACACTACAGTGACGAAGGTATCATGCATCCCCTGCCACTCCCCACCCTGCAGTAGCTGCTGTCTGAGTCTGGCCTCAGAGAAAGAAATCACAATCTTGCTTTCTCTCACCTCCCACATCTAGCGGGTCACCCAGTTTTGTCACTTTTGTCCTTAGGATGCCTCTTCCACTCACATAGCTCTGACCCCAGATTTTCTCCCGGGGATCTCCTCACTCACCTTACCCAGCCAGCTCACGGGAAGGGGCTGCCCTTCCACACCACATCTTTGCTCACTGCGGCCTGACATACTCCCTGCTCACCGCCCACTTCCTTCCATCTCCTGGGCTCCTTTCAGTTCATACCCCCTTCCCAACTTCCAGATCCTGCTACTGTCCCATCCCACTTAAAAAGCTTTCTTTCCGGGGGTACCTGGGTGGCTCAGTCGTTAAGCGTCTGCCTTCGGCTCAGGTCATCATCCCAGGGTCCTGGGATCGAGCCCCACATCGGGCTCCTTGCTCAGCGGGAAGCCTGCTTCTCCCTCTCCCACTCCCCCTGCTTGTGCTCTCTCTCTCGCTATCTCTCTCTCTGTCAAAAAATAAATAAAATCTTTAAAAAAAAAAAAAAAAAACTTTCTTTCCGGGGTGCCTTGGTGGCTCAGTCGGTTGGGCATCTGCCTGCGGCTCAAGTCATGATCTCCAAGTCCTGGGATAGGTCCTGGGATTGAGCTGCGAGTCGGGGAGTCTGCTTCTCTCTCTCTCTCTCCTTCTCCCCCTCTGCACCTCCCCACTGCTCGCTCGCTCGCTCTCTCAAATAAATTAAAAATCTTAAAAAAAAAAAAAAAAGCTTTCTTTCCATGACTGCCCACCTATCTCCTTCGGCTCCCTGGCCTCTAACCCCATTTCCTTCCGTCCTCGTAGCACTCCCCTCCACCTGCCTTCCCCTCCCCATGCCCCACACCCTCACCACCACGACGCGCTCCTACCCAACCTTGCTACCAGGCAGACTCAGCCCCAAGCTCTGTGTTCTACACACGAGCAGCACGCAGTAAATGTTTGTTGACTTGAATGGGATGTTTCTTCCCAAGATAGAGATTCCAAGTGCTTCTTACCCTTTTAATTTATCGTGCTTTTCAGAATATTTAAACAGAGTCTGTGTCACATCATTCCTGGAACTGATACCAAGCAAGCTGAGCTGTCATTCCTGGGATTCACTCTGTTCTCATTTGCCCATCTCCATCTTTCTCGTTTCTTCTTCTCCAGAAATCCATTAAGATTAGTGTCTCCAGGGGACTTTGTAGGTTTCTTCACACTGGAATGCAGGGCACTTGGGCCGGGAAACATCAGCTCATTTCAACCAGTCACCATGCCCTCCGAGCCAAGTCGGACTGGCCTTGTGTTTGAGACTCCTGCTCTCAGTGGCAGAAGTTAAAATCCAGCCTCACCAGCAAAATTAGCTTACATGCCCCTATCCAGCACCAAAAGTGCTCACTGCTCTTTTTATTGTTACTGAACTCCCCACCCATTTCCACCCAGTATTTCAAGGGGGTAGCCACTTGGCTGTAGTAACTGTTCATACTACTTACTCAACAATTTTAGGTATAGATCAACATGATATTTATTTTATAAAATCCTATAAATTCCTTCCCCTTACATTCTCTCTCTACATATGCCCACCACGAAGAGAAGCTACTCTTCACATCATAGCCATAGCGCAAATGAAATGAAATAAATTTCTCACTTTGCAATACCATATACCACTTCTTCCTTTGTTAAAAAGAGACATAAAGGAGAAGAAAACACTGGTCTACATAAATAGCACTAAATATAAACAGTGGAAGTGGGCTTCTGGGTTTTAAACTCTACAGGGGAGTTGTTATGGCAACCTAAAGTTGTCTTCGGTGGGGGGAAGTGTCAGTATTAATGAGATAAGATCAAACTGTGCCCTCAATGGTAACTGTATTCTCCAAGATTTTTCTTCCTTCTGAGACAAGCAAAGCTCTTATTTTATCAGTGACATCTAGATTTAGCAGTGGGAGACAAATTGGGTGGGTTGCAAGGCCTGGAGTTTGGTTTCCAGGCTGAGTTTTGTAATCCCCTGTTTAGAGGAATTAGATCCACTCCTAACACGTCTGCTTCAGTTAGCCTTGTTCTAAGCACGTAGTTTTCAGCTTAGAGGATGGGTACTATAGGTAGACCATTAATTCCCCAAAGGGAGCCTGAAGTTCACTTAAACGTAAGGCATTTTTTTTACTGGAAGAGATTTTTCTATAGGGAAAGGATGAGAAGAAATCCTTGATACTGAGACTGTCCAGGGGCCAAGTTCCCAGAGCGGAGATTGGCTGTGGGTCAGGATCTTCCAACTGAGAAGAAACCCTGATGTCTGGAGGGAGGGGAAAATGAAAATCAACAGGATATAGGAAGCCCTGCTTCTAGCTGAGAGGAAAGGGTTGCCAAGGATCCTGAGCACGTACTGCTACATGTGACTTTTGGGACTCTGAGTTTGGAGGGGGATGAAGGAGGTGAGAGCATGAGCCTGCCCTGGTAATAGAAGGAAATAAATAGTAAAACGTGTTTTATAAAAGATCACCTGAGATGCAAAGTATACGGTTTCCTAAAGCTGGAGACATGTGGAGAATAAGGCCTCAGTTTGGGGCAGGGGGTGGGGGGCGATGGTATGAACAAGGATCAGCAGTGTAAGTGGTCTTCTAGAATGCGCTATTTAGAAAGGGACTGTTGAGCCCCAGGGCGCAAAGAGAAAGAATAGAAAAGCAAAGGCGGGCAAAGCCAGAAGTGGAGGTAATAGCACCCGGGAAAACTTCTCCCCTGATATTGTTTACTTGCGGAAAGAGTAATCTCATTCACAAACTGTGGCCAGCCATAAACACCATCATGCTCGCCGAAGGAGACCCAGGAGGGCTGTGTTTGCTGAGGACCACCGCAAAAGAGCCCGGAGCCTCTCAGAACCCAACACCACAGACACGGAGAACCTGCCTGTGGGCAGACCATCAGATGGAAAAGTCTAGAACAACTCCCGCACCGCGAACGGGACTGCTCCGCAACTCTCTTCCGTGCTGTCTTTACTTGGCCGGAATAAAGGACCAAAATCAGCAATAGTGGGGTAGATGCAAAAATAAAAAAAATTAAAAAAAAAAACTTTTAAAAAAGTCAATATTTCACAGTTTACAAAGCCCCTTCGTAAAAGAGCGTTTCATGTGATTTGTGCAGCAATCCTGTGCGTTGAGCAGAACAGAGAGTCACTCCCATTTTACGAAGGACAAAGGTGGGGAGCTTGCAGAGCTGAGCAGACCGGGCAGAGCTGCATAGTTTCCAAGGGTTGAACCCAGAAGTTAAGCCCAGGCTGAACCCTCTGTGTTCAGACCCTCTACTCTTTCTATGGCAAGGCACCTCAAGAAACCAAACAAATCCTACCTATAAAGAAATGTCAAATCGCGCGGAATTCACATAAAATTACTTGAAAGGGCTCCTGCCTTTCATCCCAGGAGCACACTGCTCGATGTTGGCACACCCACCAAATGTCACAGCTTCACTGCCCAAAGCCTTGCCAGAGAGGACATGCTGCCAGTCTGCCGAGGGGCGGATGTGCCCTTGTGAAGTGGTAGAATTTGGAGAGGGCCAAGGGAGTTCTCCTAGGGAGGCGGGCCGGGAACCAGAGTTCCGGGGGGGAGGGCGCAGTGGTGAAACAGGGCTTTGTATCTTTTTAGGAACAGTCTCCAGGACCTCACTGATTTTTGCTTTCCAAATAAATAAATATCAGGATAGCTGAGGTCAGTCTAGAAAATTAGAATTTGCTTGGGGGAAAAAATATGTTCTGGAAAAGATAAACAGTGGCTTGCAGTTTCACTGTTGGAACATTTGTTACAAGGTCCTGGTATTGATCTTTTATCACCCAGTTTCCACTGGGAGCCATGATATATTACCACGCTGGGAAGCACTAATGCAAGTGCGTGAATCAGGGGAGCCCCTAGACGGTATCTGCAGCGAGGCGGCATCCACTTGGGGGGGGGGGGGGGCGGGGGGGGGTGCGGCGTGAGCTGCAAAATTCCAAGGGGAGTTGTGCGTAGTGCTGTGTGCAAATGCATATCCATGCCGGGGAGTGTTACGGGTTTATGAGGAGAGTGATTAAAATTGCATCAAAGAGGCTTGTGAAGCTTATGGTTCAAGTTAACTGTATGAAGTAAACAGCCTTTAACGGCCTCCTGGGAGTGTGACAGATAGTCTGTGGGTGTTACAGCAACATGGTACTGGTGAATGTTCTGGCCATCCCAAACTAATCACCATCTGTGAGCATGGGTCTCTGGGGAGCGTCTGGTGGTTGGACAATCATGGTAGTTAGCATTTTTAATCAGCTTCTGTGCAGCACAGATAGAAACCTTATGCTCAAGCCTCTATTTTTCCTGTCCATGTAGAATTACTTACGATGATGATAGCAGAGCTGACAAGGATTTGGGATGTGATTCTGCAAGATGCCTTTTGTGATTCTTTCCACTCCTTTTTTCCCTGGCCTCCAGCCTGATCTGAAAATTAGCCAGAACACTTGCTTATGGTCACTGCTCTTACTGCTTCTGTTTGCCCCTCGTAGAAGGGACCTCGGTGGGGGGAGGGAGGTTGCTTCTGCATTCAGTGGGACATGTTGTCTCAGCTCAGTGCCTTGAGTGTGACAGTCCTCTCTCCCCTCCTGGTTGCGCTTTCCATCCCAACCACCCCTGTGCCTATGCTCACACGCACTTACCCATCAAGCACTGACTTCCTTTTTTTCCCGTTATTTTTGTTTTGGGGTGACGTCACTTGAGGGCTCCAGCGGGATGCCCCACAGGGCATGACAGAAGGTCAATGGCAACGTCCTTAGGAGTAGGCAGGCCTGCAGACAGCTGGATCCTCCAACTGACGCTGAAAGAAGCTATCAGTTAGCTTTTGTTACATAACAAACCACCCCAAAACTTGGTGAGTTAAAACAACTATTTCATATAGTTCACAATTCTGTGGGTCAGCTGGGTGTTCGAGCTTGTCCGGGCTAGCTCGGGGGATTTCTGCTGGACCCTGTCAGTCGTCCGTGGCTAGCTGGGCTTGGCTGATCTGGGGGCATTCGGTTGCATCTGGTGGTTGACGGACTGGGTGGTCTGGGGTGGTGGTCTCAGCGGAGACAGCTCACTTTTGCTCCATAGGATCTCTCATTCCTCAGGAGGCTCACCTAGACCTCAGTCCACGTGATCTCCTGCTGCTCCAGGGGTCCGAGGAGGGATTGAGGGTTCACCTTGGTAATCGAATCTATCCACATATAAAAGAATGGATACACTCCTCCTTTTTGGTTTCTTTGCCTTTTGCCCCCAATCTTGAAGGGATTATAATTCTCATTTTTGTAGCTGTGGATGGTCATGGCAAGAAGACCAAAGGGTCAGTCAGCCAGGAGATCAGGAGCCTCTAACTCATGGGGATGCCTCAAGATCGTCTTGACGTCAGAGAAAACAGTCCATGTGCTAGAGCAGCCAGAAAGTACCCAGCCCCCTTTTCTAGTAGGGGTCTTCCTCTGGTCTGCACTCTGCCTCGTGACTGTGGCTCCTGAGGAGAGAACCTGACTCTATGCCTCTCAGTCTCCTTTGCTTTTCTCACAAATGAGGTGCTTCCGACTGCCCTTCGAATGTTTTCTTCCCGGGCGGAACGGCCCTTTGGCTCAGCTGGTTCTCACATACTGCAGAGGCCCTGTGCAGGGACCAGGCTCTCATCTAACGCTCTGTTATGGGCAGGGCCCTCCGGCCTCCAATGCCAACAGAACACTAGAAGAGATGAAATGTAGAATCTCAGCAGATCATTCTCGCAGTCAGAAAGAAAGTGGGACTCCTCCATTGCTCTTCTTCGGAGACCGGAGCCAGAACTCACACAGAGACCAGCAGGGAGCGGGGTGATCATAGCTGCTGCCTCCTGGCAGACCAGGGCTAACCTTCCGTGGCAGCCGAGCATGGGAGTGGGGGGCACACGTGGCTCCGTGCAGTGGTGTGGGAAGTAAAGTCACTAGAGCCCCGGCTCCATTCTGCTCCGTCCCCACCCCCTTGGTGGCCTTCAGTCTGGAGAAGAGGTAATGGTCATGAATAAAGCGGGACTCTCTTCGTGATGCCAGGGTCTGGGAGCCTTGTGGGATGAGTCTTCTGTAGCGCTCAAGGAGATGACCCACTGAGGGGAAGATCTTCTGTCCCGCCATTGCCTGCCTGCAAGGTGACAAGCTACCAGCATGCTGCCATCTTGGATCATGACGACTGGGCAGAATCCCTCAGCGTCCAGCAGAGGCTCGGGCGGGATGGCATTGTGGTGCTGTCGGGCAGCATGAGCCATCCCACGCTCAGGGTTGCTTTCTGATGCCTGGAGGAGTTGGCACTTCGGGTTTTTCACCTTTGAGATTTTTTAGCAAGCCAGGGATACGGAAGATGTAATATCTGGGGGTTGCCAGGAATATACATTTTTATTTATTTTTTAAATAAGAACTCAGTAAACAGTATTTCCACATTTTGTCATCTGTGAACACCTAGCATGAGACCATAACGGCGATGATGATGGCAGCAGCAGTAAAGATGGGCTCGCTGTGTGCCAGGCACTGAGCTAAGTAATTATTTTTAAAGATTTTATTTATTTATTTATTTGAGAGAGAGAAAGCACGAGTGGGGGATGGGTCAGAGGGAGAGGGAGAGGGAGAATCTCAAGCAGACTCTGTGCTGAGCACAGAGCCCAACCTGGGGCTCTATCTCACGACCCTGAGATCGTGATCTGAGCTGAAATCAAGAGTCACATGCTTAGCGGACTGAGCCACCCAGGCGCCCCTTTTTAAAATTTTATTTATATATTTATTTTTTTAAGATGATCTGAGTACTTTACATGTGTCACCTTACTTAATTCTTAGTACTAAAGTAATCCCCATTCTTACATATGAGAAGATTGAGCAACCAAAGGGTAAAGTGAGGTAGCCGGGGTCACACAACAAATCAGTTCGGGTTAGGATTTGAGGAGGTTTGACTCCAGAGCTTGTGCTCTTTACTACACCTGTACGTGTTCAGTACAATCTCATTCAGTAGAATGATGTTACAGGGTTGATAGGACTGCTTCTTGTTGGTCCAAAGAAAAATCTCAGTTGGCCCTATGATGGTTACCTTGCCTGATTTAGTATCAAATTATTTAGTCTGATTCACAAAGAGGTTATCAGACTTTGGGATTTCACTAATCCAGAATCAAGTTGCTGATTGTATATATTACCAAATAAGAATTTTATAAGATACAAATACCATGTATTATCACCATATTTCATACCAAAAAAAAAGATGTAGTTGTTAAGAGCTCTGGAGTCAAATTTTGATGATACTACTGAGTAGTAAGTCACATGACCTTGGGAAATAGAAATAACCTCTCTGCCTCAGTTCTCCCATTGTAAAATGGAGATGATTATAACAGTACCCACCTTTTGGGTTAATTGGGAGGAATAAGTGAAATAATGTACGTAAAGCACTGAAGACCTGGCACAGAGAAGCACTTGATACCTTTGATATTTTTATTCTTATTATTAACACCAAAGAAGCAAGAAATAGACAGTATTAGAATAATATCAAATACGTTGAAAGTTCATGGCACTGTTTTCCTCATCTGACTGGTCATGGGCCAACAGTGACCTGGAAGCCATCGGTTGAGCACCACCGACTTAGTCAATTTCCATCCTCTTCCAACAAAACATGGACAGAGCGCTAGCATCCTCCCATCCAATAAGGAGGTTGGTAGGAGAGGCGGTGAAGGGCTGCACGTGGGCAGAGCAACTTGGTTTCGCGGGCGGATATATAAAGCAAACAGTGTCAGTAAGGGAGGTTCCCAAGGTGGAAACTGTCCCAAGGCAGTAGCCCCTTACCCCAACTCTAGACTCAAGAAGTCATAACACCTTGTGGTTCCTTGAAAAGTAGTTAAGAGGCAAATGGCACCACTGAAAAGAGGCATGAGATGAAATTCAGTGTTGTAGGTGCACCTTTTTCCTATTTTAGACCTTCTTAACACGTGGGGGCCCGAGCAGCCCGGTGTGGTAGAAGAGAGAAGAAACCCCTGGCCTTGGCTCTCGCCACAGACATACAGAGTGGGCACGCCCCTCTGTGGAGAGCCCCTCTAAGAACCTAAACTCAGTGATCTGCTCATCCCACTGCTAGAAGCTGAGGTCCTTTTTAGTGGACAAATCATAAGCAACCATAGCAGGGAAAGTGTGTTTGACTGTAGAACGTTCGATGCACGTCCAGGCCTCTAGCCACCTAGCCTTCTGGTCCCCAAGCCCCCTGCGCTCCACCACCCTGGTGTCCTAGCTCAGGAAACCCACGCTCTGCCCACACCCAGCATGTCCCCTCCACTTGCAGTCATTGATGTGTGCAGTGCCCATGCCCAGCCAGCCTGGGGAGCAAGGACAAATACTCAGTTTTGGTTGTATGCCCCCAGCAGGACTCAGCAGGAGATTTGCACATAGTAGGTCCTTCATAAATCTGTGAAAAGCAAAATCAAAGCATTTGAGCTGTAACCAGGATCTATGTAGCTATACTCATCAACCCCCAAGTACTCCAGCATTGTGTCTTTGTTGTTGTTTAATCAAAGTTCGAGTCTTTCAGAATTAATTCTGTTTTGTTAAAATTAATAATGACAGGCTGTGTTTTTGTATCCTGCTAAAATGTGTAGAACAATTGAGGGAGAAGAAGGCTTTTTTTCTGGAGGTGATTTATGTCATATTTGCAAACTCTGTGGAAGTTAAACCATGCTTTGCAGTTGAAATTAAGAGTTTCCAGCAGGCAGTTCTCTCCATTTTATTTAGAGGTCCCAGTGACTCGTGCAAACTGTGGTAGGAATGGAGGGGATTGGGTCTGGGGGGGAAGAACAAAAAATCTCACATTTAACCCTTAAGTGAGAGGCAGCATTTAGGGTTGGCATGGGAAAGGCAATCCAGCTCTGTCTTCTCAAGATAAATCAAATGGTACTCAACTGAGAGCCATTTGATCACTTTCCGAGAACCCTGAAGGTTACAAGAAAGAGGAAATGAAGGCAGATGGGGAATTAAGGACAGAGGAACAGAGATTGCAGGAAGGGAAGAATGTAAATATGTCAGTAGGCTGAGAATCGTAAGGCTGCTGAACAGAATGTTTGGTCTGGTACGACCGGAGACACCCAGGTGTGTGCAGGAATGGGGAGAAGCCATGACACGGGGCCTTTGTCCTTTCACAGGGATAAATAAAATCACTGCTGCTTAAAGCCATAACAGTACATGTCTTTAACATCAGGGGGAAACGTTTTAGATTTTACTTAAAGGTTTTTAGTTGACTAGTTTGTTTTTTTTTTTCACCTGTCTGTATAATGTCTGGTTCTTGCATTGTTAGTACGTATGAACTTTTAAAATTTGTCCTTTGGGGCGCCTGGGTGGCTCAGTCGTTAAGCGTCTACCTTCAGCTCAAGTCATGATCTCAGGGTCCTGGGATCGAGTCCCGCGTTGGCCTCCCTGCTCAGCAGGGAGCCTGCTTCTCCCTCTCCCACTGCTCCCTCCCCACCCCCATGCTCTCTCTCTCAGTCTCTCAAATAAATAAATAAAATCTTTGAAAAATAAAAATAAAATAAAATTTGTGCTTCTGTTGCCTAAAGGAAGAAGATACCCAGGTGTATGATACCAAACCTTTCCCTTAAGAGGTTCCCTTATCACTTCATAGAATGTTCATTCATTCATTCATCAAACACGAATCCAGAACAGTGTGCCAGATACAGTGCCAGTTTCAAGGAGAATAAAGGGGATTTAAAAAAAAAAAAAGTCCCTGACCCCTTGGAACTAGCACTTAGTGACTTCTCAGGCATGCTTGCCCATACAGTCACCTGGGGCAGAGACCCTGAACTTGAGAGGTGGGCACCGAGGAGTGAGACTGCTGTCGTGTGCGAGAAGTGCCTCTGGGGTGTCTGTTCCCAGTGCTCCGTGGCCTCCAGGGAGCGTTAGCTGGGAGATCCAAACATCATCCACGGGGGGGGAGTTCCCTGCAGTTCTGGGACGCCGGCTCCGGAGCCTTCTGGATGGGGGAGTTGAGTGCCGTCATTTGGGAGGTAGACCCGCACAAGGCTGTATGGGGCCAAGACTTCCTTTCCTTCTCCTGGATGACTCATTTCCCACCATCTCAGGCTTCCTTTGGTCTTTGCTGCCTTGTTGCTGTTTGTCAACGGAAGGTAGTTGGGGGCCTTCTGTCAGCTTGCAAGTCTTCCTTTTCTCCAGCCAGTTTGGTCTTGCCGATTTTGTTGGGAAGCCAACAGCCCGGCTGCGAACAGCCCCAGCCCAGCCAGCCCTTCTTTCAGAAGCCCCATAGAACTAGGTCATCGGGTTGCCGGATGGCCCTTCCACAGACGATGCTTTGCTGCAACTTTTAACGTACGCTGCCTGTGGAATACCGAACTTGTTTCCAAACTAAATAGTCTCCAATGAGGATTTAATGGGGGCTTTTCATTTGAAATAGATTGAAAACAAGCCATTTCCTACTCCCATTTCAAACAAATTTTGGTCCAATTATTTTCCTTTTTTTAACATAAAGTTAAATGGACTATTCTGCCCATCCCTGACTGAGCTGAGCCATGATTTCTCTTGATTATGCTTTTATGCTGTGAATCGCAAGGCTCCAGAGACATAATGGACGTCTGCGGGAGAGTGGCAGCAATTTTTAAAATTCTGCCAGTTCTTGTCAGCTTTCACTCTGGTGCCTGCTGCGCAAGAAGAAAGCACCCCACCAGAAGAAAAAAAATCTGCCAACAAAACCAGCACTGTCCGCCTGTCCTCGGGGGTTGGCACAGGGCCGTGCCTCCTCTCTGCAAGTCTATGTAGGCCACGCACTCCACCACCAGAGAAGCCCAGTTTCCAACTCTCCAGCCCTCTTCCTCCCCCTGTTTTCCAGCCATTCGCTTTTTGTGGTATTGACGGTTTCTTCCCCCCCCCCCCCCAGCCTCATTTTTCTTGGTTTTACTTGGACCAGGGCCTCAGGGAAAAGGAGCTCCCGGCACCCTGCCTTCCGCTTGGTCCTTTACCTCCAGCTGCCTAACAAAATGCAAAAGAGAACGCCTCACTCAGGCCTTCTCCTTGGGTGGTGGGGTTATTTGTTGTTTGGGGTTTTTTGGTGAGGTGGTGGTCGCCATCCTGGATCTCTAGAAAGTTCCAGAACACTTGGGAGGAGAAAGTACTTCTTGCTACCAGCTCCTGTCTTTGGTAAGGGCAGCCAGCCTGTCAGGCAGGTTTGTGGGGAGCCTACTGAGCAATGTCTTTTGATGGGAATAGTCTCTGCTCTCACCCAGCAGTGCCAAGATTTAACTAGCCCCACTGAAGAAAGGAAGAAAAACAAAAAACAAAAAAAACCTTAATCCCAGCTGCCAACTTGGGAAGCACAAAATACTCTCTTGGTTTTTGGTGGAAGCCCTTTGTGCCTGCCCGGATGTCTCTGGTGCAGGAGCAGTCAAGGCTTTGATTCGGGGAGAGGTGGAAGATGGTCAACGGCTCCTCCCTCGTGGTCCCATCAGTTCACGGGATCCATTTGGGACGGGCTCCGCATTGCTGCCCACATGCTCTGTGGGGCTCCCATCCCTCAGCATCGCCGGGGAGAGGCGATCTGGCCTCTGCCTGAACCTCCTGTGCTGGGAAAAACAGCCCTGAGCAAGAACCCCGAGGAAGCCTCTCGTTCTTATAAAACTTTCTCCCACAAGACGTGAAGTCTGTTACTTTCTCCCATTGGGCTGCCCCTCCTGGGGCCACCAAGAAGAAATCCAGCGTCCTTGCCAGCATCCCTCTAGACGCTTGGAAATGACATATTCCTAATGAAGCTTTTCTTCCCTAGGCCTGCGTTCAGTGCTTTCAGCCATTCCCCGCATTGCTGGGTCTCCCAGCCCTATGTCACTCCCGTTCCTCTCTCCCAGACCTGCTGGGCTTTGTGAATTCTCAGGTCTAAGCTACCCAGAAGGGGGCGAGAGGCTGTCACCGCCTTTGTCAGAAACCTGTGGCACCTTTCAGTGGTATTGGCTCTCCTGGTGGTTATTACCAGAAAGCATTCATTTATTCCAAACTTAAGTTGAGTCTTTACATGTGGATCCGTTCAGGATATCTGTCCCATGTCCATGTGTCCATTTGTTATTTCTGAACCTGTGTGCAAACTGCAGGTATCCCTAATTCCAGGTTATCTTACCAGGATGAGATGGACTTCGCCATCCCTCTAGTCTGTTGAGATACTTTTGCATCTGTGTTTCATGATCCAGTGTCCTGCCATGCCCGGCTTCATGTCACATGAAAATTTAGTGCATCCCCTGGGCCTGGGGATCCAGTGGGGAACAAGACAGGCACAACGACTTCCCAAAGAGTTCATCGGGACAGACAGCACTTGAGAAGGGAAATACAGAAGCACCCAGGGAAGTGCTTAACGCACTCGGGCTTTCTGGAACATGTAGTGTTCGTGAGTAGGAGTTGGCCAAGGGATGAGTGTTCCAGGCAGGAAGACCTGCATACACCGGGTGGGAGGTGACAAAAAGCATGGTGTCTGCAGTCACTCGTCATCAACTAATGCCCCCGATCCTCATCACTTGCTAATACAGATGTGGAGCCTGATAGGTGGAAGAAATTACTGTTAAGACCCCTCATCTCCCTTGGGGCACATCAAACATTTATGAGCTCACCTAATTGCATTTTTGTCCCCACCACACTTCTCTATCTTGACTATCTGAATTGCATTTGAAAAGCTCATTTATATCTCACTGAATACAGGCCTACCCTGTCTACATCATTTTCCAAGTTTATCAATCTCATGCCTTGTGAGAAAAGTCTTGTTCTGTTGACTTGTTCTCCATAACTCACATTGGCTTCAAGTGAGCACCATTTTGCTTCCTCAGAGTTCACCGGCTGTCATCCTGATAATCTGTCTTATTTTCCAAGTCACTAGTTAACGAAATAGGTGACTGGCAGAGTTGAACCTAGAACCCCAGGGTCTAACCTCCTTGTCCGGAGGTCTTTTCTTTCTAACACTCTGCCCTCCGATGTCCATCCTTTAAGAGCAGACACCACACCAGGTTCTTTCTGAGAGCACCCGGTCGGTCCTCGCTGTGCAGTAGAAAAGCCAGCAAGCCAGCCAAGCAGTTACCCCACTGCTAGTGGGAGAGGAGGTGCCCTGTTTGCAATCACTGCCCCAGGCTTGGTTCATGCCTTTCATGTCCTCCGAAGGCCTTCAGAGTAAACAGATGCAAGGCTTTATGGTTAACAAAACGTGCTGACCTTTATTCTCTCCTTTGTTTCTCACTCCTACGAAGTCAGTGGGGACATATTCTTGCTCCCATTGAGCAGATGGGACTCAAAGAAGAGACTCGGCCAAAGTCACGTATACCAAGTAGCCAAGCTCTGGTGCCCCCAAGGACTTCGGACTTCTCTCCTCTCCTTCTATCAGTGATGATATCTGACCTCTCCCTTCTCCAGAATGCTGGCTGGGTGATTGGGTAAGAGAATATAAATAGAAGGAAAGGAAAAAAAAAAATAGATTAAGTTCCAAGCACTAAGTAGGCAAGACAACTGAATGCTGAGGCCTGCCGCGGACCTTTAGATCATTTTCCTGACACTCTCTAGCTGAAAAGGAACACAGGCAAGTGGCCCCCCACAATCCCTAGCTTAACCGACTGTCTTGCAGGAACAAGCCCAGTATGAGCTATTCTAAGCAGGATGACAGGATTGGAATTTGGTAATGTTGCAAATGTACTTTTAGATCCAAATAGAGGAGGAGTGTTGTAAAGAGCTCTATAAAAATGGTTTAAAATAACAAGCTCGCGGCGAGAGGAATGCAGAAGCTCAGACCGGAGTTGCTGCTCCAACCTGAGCGTGCTCGCCACCGTTACGGGGGGTGTTGTTGAGCAGATCGCTGTGCTCAGTAAGCCTCACGTTACCTTCAGATTGCCCGCAGGCTCAGGAACCAAGGGCCGTGTCCTAAGTGAGAGGTGTTAATTGTCTAGATCCTTTAAATGGGAATCAGAAATAGGCAAAGGTGGATGTTTTCCTAACAGGTATGGAGGGGCTTGGTAGAAAGAAGAGTGACAAAGACGATCATCAGCATGTTTCTGGTCTGGGACTTGTTGAGTCGAAGTCTAGGAGAACTCCAGGTTCCAGGGCTCCTTGATTCCTTCGCAAGAGCGAAGGGACAAGTACTCTGTGTTACAGTCCTTGGTGAATTAGACCTTGAGACTTCATAATTAAAATGGATTTAATAGAGGAAGGAGGCTGGGATATCTGCCCCAGTAAGCAGGCATCTTCTGTCAGTAGGAGAGTGTGTCCTTTGTATTTAAACAGCTTCTCCAAAAGGCTCTAAATGAGATTTGGGACTTAAACAAGATTTGGTGTGATTTGCTAATTACCCAAGTTACTATTACCTGATTAACACAGGAATCCTAATAGTCTGTTACAGCGCCTTTCTTGCGGGTGCCAGGAGGCTTGACATCTGTCACCTGTTCACTCGGAGGCATTTTAATTAACCCAAATTATGTATGTCTTTTCTGCTTTATGATTTGGTGCCTGGATTTTATATTTAAAAGTTAATAACTACCTAAAGGAGGTTTGCTGCCAAAATACAAGGAATGAAAAGCCTGACAGATCTGTTTGTGACTGAGAATCGGGTGGAGTTCTTGGTGAGTTCCAGGTTGTTAGCCTGGAGAGTGACATGCCGGACACAGAGGAGGGCTTCCTGGTAACCAGTCACGGATGTCCGGAATAAACACCCTCACCTCTCTCTCTGCCTTCCCAGCCCTAACCGAGGCCTCAGACACAGTGTGGATCGAACTGTGAGGGTTAGGAAGCAGAAGCTGCGTTGCTTTCTCAAGGGCACACAGGGAGCCCGGACTGCATTCAGATGAAATCATAATCATCATAATAAATAATAACGAGTTTTCTCTTTGACCACCCGAAGACTATGTTGACTTGCATTTCACAGGTAGGGTTTCAGTGTGATAAAGTCATCTAGGTTAGAGTCTCAGCAGGTTTCCCTTGAGATCGGAACGGCTTCAGGGGATGCTGGGGGCGCTGCTCTGTACCACCGCTGGGAACCATTTTTTCCCTCAAATAAAGATGGCTCATTTATCTGGTTCTGAGTTCCAAAGCCTGTGTCCGCACATGCTCTATATGGAAAGGGCACCCTCCGAGGAGCCTGGGATCCCTATGCTTAGTGACCAGACTCTTCTCCAAAAACAGGGACCGAGCTCTGCACAGAGACCAAATTGCTAGTCAGAAAGTGGAAAACTAAGGGCCATTCCCTGAGCCAGTGTGCCCTGCCTTGCCTTTAGATGCGAAGAGGTTCCTAGGGCTGGGGCTGGGGTGTGCCTGAGGACAGAGGACCCTCCAGGGTTTGCTCCTTCCCCACCTTTGGTGGGAAGTTCCCATGCTGTTCAAGTTCACTGGGTGTTGAAGAAGAACCCGCCTGAGGCACAAGCTGCTCAGCCATGTGAAGTGATTAGTTCCTCCAGGGCACGAGGAGACCACTTGGTAAACGACTTCATCCAGGCGCTCTAAATGGTGCCCCAGTGCACCGGGAAAGTTAACCTCATTCACCTTCCATGGATGTGCAGATCATTCCTAGAAAATTGTTCGTTCGTGTTTGACCAGGCACAGCCCCACTGTGGATGGCAAAGTCTCTTTTGACCTCCCAAGTTAACTGTGATCATTCTCTCTTCTGTCTCAGCCAAGCCTTTTCTTCTGGAAAGAGATAGTATCTTACGGCTAGAGGATCATTCTCAGAGGATTCACCTCTGCCTCTCCTCACCCAGACTTGGCACCGCCCCAGAGTTGCTGGTGTTTCTGTTACATCCCAGCCCAACAGACAGCTCGGTTCCCTTCACCTGAGGCCACGGGCAGTGGGCAACAGGACGGGCCATGAGTTGATCGCCATTGAAATTGTTACTTGGAAGTTTACTAGACCATGCTGTCTCCTTTCATATATGTTGGACATTTTCCAGAAGAAAAAGTGAAGAACAAATAGGGATTATCCAGTGCCTTTGGCAATGCTCTCCCCATGCCAGAGTGTAGGTAAGGGATGAATGTTATCTGCTTTGGAATATTGACCAAAATTAGAATTTAGCTATGGGTCAGAGAAAACACTGGTACAGAGTTCAGTTTTAAAGTTTCAACATAATACACGTGCTTCCTTATTTTAAAAAATATTCAAGGACAACCAGGCAGGGAACACTGTCACTGTAGATGGTTTGGCATCCAAAGCCTTTTTATGTGGGTATTACCCATAAATGTGCACGTTTCTACAGCTTTTAAGTTTTTTATTTCAGCTTTATTAAAATACAGTTGACAAAATTTTAAGATATTTAAAATATACACTGTGGTGACTTGAAATTACACATACATTGGGAAAAGATTTAGTTAACTCACACATCCATCTCTTCACCTTTCTTTCTTTCTTTCCTTCCTTCTTTCTTTCCTTCCTTCCTTCCTTCCTTTCTTCCTTCGTTCCTTCCTTCTTTCTTTTGTTGTTGTTTGTGGTGGTGGTGGTGGCAACATTTAAGTACTCTCTTAGCAAATTTCTTATTCAGCCATGAGAAAGAAAGAAATCCTGCCCTTTGCAATGACATGAATGGACCTTGAGGGCATCGTGCTAAATGAGATAAGCCAGACAGAGAAAGACAAATAATGTGTGGTGTCAATTATATGTGAAACCTAGTGGGGGTAAAAAGTCAAACTCCTAGGAACAGAGCGCAAAAAAAGTAGTTTCCAGGGCACGGGGGTGAAGGAAATAGGGAGACCTTGGTAAAAGGTACAACTTTCAGATCTCAGATGAGTAAGGTTTGAGGATCTAATGTAAAACATGATGAACGAGCTTTAATGTTAGATTTTGTTTTCTTTTGCTTTGTCATTTTCTGTTTTGATTTCTTTTCAGATGTGATTACATTAAACATATTCATCAGCTTGTTTTTAACAAGTTTGTTCAAATCTAATTTATAGGCCATAAAATTCACTCATACTAAGTACATAATTGAATGATTTTTGGTACATCTGCAGGGTTGTGTAACCATCACCTCAGTGAAGTTTTAGAACATTTTCATCATCATGCCCGTAAAATCCCTTATGCCCGTTTGCAGTCAGTCCCCATTCCCACCCCCAGTCCAAGGCAACCTTCTGTCTCTACAGATTTGCCTTTTCTGAATGGTTTGTGTAAATGGAATCATACAATATGTAATCTTTCGCATCTGGCTTCTTTTCACTTTGCATGGTGTTTTGGGGTTCATCTATGTCATAGTGTGTCTCAGTAGTTTGTGCCCCTTTATTGCTGAAAGATGTTCCACTGAATGGATAGAACATATTTGTTTACCTATTCACCAATTAAGGGACATTTGTTTCCACTTTTTGGGTCTTATTAATCATGCTGCCGTGAGCATTCACATACACCTCTTTCAGTGGAGATCTGTCTTCATTGCCCCTGCTAGATACCTAGGAATGAATAGCTGGGTCATACGGTAAATTTGTGTTGAACATTTTTTAAGATACTGCCAAAATGTCTTTTTTTCTGAAGTGGCTACACCATTTGACATTCCCCTAGTAACATATGAGTGTTCTAATATCTCCACATCCTTGCCAACATTTGTAATTGTCTGTCTTTTTTTATTATAGCTAACCTTGTGGATGTGAAGTGGTGTCTCATTGTGGTTTTAATTTGCATTTCCCTGATGGCTAATGATGTTGAGCGTCTTTTCATGTGTTATTAGCCATTTGTATGTCTTCTTTGATGAAATACTATTCACATCTTTTGCCCATTTTTTAATTGGGTTGTTTGTCTTCTCATAATTGACTTTTAAGAATTCTTTATATATTCTGGATACAAGTCCTTTATCAAGTATACGATTTGCAAATATTTTCTCCCCATCAGCTGCTTGACTCTACATATTTATAATGGTGTCTTTTGAAGTGCAAGATTTTTAATGTTGATGAACTCCACAATTTGTCAGTATTTTCCTTTGTTGTTGTATCTAAGAACTTTGCCTAAACACAAGGTCCCGGAGACTATCTTGGTGTTTTGTTTTGTTTTTTCTTAAAGCTTTGTAATTTTAGCTCTTATATTTAGATCTGTGTGACCAGTGAACTTCTGTGTATGGTGTGAAGTAAGCATCTAATCTTCTTGCAGGTGGATATCCAGTTGTCCCGGTACCCTTTGTTTGGAAAGACTACCCTGTCCCCACTGCAATACCTTGGCACTTTTTGTCAAAAATCACTTGACCATAATATAATTTATTGTCCATAAATATTTATTTCTGGACTCTCATTTCTGAACCTTTGATCTGTATGTCTGTCTATCCTTTCTTGGTGCAAGACTGTCTTGATTCCTATAGCTTTGTAAGATGTTTTGAAATTGGAAACTGTGAGTCCTCCAACTTTATTCTTTTTAGAAGATTGTTTGGGCTTTTTGGGGTTCTTGGCATTTCCGTAGGATCATCTGGTCAATTTCTGCAAGAAAAAAAAAAAAGCCTGCTGGGATTTTTTTTTAATATTTTACTTATTTGACAGAGAGAGACACAGCGAGAGAGGGAACACAAGCAGGGGGAGTGGGAGAGGGAGAAGCAGGCTTCCCACCGAGCAGGGAGCCCGATGTGGGGCTCGATCCCAGGACCCTGGGATCATGACCCGAGCCGAAGGCAGACGCTTAACGACTGAGCCACCCAGGCGCCCCTACATCTTGTACTTCTTTTGTTGAATTTATTCCTAGGCACTTAGGTCTTTTTGGTGTTATTGTGAGCGGAATTTTTTAAATTTCTTTTTTGCAGTGTTCCTTGCTGCTATATAGAAATACAGTTCATTTTCATATATTGATCTTATATCCAGCGACTTCACTCAATTTATTAGCTCTAATAACAATAAACTAGTAGTTTTGTGGATTCCTAAGGATTTTCTACATGTAAGCTTATGCCGTCTGTAAATAAGCACAGTTTTGCTTCCTCTTTTCCCACCTGGATGCCTTTTACTTTCCCGTCTTGCCTGCTACAAAATTTTAAGGACTAAAACTTACCTAATGTCCTGGCAGATTTTCATGATGACAATTATAAATGAGAGGACAAATAGCCAACTCTTGGAATTTCAGATGAGCGTTATAGAGGCAGAGGAAAGAACTGCCCACTGCCCTAGCAAACGAGCAAAAATGCCACTTTGCATAGACTTGTGGTTTCATGATTTTCCTCTTAGTGGGTGGTTCTTTCAGCAACCTGACCAGCGCAGACATGAAAACTCCTTACCAGGCATGAAAGTACCCTGAGTAGGCAAAGATAGATGCCACACATCTTCCAAGCTCATTTATGTAACCCACTGGAAAATCTGTGATCTACCCCGAACCTCCTCATCAAGCCTACATGTTGTTTTAATTAAAGCATGGGTATTGGGTTTTCTAGGGGTTTTTTTTGTTTTTTTTTTTTTGTATTGGTTTTGTTGGGGTTTTTTGTAGCTATGCTTTAGGAATGGTGTTAGAGAAGAGACAAACCAAGAGCTGAACACAAAGGACACCAGAGAGTGAAAGGAGGATAGCTAACAGGGAAGAAACTGAAAAAGCATTAAATACTCCATATATATTTCCTGGACACCTACTAGTGTAAGCCTCATACTCAAGAACTGAAAAGCACCACTAGCAAACTGATTGAAGGCAACTTCCCAGTCTCAGTAGGCTGTGAGCAAGCCAAAACCCCAGTGACCCCATCCGTTTCTTTTGTGGCTGATGAATCAGATTCGAGTGCAATACTTTATAATTTTCCCTATGAAATTCTAGCTTGTTAGAGTCAACCCATTGTTCTGGTCTTTTATGATCTCTTTGGATTCTGATTCTTTTTTCTGAGCCGAAGATTAGTAACTAAGCCAAACAGTGATTTCTCACAGTGATAACCCTGTGTCCTCACAAAAGTGAAATCCCACTTACTGCAGAATAAACACATTAGCTCACATAGCTTCTTAAAAAGTTCCTCATCAAGGAATATTAGAAAAAGGTATACAGTAACAAAAGAAAAACCCACCGTCTAGCCAGGCTTCTCGCTGTTGGAGTGGGGACGTACAGGTAAACAGAGGGAATGGATCAGAGTTGGAGATGTCAGTATGAACTCACGTTCAGCGTCATGGAGATACAGATGGTTGCCTATAGAACTATTTATAAATCTGTGTACATACAAAGGGTAGTATACACACATGTATTTTTCCTTGCCCTCTCAGCTGACAGGGCCTAAAGGAAAGGACAACCCAGATGCAATAAGCACATCTTCATTCAGAGCTTGGTTTCTAATATCTTTCTCCAGCGAAGGGCAGAATGGCTCCTAAGAAATGGCTGCTTCTAGGTTTGGGGTGGGAAATACACAAGATGAGCCTGGAGAATTTTATGGTGCCAGAAAAAGCAGTGTTAAAAAAAAGGGGGGGGGTGTTAATGGATGTATGTGAGAGGATCACAGGATTCTCTAGAGTTCCTAGCTCCTAGTTTCTAAAACTCCTGGAACAGTTTCATTAGCAAAGCAATGGAGTAACATTGGATTATAACCCCAAGTATAAAATAAATATCCATGATTCCATACTGATATAAATAAATTGATAAATTTGGGAGAAGAGATAAACCTCCCATGTAGAATGCCAAATAATTTACGTCGATCCTCTGCCCTTCTTAGGATAGCCTAACTCCTTACTCCTTAGATGTGGGCTGTGCTTAGGGACTTACTTGCAAAGAGGACGGCATGAAAGGGGAGGGGAAACGGTGCAGCGGAGACACCTGATAAACACCACTTCAGCCTGGTGAGCATCCAGCCAAGGTCAACATCAAGAGTAGGTGATAGAATAATGGTGAATAGAATAAACTATTGATATTATGGGATGAAAATGACACTCTGCCTCTGTGATCTTCCTCCCCAAAACCCATAAATTCGGTCTTATTATGAGAAAACACATAAATCACAATAGTGGGGCATCCTGCAGAATAGCTCACTTCTCCAAAAATTTGTCCAGGTCATCAAAACCAAGGACATTTGGAGAAACTGCCCCAGCCAAAAGGAGCCCAAGGAGACATGAGGATTAAATGTAATATAGGATCCTGGATAGGATCCTGGACCAGAAAAAGGACATTAGGTAAACACTAAGAAAATCTAAATTAACTACAACTTAAGTTAATCATAATGTATCAGTATTGGCTCACGAATTATAACGAATTTGCCATATTTATGTAAGATCGGGGATTGATGATAAGGGAATGTAGTAATAGGGGAAACCGGGTGTGGGGTATATGGGAATACTGCCTTTGCAGTTTCTTTGTAAATCTGAAATTCTAAGAATAAAGTCTACTTAAGAGAAAAACAACATCACTACCAGTTTTGAAAAATCTTAAAAGGTTAGCATCAGTTATCTGGAAAATTTATTTGTGAGAAAGCCTATTCCTTTATGATGATGGATAAGTGAAGCCTTGCTGAATTGTCTCTGCCTCTCTGAGCAAGTTAATGTTTCTAAGGAAAGAAACTGTGTGTGTGTGTGTGTCTGTGTGTGTGTGTGTTTAAACAAGAGGAGAAAGTGAATTCTAGAATGTTAAAACCTTGGAGTGGAACTTAATCTAATTTATAAGCAGTTCCACTAGAGATGTGCGAGGATTATTTTTGTTGTTGTTAAAGCGAAAAACTAGTTTCAAGCATTATTAAGCTTTTTTCCCCTCCCAGAAGCTAAGAAAACCATCTGTGAGAACCTGTTTGCATGTTTGTTTTCTACAATAAAATGCAAAATACTTCTTCCTGTTAGCGGATTATACCATATGTCTCTCCCTGTAACAAAATCAGCATGTTTATTAATGAACCCAATCAGAGGCAAAGATTTAGAAAGATTTAAGGGACTGAGTTTTCCATTCAATATTTCAGCAAAAGAAACTTCTGGTTAGACATCATTGTTGTGCTTGGAAAATAGAAGCTTTGTTTTCACTTTGAAATCAACTTAAACTTGGCAGGGGACGGGGGGCAGGAGGAGAGGCCTTTGAAATTTTTTTTGTAAAAAAAAAAAAAGTCTGCCTTTAAGAATGGCCCTTCCTGCCTGATGATTCCCCTCCTGATTCATCCACAGTTTATATGTGATTAATATTTAATGCGATCAGTTTCCTTTTTCCCAGACAGACTAATTAAAGTGCTTGATGGCCCAGGTCCCCCATATCTGAACACAGTGACAAGGCCTGTGGGCTTCCTGGAGTGACAGGAAGCAAATGAAGTAGTTTCAGCCATATTGGCAAAGCAGGCCAGGGTACCCACAATGGAAACATCGGAGGCTTCCGGCGCGCACACCCTCCCTGGCAGTCCCGTTACCATCTGAATAATCGAGTGGATTGGTGGGTCTGGGTGTGGCACGGTGCATTAGAAAGAAGTCTGGCCCAGCACCGCCGGGGCTGTGGTACAGCCACGGTGATGCCGTGAACCGGGCATGCAGCCTAGAGCAAACGCGTCATCTCTCCAGGCCCTCAGCAGCGCCTCTGATAAACGAGAGTGTCAGCTCTGCCACTCTTTGATTTCTGAACTTGTGGGCACGTGGACTTGACAGCAGAGGCCATAAGCAGTGGAAGTCTTGGATGCCAGACATGGGGCAGATGTTAGGGTAGATGTTCTGCTGTGCACATTCAACCTCTATCCAAATCTTTGTTCCACTCGATGGTGTAGACAGCCCCACAAACTTATTTCTCATTGCACTGCATTCATTTTTCATGTGTCATGGCTTCCTAGAAATCTGATAAGAAAATGAAACACCTGTTACCAGATGCACAGCTTCAAGGGGAAAAAGTGACTCATGAGCCTTTGGAAGGGCCCGGGCAGGCCATGGAACCACCTCGAGGCCTGGCCAGAATAACCACTCTACCTTGTTCGAGGGGCCTCATGGTGGCTGGCGTTTGGTGCAGTTGTCGTGATACATACAGATCTCAGCAAAGGCCGCTGACCAAGTCTCAACTCTGTGTCAGCAGTATAAAGAAGTATGACCTCGTTCTAATGAGCTAGAGCCAGTGAGAACAGGGGGGGAACGTGTGGGCAACTTTGGTAACTATAGGGGAAAAAAACACAACATTTTAAATGTGGGGACATGGGCTAGGACAGAGCATGGAGAGCTAAATACTTACACGCTAATGATTTTTTTTTTTTTAAGATTTTATTTATTTATTTGAAAGACAGAATGAGAGAGAGAGCACATGAGAGGGGGGAGGGTCAGAGGGAGAAGCAGACTCCCTGCCGAGCAGGGAGCCCGATGCGGGACTCGATCCTGGGACTCCAGGATCATGACCTGAGCTGAAGGCAGTCGCTCAACCAACTGAGCCACCCAGGCGCCCACGCTAATGATTTTTGAAAAGGACTTCTAAGGGTGGATTGGGAATCCTCGTGAAAAGGCCTTCTGGCCCTTCTCTGGGCTGGACACTTATCAGTAGCCCCCAGCCCACCCCCGTCCCCCACCCTTTTCCTCCAAGGAAAAACACACTTCCACCAACAAACCCCACGTACTCAAGGAGTGCTCTGGTCCCTGGACCCTCTGGCTTCTCAGACCTCTCTTGCGTCATGGCTTTCTTTCACCAGAGGAGCTGGTCCAGAGGTAGAGGGGCGAGATGCTAGCAACAGAGTCTGCTGCCCTGTGTGGCCCGGTTGGAGCTAAGTCAAGGGCTGGAGAGAACTGGGAGGCGCCCACCCGCCAAGGATCTGAGCGCTGAGTTCCAAGTGACCACCAAGGGCAGGCCAGATGGACAGTGATCGGCTGTCACGTGGGACAGCAGCTCTCCCGTGATGAGGAGGCACAGGTTGAAGCGTTGAGACCATGTCAGTTGATTTTGCTCTACTCCGTCGTATTTCCTTAATTCTCCCAAGGACTGTTAAAAATGTAACTTGACAAAATGGCTCCATAAACAGTTTGGGCAGCAGTGGGCTCCACACAGTGAGACACGCTGCTTCCATTGGTGAGTTGTTTCTAACTATGGAACTTCTCAGAGCCTTGAGTGTGCTAAGTGTCCTTGGTGAATATCCCAGACGAAGGTACGGTAATGAGGGTTTTGACTCGAAAGCCTTTCCCCACCGAGAACCCGCTTGGACCTCAGACCCTCGGGTCCTTGGACCCTGGCACAGTGTCCTGTCGGGACTGACTGGGAGTTTGCAGACTGGCCACAGTGGTGCACAGCCTTGGGAGATCCTGTAACCTTCTCTGACCCCCTTTCCTCATCGAGACAATGGGGTAGCGCCACTGACCTGTCCCCCAGGATTGTTATGAAATACTCTGCAGGAAAACAGTTCGGACTAACACGGACTAGGATTAGCATTGCTGCCTGGGGACAGCACTGGGTAGGATACAGCCCTCCAGGCCTTAACGGCTTGATCGCCCTGGGGCTTGGAACCTCCCCTACCCTGCAGAAACTTCCCTCTCCTTATGTCCCTAACCCCGTCTCTGAGCTACTTCTCGTAACCACCCCTTCAGCTAAACGTTGGTACCCCTGAGGCTTCTGTCTTCGGATCTTTTTCTTTCCACCCGGGACCATTCCTCTCAGACTTTCCATCATGTCAGCGTCGCATATAGCCGGCCACCCGTGTTCTGTCTCTAACATTAACTGCTCTCATAAGCTCTGGATCCAGACTGCCAGCTTCGCACCGGGCGTTTCTGTGCATTTATCTCCCGCTGAACGCTGGCCCATCTGTTTACCGTTCCCCACCCGCTGTGCTCCGTCCGGACCGGGCGTCACCCTTCGAGCTGCCGGCGAGCTCCTGCCCGGCCTTCAGAACCCAGTCCCAGTGCCTATCCCTTGCTTATGCCCTCCTCTGTGCCCCTGCCGAACTTTGCGCACTTCTAACGGGTCACGGCTAGCTCACATCGGCCTTGCGGTTACTGGGTTTGATGAAGGCAGGGACTGTGCCTTCTCACCAGGAGGCAGAGTGCGGGGCACGTGGTAGGTCTGGTAAGGTGGATGCCTGTGCCTCATCCTAGTCATGCCCGTGCAGCAGGGGAGAGCTTCATCTTTAATGCCACAGCTGGCTTTAACACCAGAGCCCCGAACCTGCTGGAAACTGGTCTTCTCTGTTCCACCACTGGCCGGGGCTTGCAGGCCCCCAGCAGCTGAAGACTCCCGAGGAGGCCACAGGTGCCTCTGGCTGCAGCCCCCCCCCGCCGCCAACCTTGGCTCCCGGCCGGCCAGTGCTCCCAGCCCGTGGCCCTTGCCTGCTGGAGGGGAGCAGGAAGCCCACCCTCTCCTCCCCAGCTTGGCCGAGTCGTGTTGATATTCTGGCGGCATAGCCTGGCTTGTTATAGAGCACATGCTTTGCAGATTAGCCTGTTTGTATAGCCAATCGAACATGTGCCCCATTAAAAATTAAAGCATCGTGTTTTAAGGCTGGAGCAGGAGAATCAGCTGCCACCGTGTAGCAGACATGCAAAGCCCCAGAGCCCATTACCATAGGTTACAGCAAATGTTAATCAGCGCCAGCGCAGTTAAATGATGCGGCTTGTGCAGCTGGCAGCTCCTCCATCTCCGCACAGATGTGTCCTCGAGTCCCGGAGGTGGCCGTATCACACGAGTTGTCGGGGGCAGGCAGATCTGATGCTGACTGTCGGTATCACCTCGTGGGTTTGTGCGCAGCCAGCTGAGCTGCGACGAGCAGGATGCCCCCGGGCCCTACTTCCAGCAGGCCCTCCGGAAGCTGGAGCAGAGAGTCTGCATGAGGCCCAGAGGAAAGCAGGACTGTGTCGCTGAATAGCCGAGAACACCCGGAGTAACGCTCTTGAGTCTGTTCCATGAAACCTTACCCAGCTGAGCCCTGCGAGAGGCGTCCAAGCCGGGGCGGGGAGCGTCCCCACCTCCACTCCGTGCTGCGCGCTGGTTACCGGCGGCCAGGAACGTGCACGCACTCCTCTCCGCTGGCTTGGGCAGGTGCAGGGACGCCTCCCCGTATCCGAAGCTGGAGTTGGAACAGCTCCTACTGTGCAAACCGTGCCTGATTCTGAGCAGCAACGCGTTGTTCCCAAAGCCCGCGCTCTTGCTTCTCTGGTCCAGGTGTTCCTACCCTAGAGCCCCGATCAGACACTTGATGCAAAATGAAGGAGCCGATCGCCGTTTGTGCTACCAGCAGTAAGAAGCAACCGATCGTGGCAGGGACGGACGAGGCTGTTACCACTGGACCCGCGCTGCGCTCTCCTGGTGCTGCTGTACTAGCAGGTGCCGGGGGGCCCCTCCGGTGAAGGGGCAGACGCACCACAGACCCGCACGTGCTAACCCCCGCCCCCATTACGTTTCCGTCTGGAACAGGTACCATTATCGAGCCCACAACGGTAGCCCCCTGTTACCAGGAGAGGAAATGAAGCTCAGAGTCATCAAGTGTGGGAAATACTTAAACCGAGACTCAGGGAGGATTTCTCCTGATAGAGTTAAATGCTTTACCTGAAGGGTACACTCCAGCTTTCTGGAAAACGCACGGCTGTAGGACAGCCCATTCCTGAATATTATCACATGCGGGATGAGAAGAACCGTGGGCAAGTTTATTCATCCTCGGTTCCTTCTAGACTACGCCCTCTTGTTCATCCCTAGGGGTTGCAAATTGCTCCTGGGGCATGTAACTGTGGCTGCATATCCCCGCGCTCCAAAGGAGGCCCCGGAACCAGTGGCTTGCTTTCTTCCACGTGAATAGAGATACATTGTTCCTCCTCCATCTTAAAAAATGCTGCTTTGAAAGCCGTGCATGACAGTATCACTTCTACCCTGTCTGATCTACTTTCCTCCCCCTCATTTGTTGAAGGTTCGAGCGTCTGCCTCCCTCTTTTCTTCCCACTAAGACTCAGCATTCACGCGGGCAGCCCGTCTGCACCTCAGGCCCCCCAGTTCCTGACCTCTTGCAGCTACCTCAGCCCCCCCAATCCCATTGTCACACCCTACGTCTTGGCATTACGAGTAACAACACCAGTTTGTAAACTGATTTCCAAATCATCGGAGGCAAGGAGGTCAACGAACTGAGAGTCCAAGATGCTCAGAACCTTCGCTTGGCTTCTCTCACGTTTCGGCAGAGGTGCTTACCTTGCTTGGACGCCTGCCTCTGCTGCTCCACCCTCATTTCCCACCGCTCCGCCCAGCCACAGTGGCCTTTGGTCTGTCCTTCCAACAAGCTGGGCCAGTTTGCGCAACAGAGGCTTCTTCCATCTTCCTGAGTGCTCTCTCCCCTGATAGGGTCACTTGCCTTGTACCCTGATTTCATTAGGGTCTCCCTATTTAAATGTCCTTCGCTCAGAGAGGCTTTCCCTGACTGCTGTGTCACAGCACCAGTCCCTGCCACGCCTCAGGTGACTCTGCATCTCCTGGTCCCGCCTTGCTTTCCTTCGTAATGCTTCGCCAACATTTACACACACACACATGCCCGCACACCTCTACACACAGGCATTCAGTTATTCCTCGCCCATCTCCTCCATTGGAGTGTTCATGCCCTGAAGACAGGGATTTTATACTGATGTTTACCACTGCACTGCGTATGTCTATAATGGTCTTTCAGTGGAGAGTTAATTAATTGAATGGCTAAAGGAAGAAAGGAGTAAGTTTGGTTGGAAGCAGATTTTGGAAGTAGGGTGTTAAGACAGGGCCATTGATAAAGCTTTCTAGTAAACTGTCTATCAAAACTATATTTTTTTCCAAATAGTAACACTTTATAAATGAGCACATTTCAGTTCCAAGGATTTGGGAAGGCAGAATAATTCATTTTCCTAATATTTTGTGAAATCCGGGACAGACTATTTCAAGCGATGAGGCTCCTCGTGCTAGGCTTCAGAGTCCCCCCCCCCCCCCCCCCTCAATCCCTGTATCACTTCACTGATAGGCTCCTTTCCTCTTGTTTTTCCCCAAACTTTTGTTAACTTTTAATTTTGTCCTTTGAGGACAAAAACAAGGTTTTAGAATGCCACACCAGGAAAATACAGCTGACCTTTTTAGTGGGTTTGGTGATCTGCGTGGAAGCAGATGGGCCGCAGGGTTGAAAGTGTGGCTTACAGGCTCTGGAGTGCTCTGGGCATTTCATTCTCTTTACCTTTGAGGATATAAATCATAACATCGGCCCCCTTTACTTTAGACAAATTAGACTAAAAAGTTTTTTTGTTTTTTAAAGATTTTATTTATTTATGTATTAGAGAGAGAGAGAGAAAGAAACAGCATGAGAGGGGAGAAGGTCAGAGGGAGAAGCAGGCTCGCCGCTGAGCTGGGAGCCCGATGTGGGACTCGAGCCCAGGACTCCGGGATCATGACCTGAGCCGAAGGCAGTCGCTTAACCAACTGAGCCACCCAGGTGCCCTAGACTAAAAAGTTTTAAAGGTTTGTGTCTATGAGCAAAAGTGACATAAGATGGTTCTTTTTCATAGCCCTGGTTTGGAAGAAAAGCTCCAATCCAGGGGGAGACTGTCATTGTCGTCTAATAATTGAATCTTTCTTTAGTCTTTATCCTCCCTCCTAGATCGTGGCAGATGAGATCATAGCTTCCCTCTTCAGATTTTTCATTTGGCTTCTTTCTTGTCTTTCCAATAGGAGCTTAATTCTCATCTCAGCCAGTCCATTAGACTGAGTCCGTTAGAGCAAGGGCATTACTAGGCCCTTGCTCTAAAGACTGTACGTGCTTGTCCCAGATGGCATGCTTTTGGCCGCAAGTAACAGAAGGCCTAACCCAAAGTAGCCATAAAAGGGGCATGTTCAGTTAATTATCTCACACGATGAGATGTCTAGCAGCAGCCAGGTGAGGGTTGGACTGGCTTCTCTGAGGGTCTCTTGGTTTCACCTTATGTTGGTAAGATGGCGGCCATAGCTACAAGCATTGCATCCCCACTCCATATGCCCAAGCAAGGAAGGAAGGGGGCAGACCTACTCTTTCCCTGTATGTTTCTTTTCATTAGGAGGGAAAACCCTTTCCAAAGGTCCTGCAGCAGGCCTCCCCTTAAATCTCATTAGTGACCTAGCCAGAGCCGAGTTCCATGTCTACCCAAAACCAGTCACTAGCAAAGACTGGTGAACTTATACGACTTGATCGTCTCCTGGGCTGGGCACATGGTGATCTGATACCTGAACAAATGTGGGGTTTTCTAAAAACAGGGAGAGGGGACAAGCTGCTGGGGAGACCCATTGCTTCTGCTGAGAAAAGTTCACTCCAAGTGGAGTAGATTAGCTTGGGGTCTGTTTTGATAGATCAGAGTATTATAAAGCATTTAGAAGTGATCTGAGAAAACTTGCTTATTTAAGATACCACTGTTTGTGTCCATACCTGTATGATAACGCTTACCACACTACATCACGATTCCGTGTCCGCACATCACCAGGGGCCTCGGACTTCTTCTCTGTGTCTGGAGCACCCGGGACAGTGCCTAGAACTTTATAGAGGTAGAGGCCCACTCAGTGTTTGCTCAGTGAATGAATGAACGAACAAAGGAATGAATGAACAGATAAGCAAATGGCAAGGAAGGTATTTGTGAAGCCATGTCTTATGAAAATAACAGTTGAAATAATTATAAGTGTTTACCTGGAGACAGAATGAATAAACAAAGGAATAATCAAATGATCACTAAGGTGTTTTTGAAGCCGTGTCCTGTGAACTATGAAAATTACTCTGTTTACCTGCAGAAGAAAAGATTTGAGGAATTCAGGGACCTTCTGAAATGCAGTACTTAAAATCCTTTCCCACAAAAGAGAGATTAGAATTACCTTGTGGGTATCTCTAAGGATGGAGCTAGGAAAAGTGAGTCGAAAGTACAAAGAGACAGAAAGCTCTTTCTTGTATTGAGCCAAAGTCTAGAAGTGGAGCTATGAAAAGATGGAATTTGCTACTTAGGCAAGAGTGAGCTTGCTATTGCCAAGCGCAGAGCCACTAGCCACTTGGCCGGATACCATAAGGGGAGGTTCCATGTTGCTTGTTCTCTGATTGTAACCCTGGAAGTGATGGGATCCTCTGAAATCCCAAGAAATTTTCAGCAACAGAACTCTTACCACTAAACGTTGAGGTGGAGGAAGTATAGTCATTATTTCCAAAGTAGCAAGAGATGTAATGATGCTATAAAACATTTTTGAGTAAACCCATCTGTATTTATCATCCCCAATTATATGTGCTGGGCTTCTTTTGAGCTCAATATTTTGTTAAGAAAAATTCTTGAAAAAGGACAAGATGTTCGATCTCACTGGTTCCGTCCATCTTTGTGGGATCTGCTTCCCACTTCAGCACATTGTCCTGTTTACATGTGTTTGAAATCCACCTTGTGAACTCTTGACATATTTGGGGAGAGTGTGAAGAGAGGTGCTTATTAGCTCCTGTGGGGTGGGGGAGTGGGGTTGGGTCCGCATGTATTCTCTCCCTACCCACCTGCAGAACTGAAAGAGAAGAGAGGTGGAAATTGAGAAACGGTGGGGCATCGCTCACTCTTGTAATTATAGTGGGGGAGTGTACTGCATATGTATATTCCCTCAGTAAAACAGGTGTTCTGCCCTTAACGTGGTAATTATAGACAATTTCAGACCAATGATCTTCACTTACTTCATATCATAGTGGTATTTTTTTCCATATTTAACCACCCTGTGATGTAGAAAGCTTGTTCACCCTTGACAAAATCAAAGTGCCTATAGATTTTCTGAAATAAGCCCCGTTTCTGGAAATATTTTGTGGTTAGTTTCAAAATGTAATATCCTGAGGAAGGTTTAGGTTGGCTTTTTATTTTAATATAAAAGAAGAAAGTAAAATCACTGTGCAATGAGTGATTTTACTTCCATTAGCCTTAATGTCTTTTGTGGTTTCATTTGAGGTCACTACTAGATTATTTTTCTTGCATTATTTCATCAGCTGTCAGTTCTAGTAATATAATGTAATTTATTCAGTGCTGTGATTTTTAGAAGACATGACTGTAAGCACAGAAGGCAATTTGGGGGAGGTTTATTTAGATGATTGTAGGGTGTCAGACTGCCTCAATCTTCTTCACGCTCGGTATCTGAAGGGTCACTTATGGATTGCCTCTGATCTTGGATACTCAAGTGGTTATTCACGACTGTGTTTTTATACCCAGCACATAAAAATATATCTGCAGCTTCTTTATTATCATCTTCTGAAAGACTGTGGCTAGCCTGTGGGGTGTGCGATTGTGTTTACTATGTAGATTACAGGATACATGATAGATCTCTTTATTTAACACTAACAGTAACCCTTTAAAAAAGGAGGTTTTATTTCAAGCTTACTCTATTAATGTATTCACTCTTGGGCTTTGATTACAATAATGCAGCAAATTTATGTTTGCATATGTAGTGAATATCATTCAGGAAATCATTTGAAAATCATTCATTAAACACCAACTACACACACCTTGTTAGTCCCTAATGGTTATAAAGAAATTAGAAATTCTCTGCTCTTGAACTCCGATACATGATTGAGATCCATGAAAGCATCTAGCAAAGTGGTTCTTTAGGTTTTTTTGGAATTTGAGAATAATTTTTAAATGTTAAAAAAAAAAACCCAGAGCCCTACATAATAATAGTCGTACCTTTGCCGTCTTGTAGTTTAAAAAATATAAAACTCATATACAGAAACACACGCAGATAAAATGATATAATGTCCCAGGTTTGTTTTAAAAATGATGTGGGGGGGGTGCTGGGGGAGTAGCGGAATGGATAGGGTGTCTATGAAACACCGTTGGCCGTGAGTTGGTAATTATTGAAGCTGGGTGATGGTAGTTAGGGGTTTATTATACAGTTCTTTCAACTTTTATGTATGTTTGAAAGGGTCCATTAAAAAATACATAAGGAATAAAAGGTTATCATGAATTTTAAAAGCAAAATGTATTTTTATAATCACTGAAGCACCCCTGTGTGTTTGGAAAATCACAATAGTTACATGAAAATGGCGTATGGTTGGGGCGCCTGGGTGGCTCAGATGGTTGAGCGTCTGCCTTCGGCTCAGGTCATGATCCCAGGGTCCTCGGATCGAGTCCCGCATCGGGCTCTCTGCTCCTTGGGAGCCTGCTTCTCCCTCTGCCTCTCTCTCTCTCTGTCTCTCATGAATAAATAAATAAAAATCTTTATAAAAAAAAAAAAAAAAAAAAAAAAAAAAAGAAAATGGCGTATGGTTTATTGAGACTAGAGACAGAGCGTAACTATCAGAGTGCCATAGGTAAGCGAGTTCAAGGCAGCTTGATGCTTGCTGGGTGCACAACCATGCGCACCTTCTAAGTGACCTCAGATTCTTCCCGATTCTTTCCCACAACAGGATCGTGCCTGGGGCTTCCTGACCACACTGTGGCTGTGTTGCTTAGGAAGGGTAGCATCTACGTCAGAAGACGGGGCTGCCATTTCACACGGACTGTGGTCTAGCAGAGGAAGCAGATAATCGAATCCATTCAGAAACTCAGAAGCTTCCACATAATATGAGTTTGACTCTAATTCAACCTCCACCAAATTTGCCCTTGGCCACCAGTCACCAGTGCCACATTACCAGCGACTTCCTTTTCTGACCTCAGTCGTGTTGACCTAGTCCTGGAGTCTCCACAAGCAGAATTTAAAACATCTATGTTGTATTTCGAGAGGTCTATGAAGATTGGAGAGAGAAAGGATGTTTCTGTCTTCTGTCCCTGGCCGCTTTTCACTGGGACCTTATTTCCATGAAATTCTTGGCCTAAAAAAGCATGCAAGTGAAGAAATGGTCCTTAATTTATAATTTACATACATTTAAAATCTTAGGTTACATGGGAATTGAATATCTAGAATGAATCAGCCTCAGGAAAGTGTTTCTTTGTAAAAATTATTAAATAGTGGAACATTATACGAAAAAATAACATCGAGATATTTAATTCATGGTTCAGCTCTGTTGTTCATTTAAAGGTTTAACTATTACCCACTGTTTAAATATCTCTATCTGATCTTTTGTGCTAACCTAGCATGTCCAAAATATTGAAAACCAGATGAATGATCAAGGAATTTAGGGAATACTCCCCCAGTGAAGCCAGAAGGATATTCTCGAGGAGAAAAACAGAATGCATGAAACTTATTTAACAAGAAAGATTTGAGTCAGGTAATCTACATAATATATCCACTGGCATTAAAGGCTGTCATCTTGGTATTGCATTTCTGGTACGAATTTCGCAATAGCTGTCTTTCACTGTCGGTTCTAATAAAGAGTGTTGGTCAGCTTAAACTCCCTGGGAGCTCAGAGTTATGTTTTGTGAACTGCATGTGCCTGAGGCCTCTCATGCATGATTTAAACTGCTTTGTAAATGTCAATAGGTGGAAAAGCATCGGATCCCTTGTAGATTTCTCCAAATCCTCTAAGATGCGTATGCCATGTATAAACCATGCTGCACTCTCAAGGCCATTGCCGTTTTTTATACTTGCCTAACTGGGGGTTTAAGGTATTGCCAGAAGCAAAATATCAGTGTGTGCATGTGTCAAGCCAACCGGCCAATGAAACCCTTTATTAAGAAAACCTTTGCACCAGAGAAACCTCTCCAGCGACCTGAAATGGGCACACCTCATGAATGTTGAATGTTCTTCAAACTCTATTTCTTCATTCTTGACTTTTTTTTCAAAACACACATATGACTTGATTGAATTTACTGATTTCATAGCCCTACATTTATTCCATGGGCAGCTCTGCGGGGTTGTAGGAAAATATTTTCATTGGGAGTGCCCGACCTGGGTTTCTTCCCGATTCTTTCCCTCTCTGGCTGTTTGTCCTTGGACAAGCCACTTAACCACAAGGCGGGGAGGGGGGGGGTCCTGCTTTCAGATCCATCGAGGTTGAGTTAAATGATCCCTAGTTACCTCCTCTCAGCTCCAGCATCTTGGATTCCAAGATATTTAAATAGTGACAGCCAGCCAGTGTGACACTTTGAAAGCCAGGGGAACACACGTGATTTTTTAATTAGGCTTATTCTCCTCTCTTCTGGGCAGCACAGAATGCCAGCAGGAGCCCCCAAATGGCCAGCAGAAATCCCAAAAAGAGACCTGAATGTCAGCCTGAAGGCTTATCAACTCGTTTTTGTTCAGAGCTCTTCCTTGTGAGTTTCCCATTGGCCTGCGAACAGTGGGGTGGATATTCCCCTTGCTGTCTGTCCCCCACAGTGGGCCCCTCCAATTGTATTCCGTGGGTAGAAGGTGTTTTCTAATGCCCAGAGAGGCGAAAGCAAATGACTGAGCAAATGGCGTTCCAGGGCAGCCCCCCACAGGAGAAAGAATGGGAGCCTGGCTTCCTCCGGGGGCTCTTTCGTACTCATTTTTTGTACCCTTCAGCCCAGCGCAGTGCCTGGAGACAGAAGTGCCAGGATACGCGTGCTGCATAAACATGGCAGAATGAATTTATTCGGAGTCAGCCGTCAAAACAGAGACGGCCTTTTTGTTCTCCTTCTGTTTCTGATTCCTGCATAGTTCTGAATGAGACGCTTTGATCTTCCCTTTCCGTATGTTCTAACGTGGTTTCTAACACTGTGTCTTCTTGAGGGGACAGTTTGGGGGATGGCTGGTAAGGATGAATACGTATGGGGGCTCTGAAGCCGGCCTGCCCAAGCGTGAACCCGGACTTTCTCTTACTAACTCTCTGATCTCGAGCAGTCTGTTGAACCTTTCTGTGTCCTGGGTTTGAATCTGCAAAATGGGGATCCCACGAGTACCTGTCTCATTAGGTTGTGAGGATTAAATGGGCTATCCACATAAAGCTCTTTGAATAGTGCCTGGCCTAGGGAAGTGCTAGCTGGTCTTGACCTTGTTTCTCTTGATGTTCTTATTATTTTGTGGAAAGGTATTATTTCAGCCGAACCTTTTAAAAAAGAGCCAGGGCAGTGGCACCAGCCTTGGAAAAAAAATATCACTTCCCATCCTGTCATCTCCACCCCAGTGAAGAGTGGTCTGACGCGGGCGGGGCCGGGGTCCAAGGTCTTGCTCTCTCAGGCCAGGGCTCTCTTCGCTCCTGGAACACGCCATCTCGATGCGCTCGTCCTTGGCAGCCACGCCAAAGCTGATGGGAAACCCCACACCGTCAGAGTGTGGGGTTCAGAGCTCTTCCTTGTGAGTTTCCCATTGGAACACGCCGACTGGGGAGACCTCTGCACACCGTCACCACCAGCGTTGCCTCGGTGTGTTTGTAGACTGTCAAGGAAGCACGTTCTTTGTCACCCTCTGACATGACCTCAGGGTTACTTTCTGCGGTTGTTGACAAATTTTTAGACATCCCGGTTTTATCAGTGGAAACCTTGAAGAGTGACAAATGGTTCTTGGAAGAGTTGGTACATACTGTAAAATGTCAGCTGGCTCATTTATAACCCGGTGATGTCCAGTGTCTAAGCCGCACTATCAGCATGGTCTATAGATAACTCATCCTCATGATGCTCTGCTTTCCCCAAGTACTTTGTGCAGCTGTTCTGGTTGAAGACCCAGTTGACATCTATAATAGATATCCAACGGAGAGCCTCTTATTTTATCACTCTCTGTGTTTCAACACTGGCGGTCCCAGCGGACCGTCGGAAACAGGCAGCCGGCACATTATGGGAAAGGTGACTTGCTGAGTCCCTGTGCCCTGAGGCCATTAGTAAGTGCTGGGGAACCTTGTTAGCTCATGACGTTGGTTCAGACCAATTATTTCCCTGCGACCATTACCATTGCCAAGAATGTAACTCTTTTAAATTCTTGCCCATAAAGCCGGTCTTTCCATTCCACTGTATCATAGAACAAGACCTCTGATCTGGCCGTGGCTGTATCCCACTGGCCGCAAAAACTAAACATTGCATTTGCTGCTCGATATTGGTTACCCTTCAGTGCTTCGTGGAGGCAGCAAGACTGCTATTTATAGATTTACTCTCTGTCTCCCTAGTTCGGCGCAGTCAGTTTTGACACACTGTCCCGGTAATCTGATCAGCCATGCTGCTTTTAAGTGAAGGTCTAGGCCTTGGCCTCCGCCGAGTCGGTGACAGCTGTCAGATACAGATAGTAGGCTACGAATCCTGGCGCTAAAACCCTCTCATTCATTCCCGTTACAGATCATTGACCACAGCTTGAAGCCGTGCTTTACAGTCGGCCGATTAGTTGGCAAGAGATCTACATACTGTATTAGCAAGGTCAACCACTGAGATAAAAGCAAAAACTTAAACCCCTGCACTATTTTTAAACCAGCGGCCATTTGTTAAAGCTGGTTATTTTGGTACATGTCTCTCTGCCTTTCTTTTTTTTTCTCTCGCAAAACAAAACTAAAGAAACTTGTTAAGACTCTTTGTCAGAGTTAATGAGCAGGGTTCAGGCGATGAGAAAGGGCGGGGTAGAAAACAGTGTTAGCCGCGCTCTTTCCTTGTATTAATCGGAAGGTGTCTGGAGATCTCAGCCCGGGGCTCCCCAGTGGAAGTCCAGCCGCTCTGGCCATGAGAGTGGATTAAACCCTTGTTCGCCCTCAGTGACATGGCCGGTCTTCCTGTTGGCTCCAACGATTGGGTCCATTTTGCAGGTATTCTCTTCTCCAGGGTCCTCCCGACCCCCGGTACCTGCATCCGAACCCTGGCCTTATGTCAGACTTGCCTAAGGAGAACTTGTACCCTGGGAAACCTCTTGCTGTAAAAGTGATTCACGGACTCCTACCCCTGCTGTTCCATAATCAACACAAATGACCAAACTTTCAATCTTATCTTTACCAGTCTAGTGTCCACCCACAAGGTCTTGAACTTGACCATGTCACCACCCCTGCTTTCACCTCTCCTGCTCCTTCGCTCCCACTGAACGTTCCTTTGCCTTCATGACAAACACTTGCCCCTTCCCCTTTTTCTTTTTTCCCTCAGACCTTCTTATTTTACTCTGTGGACCCAACTGGAGTTCCCATACTTCCTCAAGCTTCTGCTCTCTGCTGTCTCTGTTGTATATTTCCTCCTCTCGCCTATGAAATTGTCGCATCTTCTTGTTTCGTTCCCATCTCCTGTCTGCTGATCTCTCCTCTTTCGCTCTCTGCTTTTTGTTGACTTCGACCAAGTCCAGTTTCCTTAGGGATCATGGGCATTCAAGGCCCTTGACAGTGTGTCTCAGTCCACCGTCTTGTAGTCTTGCCTCTGATCTCATCTCTTCTCCACCCCTCTAAGACCTCATGCACACATTTCCTGAATGTGCCCTTCCCTGACAAGCTCCTTTTGCTGCTCTTCTTCTTTTGTTCTTCTCTCACACTGGAGAATCTTTAGAATGACAAGTCTTAGTATACATACATACTCAATACGTATCTGTAGGATGAGTGCATGAATAAGAGTCAGATGTTTGACATTATTATCGGTGTTGATCCAAAGCCTTTGAACTAAAAGGGTAATAAAGATTAGTAGAAAGAGCTCGGGTCTGACCACAAACAAACTTGAGACTGGAGTCACTCACTAGAAGTAGAACTTGGGGCAGATTACTCTCTGAGACTTGACGTTCTCATCTATAATCAGAGGTAAACGGTATCAGCTTCAGAGATTCTAAAGAGGATTAAAGGAGAGAAATGGAAGTAGGGTGCCCAGCACAGTCTCCGGGAGGCAGAAGGATCTAGAGAGATGTTAGTTAGCCAGCGGGCCACTCCTCTCTTCCGTGTTCTGTGAAGTTCATTTCCATTTACGCTTGGAAAGCTATAGGTAGGACTCTTTCGGTGGAAGAGAGAAGGCTGGGAGTTAGATAAACCCCCCCTGGTTTCCGGACTTTTTGCTGTAATAAGCAAGGGGATTTTTTTTTTTTTAAGATTTTATTTATTTATTTGAGACAGAGAGAATGAGAGACAGAGAGCACGAGAGGGAAGAGGGCAGAGGGAGAAGCAGACCCCCTGCCGAGCAGGGAGCCCGATGCGGGACTCGATCCCGGGACTCCAGGATCATGACCTGAGCCGAAGGCAGTCACTTAACCAACTGAGCCACCCAGGCGCCCTAGCAAGGGGATGTTAAACAGACTTTGGCCCACAAAAGGTGACTCACGCTCACATTCTCGGCTTCCTGCTCAGGGGGCTGGGATACTTTCACAGATATGGGGGAATCCGAGGGAGGTCTCAGCTGGGCTCCTGTGGGGTGTGCAAGAGGAACACTCCTCAGCCTGGGGAACGACACAGGCCTCAGCTCCAGACACAGGGCAGTCACGTCTTTGCCAGGGGGTGAAGCAGCAGCCTGAGAACATTCTCCCTCCGCATCTAGCAGCCATCGTGAGTGGGATCTGGAAGGACTCTGATTCTGTTGGGAATGAGAGAGAAGATCCAAGTGGCTTTGGGACACAAATGACTCCGTGTCCCACAGGGGAAACTCATCCGTTTCATTTATTTGCACTAAAACAGATGAGATGAATGAACGTCTGCAGGCAGCTTACACATTTGTCAAGTTCAGAAGTAATGCAGGCATGTGATGGGAGGTGGGGAGTCCTGGCGACTTGAGGAGTTGTCTCTTGTTAGGAGTTCAGGTCCTGGGGAATCATTTGGCCTCGCTGTGGCAGCCCAGAGGGAGGGG
>NC_058407.1:163321297-163426297 GCF_002201575.2 Neomonachus schauinslandi | reverse complement strand
AGTCAAGTTTTGACAACATTAATGATGAAAGGCACCATCAGAGTCTAAAGGTATAAACTAATAGAAATATCTTCAGTGAAAAGTATAAAATAATTTCAAGTATCACTTAATTCTAAGGAAAATGTAAAATGGCACCTCAAACTTTTAAATATAAATTGTACTTTATAAAAGAAATTTCCTCAGGGGCACCTGGGTGGCTCAGTCGTTAAGCGTCTGCCTTTGACTCAGGTCATGATCCCGGGGTCCTGGGATCAAGCCCCGCATCGGCTCCCTGCTCCGCGGGAAGCCTGCTTCTCCTTCTCCCACTCCCCCTGCTTGTGTTCCCTCTCTCGCTGTGTCTCTCTCTGTCAAATAAATAAATAAAATCTTTTTTTTTTTTTTTTTAAAGGAACTTCTAAAGTTCTATGAAGATACGCAGTCCTTTTCCTCTAGATCGGCATTTTTCTGAAATGTTTCCTGGAATAATTTTTCCATAAGATATTAATAGATGTCCCTAGGATAGAGGATTTTGTTTAGAATTACTGAGTTAGGGGCGCCTGGCTGGCTCAGTCGGTAGAGCGTGCGACTCTTGATCTCAGGGTTGTAAGTTCGAGCCCCACATTGGGTAGAGATTACTTAAAAATAAAATCTTTAGAATTATTGAGTTAAATCAAATTAAGCAAACTTATTTGGCAAGGTAGGGTCGGGTGTGGTAATAGTGTGCGGTGTTTACCAGACCGGTTTGACCTTAGAATACCTGTTAACATCTCATAGGTCCCTTGGACTGTGTAGTTTGGGAAATACTACCACACATCCTCTGGAGTAAGCCAAAGCACCCGAGAACCAGAGAGTTAACCTTCACTGCATTCTGCTTTGGGATGGCACATGGCACCATGAACTCTGCAGAGACTGTAACAGCCAAGTGAAACTCATCGCCTGCACTTCTAAACGAATGTGGCAAAATATTACATTGCACACTGTGTGCTGTTTTCTTTATGCAGACCCTCGGGAGAAATAACCCTCTGGTTGTAGAGTCAGGAATAGTTGCTTTCTCTGTATCTTGTGGCCCCCAGGAACTGCACAACTGAGTAGATCTCCCTCTTCCCTAGTGGCTGCTAGAACCCTAGAACCAGCTTTGGGGCCCTCTTGCTGTAAGTAAAGTGGCAGGTAGCTGGCAGACAAACCTCATTCTTATCGCTACTATACCTACCTACCTTGTTGCTTTGTCCTTCTCATCTATCAAATAATTTTTCAAAGGTTTTTCTTTTCATTATCTCGAAAGCTACCTTAACACCGTTTTGGTCCATGGCAGGCCAAATGATCCACCACATTACCTGTTACCAGTCTGGCTGCCTGACTAAACTTGTATCGACTTGTCTGAGGCCACTGGCACTTTGGGCTTATCAACAAGGTTGCTACTCAGTTGATGTACCACCCCAGCTGTGGCAAGAGTTAGTTACTTAGCTCAGGGGCATACAGTGTTTTTGGCTCTGGAGACTCTTAAGCATGGCAGTCCTTGTTTTCTGTTTCTCCAAAAATTGGAGCCATGAAAACAATTCACTAAGCCATGTTGTCCATTTTTCCCCCTCCCTCTCAAACTCATAAAATGGTCTTTTGTCCATATATGTTTTATCCCCAGTAGACCCCTAGTAGGATATGAAAATAATTTATAGAAGATCCCTACAAATTTAAAGCTAGAAGGGGCCTTCGGGTTCATCTAGGCTAGGGCTGGCTGACAGGTTTCAGGTGTGCCATGGCTAGTCTGTTAGGTGGCAGCCTTTAGGGCTGTGTCATGGGCTCGGGGCCAAGAAGGAACGAAAGCCTGGATTGATTGGTGATGTCTGCCATGAATACGGCATGAAGGAGAAGTATGAGCTCTGCACGTAGTCCATCCTCACTGTCTCTCTTCTGACAGACGAAGTTACCCGAGATGAAGAGGGCACTAGAAATCACTAGAACTCAAGCGTCCTCACTCTGAGTCCGGGACGCTTTTTACCCCATCTTGCCAAGATAATTCTTCTTCTTCCAACTATACAGATAGTTAACTAGAGCACTGAAAAATTAAGCTACTGGTAGACTGGCCATTGAGTCAGTTACAAAACAAAACACGGCACCCTCTTCTTCACTCCTTTGTCTGAGTTCTGATAGAGTTAAGAAATAAGGCCTTTTCATAGTCAGAACTCACCAAGCTGTTCTTGTCCACAGTTGGCCATATTATCTTCATTCCTTTTTTTTTTTTTTAAATCTGTCTGTTGCACTGAAACATACCCTTCGGTAAGTTATCTTCCCCTGGGTACTTCTTGGTCAGGGATGCTGTTAGCTAAACCCGAACTAACAAATTTAAGACTCTTAAGGTATATACGCTTTTCTTAGGGGAAAAAAAAAAAAAAATAAAGAAGGACTTTATCAGATTCTGCGACTTTGCTATCTCAATATGCAATGCTGATAAATGTCACATTAGCAAATACTAATCTTTCCAAACAATAATCCAGCCATAATTGAGATAAACAGTTTGGCTCTTCAGGATTTTTTTTTCCCTTGAAACAGTGGAATTCCTTTCCCTAAGCAATTTGCTAATAAAAAAATTGGTGCTGTCTTGTTTCTTCCTCTTTGCCTTAGCGCCTCAGAAATCAGGTTCACAGTCTTGTTCACATCTTTCCTGATGGAACATTCCATCACATCTTCATAAGTGTTGGAGACATGAGTTTCAAGTGTCCAGAGATAGGACAGAATAGGTGCAATTAACAAATCATTTTTTTCAAGCTTTGCCTCCAGTGGTCTGTAGACTGCTTTCTCCTGACATGAGTCAAGCTATTTAATGTGATGGAGTCCATCTTGTAGGGCTTTCTCCATTCAGGCTTAAGTGATTGAACTCACTGTTCCACTGATGTAGTGTGTCGTTTGTCACTTTGTTGAGGAGAGGTTTTGGGACCTGCTTAGGTGGGGGATTGGCTGGAGTGGGAAGTGGGGGAGACCCTGCCCTGAGCCACCATCTCTCCCCTCTTCCAACATGATTCGTAATCAGCCTGGAAGGAAGAAGCAGAAGTTATCTTCTCTGAAGGTGATGGGACAGCCTCTGAGATGCTTTCCTCCCGGATCCTGGGATCGGATCCCCCAGGGATCCAGTCATTTTAGTGAGGTGGCTATCTAGAACACAGTGCCTCCAAAAATCACCAACACCAGTTTGGTGGAGACATACTTCTCTATAATGCATTGGGCCTCAAAGACAATTTCCATCTTTTAGCTGCCGGCAGCGCAGTGCCAATTAGAGCGAACATACTTGACAGTTTTGTTCTTGCAAGCCCTGAAACAGTGCAGTTTCAGCGCTGGAAGCCGGGCCGGTCTCATATTGACCTTAAGCTATGCAGATATGCCCCTCGCAGGAGCTCGGCTGCCTGCTGAATGGGAATGGGGTAGGTGCGTGCGCCCCGGCATCATTGACATTCCAGGAGGGTGCTTCCTGCCCGGCTTCCCCCTCACCTGGCGCCGCATTTCCTATTAGTTCTTTGGGAAGGAAGGCAGGTCAAAAAGGTGGATGAAGTAGGTCAGAGAGAGGGCAGTCTCTAATGGAGTGGGGGACGCCTACTTATTTGCTGGGAGGAATTCTCTCCTCTGGAAAAAAGGGTTCCAAATGAAGGCTTAGGCTCCAGGCCCTACCCCTGAAGGTGCTCAGGCCATTAGGGCTCGCAGGTCTTCTGTTTGCCAACCTTCTGCTCTCTGGCCAAACACAGCAGATTCCCTGTAGAATTGCTGATGTCTTCATTGAAAATAAATTTCTGCTTGAGAAAATGGGAACCCTAAAACCTCCAAGGCAGTGGGAAAGCAAACAGATGTTCCGTCCAGTGTCTGGGCCTAAAACAGGGGGGTTTATCTCTGATTAATACACTGCTGCGGAATCTGTGGATAAGCTCCAGGGAGCCCTGGGCTCCCGTGAACGTGTATTTAAAGTTTGGTGCACTTGTACATTTGCCTCAGAAGAAGGGCCACAGTTTTCATCAGACTGTCAAGTAGATCTGTAGCAACAACTAAAGTCAAGATTCCCTGGCCCGGCAAAGACGAAATACACACAGATCATCTTGAAGTCGCACCCTGTTTGCGATCCCCCCACCGCAGAGGCGGTCACGGTCCCGACCCCCCCTCCCCTTCTAACCAGAGCTTTAACACAGGTAGACCCCGAGTCCCAGGGAGCTGCATCTTCACCCAGCAAAGGATCGAGGAAACTTCCACACGTGAAGAAAGACTTTACAATCACTTTTATTTCGTCATTGTTCAGGCAATCTTTTGCTGTGGTATGGCTGACTTTTTTTTTTTTTTTTTTTTAAAGCCCTTGTATTTTATGTTGTTCCTACGGTTCAAGCATGTCTGTCTTAAGGTTCCCCATTCCGTTTTTCATCCCTTCGTCAAGGCGGGACCCAAAGTGAGCTTTGGCCTATGTGTGTGGCAACATTTGCTTTTACCCAGAATAATGCAACCAGAATTCTGGAGCTTGTCATAACCAACCCACTCCTTTGACCATGGGGGCCCACAATACTAAGTAGCTTTCTCAAAGTCACACATGTGGTTGTCAGTAGAGGGGACGCGTAATGTTGTTCTTGTTTTTATCGAAGAAAGGAAGGTCCTGAATTCATGGAATTTGACAAAGGTGGGGGTTTTCTTTATGGTTATCATTAAAAGAAGGCACAGTGTGGTGATGTGGAAACGGCAGGGAAGTCCATCTTCTCGGCCTTTTTGAGACCTGTATCCTTCCCCCACCTCTTCTTGCCCCCCCCCTTCTCCCCACTCACCCCCGTCCTCCCTATCAAGCTGAGTGTACAGAGCACCCTGGGGAGCCTGCAGAGGGCTTCATCCCGGGTCCTCTGGGCCTACATTCCCAAGCTGTGCGACCGCACGTAGAAAACACACAGATTTGTTCCCGTGCTCTTGCTTTAAATGACCCAGTCTTCCCACCATGCTGCCCAAAGAAACAGGAAGGTCAGCAAAAGGGGAAAGGAAAAATACCACTGGTGTTCCCCCCAGGGGCAACTTGAGACTTGCCACTTCCCAGGATTCCAGGTGTAGACGCGCCTTTTCATCTGGCAGGAGCTGCAGCGCGTGTAGAATGGCGGGTTTTGTTAATGCATCACTGTTGGTTTCCTTCTTCATGGTTCCTCGCGGCTCTTAGAAACCGCGTCTGTTTTGACTCGACCCTTCTACAGGGCCAGAGGTGTTTCCACAGAGAGCCCCTTCCTTAAGACCAGGAACTCCGTTTACCTCCGTTCAAATTGTCCCACCATGTTGCTGCCTTAAAAAAAAAAAAAAAAAAGTGTTGAATGCATAACCTTGATTATGTCCCTATAAAGTGAATTTGTAATGACTCCCTCGTGAGCTTAGCAAAAGTATGTCTAGACGATTTTTTCTGGCTTTCCCTCCCAAACCTCTTTGGGTTAAAAATAGGGAAGGATTTGTTTTAATACAGTGTAGTACTGTATCTTTAACCTTTTGTCCAAACACATGCTGCCTGTTTAAGTTTTATTTAGGGAAAGTGTGTAACTTATAAACCAGCTCACTCAGACCTTGAGATTGTCCCTGGCTGGCCTTCTTGCTGCCATCGGATTAGCCAAGGCTCCAGAAGTGTTTTACAGGAAGCTTAGATGGAGGGAAGCACTTAATTATTATCCAAATTTTTCCCTTTAGTTAAGTCTTACGGTAAGATATCCCAGAGATTATATTTTTAGCAACCACTTTAAAGAGACTGGGGAGATTAATTTAAAATTGATAATCACATGGCAGCACCACAGTTTAACAAGCTCAAGGTCTGCCTTGTGGAGCTGGCTGCTCTCAGGGGACTCCGGTTCAATTCTCTTTGCTGCCAGTTGAAATCAGAAATCACAACCGCAGTGATTAGCAGTGAATTCCCTGATCTCCGTGCCCCAGGCAGACGGAGAGGGGGCTTGTTTTCTTGGTAGCCGGTAGTTAACCCCTTCGTGGGAGAGGTGGGGCCTGGTGATGTCTATCTTGACAAAAACGGCCCAGACCCAGATGGTCCTGAGCATCGTCGGGTCCAGGAGCCACTGCTCCGGGGGGAGTGATGGTGAATGGAGGCCCAAGGAGCCTCTCTGGCCCCGCCGAAGCCACCCCCTGGCCACCGCGACCGCGGACATCTGTACCCGTGCGGTTCAAAGGCCTCCAGAGGCCCCTGCTTTCCTAGCTGCTGGGCAGCTGTGTCAAGCTGGGAGAGTCTTTCTTTGCAGAAGGAAGCAGAACAGCCTGCTTTCTGCCCCTCTTCCAGCTTTCTGCCTTTAAAAAATGGCCTCTGGCTACCAAGTGGACGATTATGGATAGCATTGTAGACCAGCGGTAAGCAGTGTTAATGAGCTGCAGGATATCAGACACAAAAAAGAAAATATTTTCCCTGCGGGCCAAACAAAATTAATTTTAAAAATTAATGTAAACCACTAATGCTGCAAGTGCCTCCATTAAATTATAGGACTGTGACATGTACAATGCGATATTTTTGCCATTGAATTTGTTATCTAAGAGGTGTTCATTGTTTGTTACGGTGTGAAAAGCTGTTTTCCTCCAGATAAGCTTGTTCATTAGTAAACTGGATCCCTGCCACCACCCTGTTTCTTTGCTCTGAAGCAATGCCTGGTAGCTAAATGCAGACAGCCGCTCTGCTTTTAATATCAGAAATGTAAATCAAAAGTGTCCAGCCTGGTTTTAAATGGCTTCAGTCTTTCTCAGGGTGAAATCTGGGGGAAAAATTCTTCTCTCTGCTGCTTCTGACACCACGGCTTTGGCAGACAGACCCTGAAAGAGGCTGATAATTATTAAACAAAGTATCTTGTTTCCCACTGAGGTCTCGGGATCGTTCTGTCATTAGACTGGGTTTATTTCTAGGGTTTCATTCACGCTGTGACAGTTTGGGATTGATAAGTCCCGTGTTTTAATTTCAGGCAGAAATGAAACTGGTCAAATGCAATTTGGGAGGGAACAAGCCTTGATAAAACGGCTGTGCATCTTAATGGCTAGACCCAGAGCCAGGATGAGGAAGGCACGTTGGGGGGCATGCGGAGCCCTGGGCCGAAGCAGACAGCACTGCCGAGCCAGGCTGGGAGGCCGCACAGAGACAGGCCCGGGAAAGCCATGTTGAGGGCGGGCCTGGAGCACCTCTATGAATGACACGTCGCTGTTCTGGGTATGCGAGCACTGGCCTTGCCCCTGAAGTCCCACGTCCCGCTAGGCCAAGCCAGAGAGCCAGGCGTGTGCCGCCGGGTGATGGCGGACTTCGGTGTGCCCTCAGATCTGTTGCCCTTCCACCCCCCAAAGAGCGCATAGGTTCTCCTTACACCTCCACGCTCTGCTTCTCAAGGTGTTGAATAAGCTCAGGGTCTGATATTTTTTTTTCCTTCAAAGGGAAGCCAAAATTACTGACTCCTCCGATATTCTTTTTGGCTTCTATTTACTTACTTAGCTAATACCAAATTCAGCATAATTTGAAATCGGAGGGGTGCACCAGTAACCGGTTGAGAGCAGAGAGAAAACCTGATTAGCAATAAAGCTCATTTCCATAGGAACAGGATAATTAAGATGCTGTGTGAAAAAGCACTTGGAGAGCCCTGACCAGTCAGCTTTTGGGGGGGGGGTCCCGCAAGGGGGCCTCCTGTCCTTGACCTGGTGTGGAAACAGCTGGACTGACACACAGGAAGGATGCTGTGGTCCTCTGCAGGGCTCCGTGGCTTCCCATGGGACTGTTGGTACTCCACGGTGCTGAGTGCACCACACACAGGGGGACACCAGACCGGCAGCAAGAATGGTGTTCAGAGGCCCGCCGCCTTCCAGACTCTCCATTTTATTAACAGGGAAACCGGAGATCCCGGTAATGGCTTGCTGCTAAAAAAAAAAAAAAGAAAAGAAAAGAAAAAGGCACAAACTAGCTGACTTGTTCTAAGAGGCCCATCGGAAACTTGTGGTAAAGGCTTCTAACTGGTCAGGCTAATCACATGTATTAAAGCAGGAGCTGATCAGCAGTCACTAAGAGGACCCCATGTCCTGGTTTGCCTGGGACAGTCGCGCTTTACAGCGTGGGACAAACCTCAGTTTGAACGTGACATGATGTGCTCACCCTAGCCATCGGCCACAACCTAGCCAGTTCGTTCAAGGCAATTTACAAGGCTTAAATGGCCCCATGAATCAGAATCTGGCTTGGAAATTGTAGAGTACAGACTGAACAAAACCAATGAAATCAAGTTCTAAAAAGCGCAGAACAAATACGGCACAATTTTTGTATTTATGCACAGATATAGCAAAAGTATAAGTACCATACTATGCATAATAAATAAATTAGTGATAGTATCGCTCTGTGAAGAGGTATTCAAAATATGTATTTCAGGTGGATGGAGGCTACGTTTCCCTTAACGTATATTCTTATATTACCCTTTATTTTTTTGTAGGCAGAAATATTTCATAACTTAAGATAGTTTTCAAGACAATTATGATTAGGCCAGTGGGGGAATGATTGCATTGAAGTGTAAGAGTGTGTGTGTGTGTATAGCGAAGGGGGAGATTATATTTAGGGTCAAGCATTTCAAGAATCTCTGTTGGCTTCTGGAGATGAGGTTGCCAGGAGCAGGAATTAGGCTGTGCATCTTAGCTCAGGGTGAACACTAACACCCAGGGGCTCCAGGAAGGGGCACAGTGTGACCAGCACAAGCGCCCGCCCCAGGACCTAGCACCCTCCAAACTGAGGCTTGCATCCTGCAGTGGGGCATGAAGAAGCTAGCTGTTTGCATTTTGGGTGGACTTGCCTCCAGAGACTCTGCCATTCAGTCACATTCAGTTTGCAGTCACTGTTGTGTCCCTGAGGTCAGTACTTACCGTAGATTTTCATAATTCTTCTATTTCCTTCTCACCCCAGCACTTGAAATAACTCCGATCCTTTCTCCACACCGTTCGCAGTAGACAGATGGAGGTGCACAAAGGGAAATGTGCACTTAGTTAGGGGAAGCCTTCTGGTGGGGGGCCAGGGGCCACCGGCGACACCCTAGCATCCATTGGAGAATTTTGAGCCGGTCCAAAGGATCGTACCGAAATCTGAGGGAGTCCTCCTGGAATAATCTTGAGGAAGCTTAGCTTGTGCCCAGGAGCCTGCATTTTTTAGGCTTGAACCTTCCCTGCAAACACTGTAACTGCATCAAGTCCTGATCTCAGAACTGTCCGGCTTCCAGGGATTGTGCTTCTAGGCAAAGAAAGGACCTGCTCAGCCTTCCCCCCATGACTTTTGATCTTTACAGCTGATGTGTATTTTCAAGCATATTTCCAGAATTTCTGTCCCCCATAGGTATAGGCATAGTTTCAGCCATACTGACTAGCTTAGGAAAGCGGCCTGGAGTGAGTAAGATGGTCCCCAGAAAGAGAAGGGACATTCCACATGGGAATGAGTTTTTCAAGAGGAAATCAGACCTGAGAACAGAGAGGCATGAGAACGTGGGGTTGAGACTGAGGACACATCTTCTCTTATCCATTATGCTGACTGTTGGCACTCTTTTATGTGGGCAGGTGGTCCTTGGCAAGCCAGTGATGATTTGGTTTGGGCATTTTACTTTTGGTTGTTTACATGAGGCTTAAACTGACATCCCTGAGATCCAGACCTGAGCTGAGATCAAGAGTCAGCTGCTTGACCGACTGAGCCACCCAGGCGCCCCATACTTTGGGGCACCTGGTATAGTGATCTGCATATAGCCAGTGATCGATACGAGCCTCTTCACGGAGATAACAACAGCTCACCTTTATTGAGGGCACACCACACACCTGCCCTTTGGCACAACACTTTATACGGTTTTCTGCTCTTCCTCCGCAGTTACCTGTTAAAGCAGGTATTTGGATCGGCTATGTGAGATTGCCGTTTTTGTAAGTCAAAAACAGTCAAATATCGGCAACTTCATATGCTTCAATATTAGTAATAATCTTTTGTATTTGTTTTGCAAATGCACAAGTGCAGACGTGGAAACTTGCTCCAAGTCAGGCCAGCTAGCAGAGGTGGTGGAGCTGGGATTGGAAGCAGGTAGTCCAGCCGCAGACCTTGGCACCGCCCTGCCACACGCAGCCCCCTCCTGGGGCAGAAGACAAAGGCAGGTTTTCGTGGCCTGGGTGTCACATCAGTCCTTCCACACCTCGGCCAACTTTGAGATCAAAGACGGCTGGTCCAATGAATCAAATGTTTCCTGGAGTCTTGGGTTATACTCACGATGCTCTGTTTAAAAAGAATGATATGTAGTGAGCACACCAGAAATCTGGAAGATGGAAAATCTCTCTTTATGATCTCTGCTCCTCTCTCCAGCAAAGAAAGAAATCGGTGTGGTGCCAGCAGAGGTGTTCTCAGCAGGACTTGGCCCATTAAATGAAAGACTTCCATGCTGAGCCAATCAAGAGAGACCTGGACAAAAATCAGACTCTTTCCTGACCTGGAAACCCATGCCTTGAATCTGTAATTCATCTGTTAAATCAGGTGTGCAGCCGGTGGTTTAGCACAGAGGGGGATGGCAGAGTAGGGAAGAGAGAGGGGCAGAAGCTGCGGCACTTGAATTTCTAGCATCCGAGTGAAGTTAGGAAAAAGACACAGGGCTGTGATAGCTTCTTGGACCTTATGTTTCCAGCAAAGAGAAACCAGCAGGAAAGATTTTTGAAAACTGATGATCTGGTGGAGGCATTGGAACAATGCAGAAGAGACAGGGACCCCAGGGGCTGAACACAGCACAGTTCTGCTGCTTTCAACAAGACTGAATAAAGTTTAGGGTTTTGTTTTTTTTTTAAGGGACTTGTAGCCATTTTTAAACTTTCATTTTTCGTAATGTCACAGATAATCTTTTTATCCATTATCCACTGGCTCTTTTCGGAGAGGCATTTGCATCAAATAGTACAGCACAGATCATGACCGTCTCTAGCAGGGAAGGCGGCTTGAAATGAAAGGTTATTCACTCCCTCTGCTTTCCCTGGCTTTGTTCTTGATTCTCACACAGTTTTTTAACATCTGAATTCGGGTATTTCTGGAGTTTTTCTTTAGAAACCCTTCCATTCTGAGATCTAAGCGTATCCAGACTCCAGTCCGTATAGCGGGGGTTACAAAGCTTATGTTCACTGAAAGTGAAGCATCTACTTTGAAACATTTGTCAGATACCCTGTGTCCTCCAGAATCCCCCTGGGGCATCTCCTACAGAGGGGGCACCAGTAGCAAGGTGGGCGCTCCTGCAGGGGGGGGGGGGGGGGGGGGGATGATAGGTGGCCTTTTAAGCATGCACTGCGAGGCCCAGCTGGGCAGTCGGCTCCTTCCAGCCGCAAGGAGAAAGGGTCTGGGGGTGGATTTCCTTCCACCCCTCCCCCCACGTGGGGACTGGCAGACCTGAGGTCTCCCAGTGGAGAAGTGGGGCCGCGTGTGGACAGAGCATGTTGGGAACCCAGTTGTCACCTGGGCTCCCCGAAAGAGGGATCTAAAGCAAGCCCATTTGTTTGCAAAACCCCCCTGGTGGGGGGGGGGGAAGAATGGCCTACAAAGCCTTGGAGCTATGACTGACAGTTTCTGTTCAGCTTCCATTCCTTAGCTCATCACCCCCCCAACCCCCCCGCCACCCCAAGCTCTAGGAGGATTCTGGAAGGGACCAGAGGGATTCTCGGGCCTGTGTGACAAAGCCTGTCCTGGAAGCACCCTCCTCTTGCCCTCCAGCTTCCTCCTCCGCTGCTCCCCACCAGAACATTCCCACCATTCCCTCCCACAGAGCCTAGAGACATTTCATTTCCTCTCAAAAAAGAGAGCGGTCTGCAGAGGCAAGGCCCACGGGGCCACTACAATTAACGTGTCCAAACTGTGCACTGAGCTTGGTCTCACACAGCTGCAACTCAGGTTAATAGTGACCTCACGGTGGCCTTGTCCCTAACACAGGGGAGCCTGGACCCATAAGAAGTACTCCATAAAAGTATCTAGAGGGCAGTTCCTCGTGGCTTTTGAGCGCCTCTCTCGGGGACTGCACTTACCCTCACAGAGGCAGGCAACAGGGGCGACGCGGGGCTCATGTGCCCCACAGGACACCCGAGCCCGGGGAGGTCGAAGGGATTTGTCACAGTCATGGGGCTGGTGGCTGAGTGAGCCTCAGAACTTGCATCTTTCTGAGTGGGAATGGCTCGTTCTACCATCGCCTGCCCACCTCAGTGGCCAGTTCTTTGGCCGCACGCTGTTCCTTTATTTTAGGGCCTCTTGAGCCACACCATAGTGAGTACAGCTGCTGTGAGGTTTGTTTTCAAGAGAAAGGTAGCATTATTGGCCTAACAAGGTAATTTCCTCATCCCCGAGCTTGTCCATCCGGACCTTTGAGCCAGTCATCATAGTTTTATATTTGTATGACCGAAAAGAAATTTCTGTGAAGTCAAGTATACTAGAGCCCTTATGACTAAATATGTGAAAATATTCTCTCCTTGGGCGTGGATCGCTCCCAGTGCTGTGGCAAGAATGTAGAAATCGTTTCTGAGCTGTCAACCAAACGGAACAGATTTCCCGGTTGTAACACACAGACACTGTCACTGTGAATATAAAACCCTCCCAGTCAGCAAACTAGTTCTGTACCACGTGGTTTTCCTGATCTGCTGCAGCGTTTTCCAGGAGAGCTCCGTGACTTTAGTTTCATTGTATAGATATTTGTGACGCTCGTAATAAGTAGCGTGCCTGTTTAATTGCTTTTATTTAACTGGCCTCGGAGTTACAGGGGATGGTGGTTAATGTTTCCTTGTCCGGATTTACAGATTTACATAGATTGGCACCATGCATGGCCAACGCGCGCCAAACTAACACTCTCGCCCCGGCCCGCCTCCGACCACGGGTGGAGTAGCGTCTCTGCTTCTCTAGGGCTCGGAAGAGGACAGTGCTAACACCTGTCCTGCGCACCCCACTGGCCTGGGGGAACTGTAAGAGTCCCAGGGCCAGTGAGAAAGAGTGGGTGCCCCTGGATGTGACCTTGTGCCCGGGGCTCACCGGATGTGCTATGCCAGACCTGATCTGCCGTGCCCATTTAGAAGCTTTCGCTTCAGAGGACATGCTGTCCCCCTTTGCGGGGGGGAGAAGGAGTTCTGAAAACCACAGCAGCCCTCTCTTTCACGGGAAGCCTTGCTCCCTGGGCACAGGATGACCCACGTGTCCTTAAAGCGCCCGGTGCCTTTGCCCCTGCCCCCAGCCCTGCAGCACACTCTGTAGGCCACGCGTGCTTGCAGCCTGTTGGCTGGCCCCCCCGCCCCGCCCCGACCTGGCTGCCGAGCAGATGATCCGATATCCCTCGGCGTGGCGGGTCCTGCATTTGGCACAGCTCTCAAAACTGTGCAGCCCCAAACATGTAAAAACAAACCTCTCGGCCTCCCGGGAGGTTCAGGGGTCCCCGCATGGCCGGGTCCTCCAGAGGTAAAATAAGAACAGTCGGTAAAAATAAGAACAATTAAAAATGATGCGGGTTTCAGGGCGCCTAGGTGGCTCAGTCGGTTGAGCGTATGACTTGATTTCGGCTCAGGTCGTGATCTCAGGGTCGTGGGATCGAGCCCCGTGTCAGGGCTCAGTGCTCAGCAGGGAGTCTGCTTGGATTCTCTCCCTCTGCCCCTTTCCCTGGCTCTTTCTCTCTCTCTCTAAAATAAATAAATCTTTAAAAAAAAAAAAAAGATGCAGGTTTCAAAAGTAATACTTAGCTCATTGATAACATTTAGAAAATTGAACATGTATTAAAAAGTATTCACATACGGGGCACCCGGATGGCTTAGTCATTAAGCATCTGCCTTTGGCTCAGGTTGTGGTCCCAGGGTCCTGGGATCGAGCCCCGCGTCTGGCTCCCTGCTCAGCGGGAAGCCTGCTTCTCCCTCTGCCTCTGTCTCTTCCCTCGGCTTGTGCTCTCTTTCCCTTTCTCTCAAATAAATAAATAAAATCTTTAAAAAAAAAAGTATTCACATACATCATCAAGATAGCTTACATATTTGTGTTTTTATTCAGTATGAACCGCTAAAGGAAGCGCAGAATCCTCTTTTTTCTCGTAACTTTTTGTCATGGGCATTGCAGTGCTAAGTTTAGGGACTTGGGTTTGGGAGCCAAACTGCCTGGGTTTGAATCCAGCTTTGCCACTCACTAGCTCTGTGACCTTGGACAGGTTTTTTGAGATGCTTATAATTCCATTTTCTCACCTGTAAAATAGGGATAACGATACCTACTTCAGAGGGGTGCTCTGTGGCATTAACACAAAGCACTAAGAGTAATGCTTCCTGGCATGCACTAAGCACTGAATAATCTAAGTCGGTAATATTTCTTTTTTTTTTTTTTGATGTGTTTTATTAAATGAGAACATAGTATTTTACAAGTGCAGGACCTGTGATTCCATAAAGACATGGACTGAGACTGGAGCATTACCCCCTCTGCTGCCCGCTCCATCCTCATCCACCTGGGGAGAGTAGGCACCACCCAGAAGACCTGCATTTGAACGATGTACCTGCCTTACCATTCACATTAAGACCAGATCCTAGTCTAGTGACTATGGCATCAGAGACCCATGTCCAGTACCATTGGAAACACATCCCTTAATTAGTGGAGATCATGGTGTGGGCCTTCAGCAAGCCCTCTATATTTTCAGCAACGCTTTACTTTTCTCCACAAGATACAAAGTGCTGTTTAGTACCCACCAAACCTAGGACAGCAAGTGAGGGACTGCTCTTCCCACTGACTGGATGGGAAAGCTGAGGCCCTGGGTGGGATTGGACTGTAGGCCCCCTCAGTGGGGAGGGGAGGCTTGCTTCCTTCAGTGTCGGGGTCTCTCCACAGTAACATCTGCCTGCTTTTAAAACTCCCCCCATGACTCTGGGAAAAAAACAGCAGAGCCTTCGACTCAGAGCAGAAGGCCTCAGCCCACAGGCCAGCAGGGCAAGCACAGCACTCAACTGGCCCAGCAGCCCTCGATCCTGTGACCTCTAGGGTGGAGATGAACAGAAGATGGGGTCAGGCCAGTGATCTTACACTAGATGAGAACAAAAAACCTGGCATGCCCAAATCTCATACCCTTCCCAGCAGAGCTCTGATGGTGACTGAGACCAGTGGATCTCAAACATGTGCGTGCACCAGAATCACCTGGAAGGCCTGTAAGAATGCAGACTGTGGGCCCCACACCCCTGGAGTTTCGGACTAGGTGGGTCTGAGGTTGGGTCCAAGGATTGGATGATGCTGGTCCAGGGACCACATACCAGGCCTGGTTAGCAGGCCTTGATCCTTGCTCAGGAACATAACAGGATGGTTCAGATGCTGAGCTCTGCAAATTCAAATTCCAGACACGAGGCAGCCAGGCTGGAAGCCCTTCTTGACTTAGTGCATTCAGGGACCACAGAGAGAGGCTTTAGAGAGAGCTCGCTGGTCCTGGGCCCAAGGAAAGCTCTCTGCAGCTTGCGGCTTCTGTCTACCCCATTTTGGTGACTTTCCTTCCATTTCTATGGAGGGAGGTTGCAAAGGCCAGACGAGACAATGAACACAATGGGTGCTAGGAATGGGTGAGTGCAGTCACTTTGGTGAGGGATAAACACTGAACCACCAAAAACGGGGTGGGCGGTAAGAATCACGGCAAGCTGCTTGGTGGGCAGACCCGTGAGCTGGCACTGAAGCAGCCCCTCGTAGGGGCCTGGTGCTGTTTGCAAGTGTCCCCCTCTCAGCACACCTCCTTGGTGAAGGCCATGGAGGTGTTGTGGCTGAAACTCAGCAAGGGGAGGGCTGGGTTTGCATGCCCACTCTGCCGCTTCTACCAGCCCGGGGCAAGGAGGTCTCTAAACCATGCCAAGTCTCAGTTCTTAATGTCAAAGATGGAGATAATGACTCTGACTTGACCACTCTCTGGTAGTGGGTGACCCAGACTGCATGCATTCGGTAATGTGCTGCACATTCCTGGGTATGTCTCCAAGGTGGGGGCACGCTAGGGGAACACAGCCACAAGGGCGCCCCGAGTTCTTGAGGAATGCCTAGGAGGAGGCCTGTGGCCGGCAGCTTTCCACCCACCCACCTTCCCAAGTCACCGTGCCCCTTCATCTTCGGTTCCTCCTCTGTACCATGAGGTTAGAGAAAACATTTCATTCACAATCTCTTCTGGCTGAAAATGGCTTGAGCCCATTGTCAACCGGAAGTCTCAAATACAGACTGTGACGTCTAAAACCCCAAACAGCAAGGAGCATTTCTTGCAAACCACCAGTCTGGTTGGGTGGGGCAGTTAAGTGGTTCCAGGCACAGACGACCGCCCTGTCGCGCTTTCCCCAGGCCTCAGATTGCCTCGGGGCCGCCCTGGCACCCCAGGCACCCCAGGCCCCGTCGCTGCCTGTCCCTCCCGGGCCGGGATGCCAAGTCGTCCGAATGGGCGCGCACCCCGCCTCGGCGGCCGCCAGACCCCGCGCCGGCACGCCCGGGCTCGCGCCGCAGCCAATCGGCGCGTGCACTGCGGGTGACCTCCCCTGGGCCGGGAATAAATTGTCAAGTTTCCCCTCCCCGGGTTTCACTCTTCCGGGCTCATTAGGAGGAGAGCCGGTCCTGAGCAGCGCTGAGGTCGCGGGCGGTGCGCGGGCCGGGGCCGGGGCCGGGGCGGGCGGGGGCCCGCGTACCCGCCGTTAGACTGCCAGCGTCCGGAGCCGCCCGCCAGCACCGCTTCCCGGGCGCTGTCCCCCTCGGCCGCTCGGCGCCTCGGACCCGGGACCCGGGAGAGGCCGGGCCACCCTGGCCGCCGCGGGGGCGCCGCGCGCTTGCTGCCCTAGGACCGTCGGCTCGGTACCCCGCGGCCGCGATGCAGCAAGCGCCCGCGCTGCCTCCTGCTTGCGGACCTCAGAGGCGCCTCTCCTGGACACCTTGAACTTTGGCGATCGAGAGACCGCGTCGGGTGGTTTTGTTTTTTGCATCGTCTTCAGCTGGGCTTTGGCTTTGGGATTCTCTGGCTACCTGGATACGCCTTTCCTTTGTGGGTAAGTCTCCCGTGGATCGCAGCACCGGTAACCAGCCCGGGGAACGTCAGCCTTTAAAATCCCCAGCCTGGAGTCGCCTGGGGCTGGAGAAGAGGATCCAACTCCTGACCACGTAAGGGCTCTCGGATTCCACCCTTCCTCCGATGGGAAGAAATATCATTTCAGGGCAGAATTTTCTTGAAGCACATCGTCTGATAGGCTTGGCAATCACTAACCAGGAAAATGAGTAGCAATTAGGAGTTCAGTAATAAATGGAAGTCTTTGTCCTAATTGAGTGGAATTACTGACAGGTAATGGCAACACTGAATTCTTCAGTTTAATTAAGAGTTTATATAATTATAGTGCACTTTTTATTTCTTGGGGGAGCCATGGGGTAGGAATTAAATAACCAGCGTGAGGGTTAAGAAACCCATTTAATGGATAAATAATTAGCAAGGTGAAACATACGTGGGTGCCTTGCTCAAGTGATGTGACCTTAGATGAATTTCTGATAAAGGGTCGTACGTGCCAATTTGGACCAAGCAGGACTTTGTTTTTGGCTGCTAATTCCTGTCTGATACAAAGCGGAATGGCTTAGAAATTGTTAGGTAATCTCTGACATCGGCTGGTTCCAAAGACATCAAAGCTCAGCACTCCCCTGCAGTAGGATTAGCCCGGATTCCTGCTTTCTGTGGCTGTGTTTTCCGCATTCCCCGAGAATGAAATGAGTGGGTCATTTGAGAGTGTTTTGCTGTCTGGGGTTTCCGTATCAAAAATCTCCTGATTGAGCTGTTCAGCTGTTGTAAATGTTGAGAGCTGAAGGTGCTGGGTGAGCTTCACAGAAGCAGCCCAAAGCAGAGTGAGTGTGTAGGTGTGGAATTTGTTTGAGAACTAATCTGTAATTATGAAGATGTTATTTTCCTCTTTGGTGGTGTATTGTTTCCTTTACTATAATGTTCTCATGAAATTGTTCCCCTTGTGGGAAGCAGTGAAACTGGAGAGAAATCCCTTCTCAGAGGGTAATTTTCTTGTATTTTTTTGGTGTGGGTTTCTGGGAATCCTTTTAACGCTGCGTTGGGATGTGTGTGTTTATTTCTGTTAAGAATCTCCAGCAGATTTGGAAATCACTAGGTTTTGTGTACACCGGTAAATAATCACCGCTTCAAATAATAATATTTATTTGTACCTTGACTTCTTTTTCTTGCTGACGCACAGTCTCGGTTTTTCAACAGGATGAGCAGGGACTGCCTGCTCTAGAGAGCTCCCGTGTTGCAAAGTGGGCTCAGGGAGTGCCATTAAAGTTGCGTTGAGCTACAGAAGAGATAGCAAGTGGCAGGGGGAGAGCAATGCATCTTCAGTACTGCGTGGGTTCCAAAGTTGACAGAGCGCTTCGGGAACTGATTCCTAATCCCCTGCTGTGAATGAGAGAAAGCAGGTCTGGAAGACGTTTGCTGGATGTGTGCCTCCCAGCCTCAGTCCTTCCGGGTGCCTAGAGTTTTAAGGACTTCCTTTTACTCCGGTTTTTCCTTTGTCTCCCAGCCGTTTTGTCACTGCGGCCATGAAAATCGAACAAAACTGTTGAAAACACTTACACTGTGATCTTCCAGAACCACTTCCAGGCTCACTTTAGTGGCTCGCTGCTCCCTTTTTGTGTTCTGCCCAAGGCACAGCGGACTCCTTTTATTTTTTGTGAAATTGTACAGTTGGGCAGAGTCTTAAAAACACACAGCACGGGTAGAAATACGAAACTTATACCATTCAAGAATTACAAATTACCAAGCTTCAGAACTTTCCTAAGAGTTCATTATTAAAGATAACAGCATCACGTTGTCCATTTTCCCTGAACATTCACAGTTCCTCCTGCCTGTTGCTAGCTGTTAGAATAACTCGATGATGTCAGTGGAGGATCAAGGATGGCCATTCTCTGAGAAATGCTGCCCAGGTTTTGCTCACCCCAGGATTCTTTTCCTGACTAGTGGGTGTTTGGTGTGTTGCCATGAACATTGTCTCGCTTGATAACCTCTGTAAGATCTAATTCCCAATTCCCCTTCTTCTTTTTGTGACCTGCTAGGAGTGTGTCACCCATGCATTTATCTAAAATCAGCCTGAACAGATAGAAAAATCAAAAGACAAGTTATGGAGCTCCCGGAAAGTTAGGAACAGATGGAGGTCAAAAATGGATTCCCACCGCCAAATGAAATGATCCACGTTGGAAACAAGACACAAACTGGCCTGTAGGCTCTCTACACTTAGTTTGAGGACAAAAAGCATTGGAAAACACGGCAGACGTGACCCCTGCTTCTACATTTTTCTAACGCCCTTCCCACTCAGTCTTCCGTTCCCCGAATAGGCTGTGTAGTGAATATCAGTCGCCACTTGTCTGCTGGTTGCATCATGTGGATTACTCACTTCTGCCCAGGTCCCGCCCTGCAGCCATGCTGTAACAATGGAGCATAGAAGAAAGTAACACTCAAGTTGGTCTTGGCCCCGGGCCAAAGGGATTAGCTACTCAAAGTGCCTGAAAGGCCTTGTTGAAACACACTCACCTGTGACCCAGTTCCTTGGCCTGGATCTCAAGGACACGGTGATGTCTGCCTTTTTGGACCTATAAAATGAAATCTCTTTCTCCATTTACATTGGACCCGATGGCTCCCAGGGTCTTCCCAGCAAGAAATCAGAAGAGTGCTTCAAGGCCTCAGCATTGTGTAGGAGCTTGTTAGAAACGCTGAAGGTCAGATTTGTCCCCTGATGTTTCCAACCGGAATCTGCCTTTAACCAGATTCCCAGATGATACGTACACATTATGACTTCTCCCATGATGCAGACTCTGAGCCAGAGTCCAGCAAGCAGAATATTGATTCAGGAGTGTCCTTAGGATCAACACCTGTGTGAGTAGGTAGGAGGACGGGCGCAGGAAGGAGCAGGTGGAGGGAAGGGAAACGGGCAGGAGGGAAGGGGTAGGGAGAGGGAGAAGGCGCAGCTAGAAGACTGGCCCGGGGACAGGCTCCACTAACCACATGGGTTGCTCCAGAGCTAGACTGGCCTTCAGAGTTGTCCCCTGTGGGGCGGCAAGTCCTTCCTCGGACAGTGCCCACCACACACACTGGAGTTGAAGGAAGCCGTGCTCTGGGCAGGGGTTCTCAAAATGCGGTTCCAGATCAGCAGGACCTTCAGCGTGGGGACTCGCTAGTAAAGCAAATTCCTGAGCCCCACCGAGTCAGGAGCTGTTGGGGCAATGCCCAGCAGCCTGTGTTTGAACAAGTCTCCAGGTGGCAGCTACGTGCTCAAGTTTGAGAACCACTGCTCTTTTTTGGTTTGTTTTGTTTCTTAATAACAGCTTCATTTTTTTTTTTTAAGACTTTATTTAAGAGAGAGAAAGGGCACGAATGGGGAGAGGCAGAAGCAGAGGGAGAAGCAGGCTCCCCGCAGAGCAGGGAGCCCAGTGTGGGACTCGATCCCAGAACCCTGGGATCATGACCTGAGCAGAAGGCAGACGCTTAACCGGCTGAGCCACCCAGGCGCCCCTAATAACAGCTTTATTGAGATCTGATTCACATTCTTTTTTTTTTTTTTTAAGATTTTATTTTTAAGTAATCTCTACACCCAACGTGGGGCTCAAACCCACAACCCCAAGGTCAAGTCGCACGCTCCACCGACTGAGCCAGCCAGGCACCCCCACTTGCATCTTTTTTAAACAGATAAGTAATGTGGCATTGTATGGATATACCACATTTTGTCAGTTGATCAACGTTTATGTTTTTCCACTTTTTGGCTCTTGTGAACAATGCTAATCTGAACGTGCATGAGCAAGTTTTTGTGTGGACAGTTTTCTTTGCTAAAGACCTAGAGGTAGAATTGCTGGGTTGTTATGCTAACTCCGTGCTTAACTTTTTACAAATTTCCAGACTGTTCTGCAAAGCGGCTACACCATTTTGCAGTAAGAGCTGCAGAGCATCAGGGTTCCAATTTCTCCACAGCCTCGCCAACACTGGTTATTATCTGTCTTTTTTTATTAAAGTGCTTTTAGTGGGTGTGAAATGGTAGCTCACTGGTTTTGATTTGCATTTCTCCAATGACTAGTGATGTTGAACATCTTTTCATGTGCTTATTGGCCATCTTTGTATCCGCTTTGGAGAAGTGTCTCCAGATCCTTCGCAGGACAGACTTTAGGGGATGCCTGCTCTCTGTCTGGTGCAGTTGCTTTAGGGTTTATAAAAGAAAGCCTAGGGCATGGCCTTTAACACCGGAAAGTTCTAATTAGATGTGGCTCAGTGAAAAAGGAGGACAAGAGAGTCCGCTGTCAAGGGCTAGGCCGAAGAGGTTCGCGTTCTGTTGTGATCCATGTTACGGAAAGACCTAATGTGGTTTCCTGGGCTAGGGCCGGTGTTAGGATTGTGGCCGATGTCCCCTACCTGCCTCGGAAAGTGAAATGATTCATCTGTTTCCTCATCTGGAAAGACTCCTCGCCTCCCTCTTGATCAGAGGTTGCAGAGATTTGTTCTGATACTCTGTGAGTGCTTGAGGGGTGTGAGTCACTCCGTCACAGGTTGGGAAAAAAGCTTGCAGGTGTCCCCAGATAATCTCTGCCTCCTGTAAGCAGGTCCCAGGGTGGCGGTGCCAGGCCTCTCCCAATCCCCCATGGCGGGCTCCCTCCCTCAAGGTCCCTGAGTCCTCAGGGCTCCTTGGCAGCTTCTCCTAACTGTTGCGACACACCTTGAATGTGGCATCTTGGAACCACAGGATTTCAGGGCACCCGTGTCCTGCTCTCCTCCGGCAAGAGCCTCGGCATCTGTGGTGGTGAGCCTGCCCGCTTCCTCACACTTGCACGGTGCCATCTAACTTAAAAAGGGCTCTGTCAGCTTAGAGGGGGAGAAACCCAAGCTCCAAGACGCAACTTGGTTAATGTTGCGGTTTAGATCATGGCATGAGCAGGACCTGACCTCTGGTGCCATCCACGCCTGGCCTGGTGTCCTTACCTGAGAGCGCTTACTTTCCAGGTTGCTAAGGATTAACGGTGGGATGTTTTGGTTCTTGCTCTATAAGTGGATCCTCTCCCAGGAGGTTCCGGGTCTCCTGATAGCAGGCGTGCGTGTTTATTTGGTGTTGGCACTGTGTATGTTCCGTTGTAGTAATACGCCATGAGATCACCCTTGGTCTCATTGAAGGAAAGTGTTTCAAAAGTATGCAGAGAGGTTGAAGCATAAAGATATTTCCTGAATGGACTTCAATTCTCAGTTTTTTTCCAGAAAACCTTCAGTTGGCTGGGTAATAATTAGAGTATTTGAGTCACTGTTTCTTGAACACAATCAACACTAAACTCTGGCACTGCAGAATTCAAAGAATGGCTTGTGTTGTGAATAGCCCACACAAGGGAAAGCCTGACTTTCTTTCATCTGTCCCCAGCTGAGCTCTCTCAGATGTGCCTCGTCTTAGATAAGGACATGTCTTAAAAAGTCGTGCGTCCGTCAGGTTTGAGTCATTTGAGCCATTTGAGCCCTAGTTGAAATTCACGAGGGCTGCACCCTCAGAGAAGGTGTATCCTCTGATAAAACAAAGAACCGTGTTGTGAGACAAACGATTCTACCTCTAACCATTCATTTCGTCTGTCCGTCGGAAATTGGACACGCTTATGTGTTCAAAGCTAGTTATATCTGTATAGAATATTCCTACACCCGTCTCTGTTTTCATTTGTTTTGTTTTTGAAGACTAGGACACGTAGAAGCTCTTTGGAATCATAGACACACATTGGATGTGGAAGAAAGGGCAAAAGTGGCATTTTACACCATTTTCCCATTTTCTTTCTTTCGTCGTCTTTTTTTTTTTTTTTTTTTTAATGCCAAGATCTTCAAGTTTCTCAATATCCTTTGGGATAAGAGTTTTGCAATGAAAATTTCTTCACCTACGCTTTTCCCAGTGTGTCCGTAAGCCACACACCCACTCACCTGTGGTTGCTCCTCCTAACTGATTAAACCCTGGACCAAGCCAGACCTTTGAAGAGGCTGAATCAGCCACATGAACACAGCAGGGGTCCGGAAGGTGGCCCCTCTGGGGTTTAGTGCTTGGCCTCTGCGGTGTTCCCCCCTCTCGCCTCCGCTCTGCTCCCCTCCACCCGGGACGCAGCAAGGCCGAGCCAGCAGTTTGGGGGTCAGCTGCCATCATGGCCAGAAACTAGCCCGCAGCCTCCACCAACCGGCACCTGGTCCTTCTCCTGCCTGTAAAAGAAAAAGAGAAAGAGCGAGAGAGAAAACATTTTATTGTTAGGGAGATGATTTTGCCAAGTTTCAGCGGCTGCCTCGTCTCTTCCTGAGGAAGTACGTGTTGAATGATCCGCAGTCCCCCCCTCCCCGAAGCCCAGATGATAGGAGCTGAGATTTATTGAGGACTACTGGTGTTAGCACCTTAGTGTATTGTCCCGCAAAACCCAAGGGAGAGGCGTGTTATGATGACACTGAAGCTTGACGAGGTCATTCGGTTCCGGGCTGAGCCTGCACCGCCTCACACAGTGGGTCTGAGTGCACGCTTAGAGGGTTGGAGGGTGCAAGGTGTGTTTCCCGGAACTCGCCGGGGCCTCGGTAATCACGGGCCAAGTAAACGAATGGCTGAACGTCTTGGGGCAATTTTGTTCCTTTCGATGGTCCTCTTAGGTGCTGTATCCCTCTCCACGGAATGACTTTTATCACTTACCTTTTTATCCTTGAACAGGAGAAAAACGTATGTGACTGTTGCGGGGTCCAGTTTCACCCTCCACCCTGGGCTGGTGAGGGGCTGGGCTGGGAACACGAGCAAAGTGCCCACGCCGCCCCACCAGATGTGAACCAGCAACTGGATGCAGGGCGTACCTGTGATCTTTGGTGATGCCTTAGGACCTTTCTGTCTAGTGGACACCTGGTCCAGATGATGTCTTTTAAGGGCTCTGTGAATCTTCATTTTCAGAGCACATGAAGAATTTAGCATAACCTTTTCCACGTTTCACTAAGGCGGCTAAACTTACAGACAGCGGCACATCCCCTTTCAAACAGCATAAAACAGCATTTGCCCTAGCCCTGTGCTCAGTTTGACCTCACTTGGGAATACTGGGAAGCCGTCGCCTGTTCTTGGTTTTTCGACATCGGCTAACAACCTATTGCTAAATGAGACGAATTGAAAGAATGACCAAAGAACTGGATAGTATGGAGTTGGTGTTCACAGGCTGAGCTAGCCAACAGGTACTAGAATAGATGTCTTACATGGAAAAGATGTCAAACAACACAACCTTTGTAATCAAGCCACATTTGCCTCCAGATACTCCTGGCATTGTGCACTGTGAGTTAAGTCTTTCTCCTTTCTTCCTTCCTTCCTTCCTTACTTCCTCAATATCTGTCTTTTCTTCTTTAATGTAAACATAAAAATTCCCACTGCAATCTACTTCATACACCATATCTGGAACATTGCTAGTAAACAGTGGAAAATCAGAGTTTGCCTGAGGTCAGCTGTCTCATAAAAGCTTATTGGGCACTGGATAAGATTGTCAGAAGAGGTAATTATACCACCTCCAGATCCTTAAAAAGGAGTCTCATCTCGATCTGATAGCTGTGAGTTCTCCTGGAAGCCTGTGGGATTAACTGGATTTAGGATTTAGGACACCTCCTGCCACTCTAGTCACCTGTGAGTCTTAAAAGAAAAATGGTTTTGCAGCCTATGCACAATTATGTTTGTGACATATTTGGTTCTTGGTTTTAAAGCCTCGTTCATATATTCAGTCAACAAACATTTCCTGAGTACCTTCTGTGTGGGGGCAGTATATTAGGATGAGGATAGAGTGGTGAAAAAAATAGACACAACTTCTACCCTCATGAAACTTATGTACATAATCTTCTCAAAATCTTCAATTACTTAATAGTCTGGGCAACTTGTCATTCATATATACTCATCTGTATAAACCAGTCATTCTTGGTTAGGTCCAAGGGTCCACCTGCAGTTGGCCTACTTCTTCAGGCAAAAGAGTGCTGCTCTCAGCGATGCTCTGCTGGGAGGCGGAGAGGGGTTACTGGGATCTGAGATCCCTTACAGCTGCATGGAGCTGCCCATGTGTTAAGAAGACCATTCAATCTTCAGTGCTGACAAGAATGCTCTTTTTTATAAAAACGTGTATGTCTCTGTGTCGGGAGATCCAATCAGTTGAAGCCTTTGGGCAAAATCCATGGGTAGGAAGCCTATGGAGAAATCGAACCTGGCAAAGGGGGGATGGTATGGAGGATAGGAAGCAGTGAGGTGCCAGGTGTTGGAGAAGCCAAGGCACAGACCGCTCAAGATAGAGATGACGTGAATGCAAGAGTCTGGGGAACTCTGGGAGATGAAACCATGCAAGTGGTGACTGTTACCCAGGAGTTTTTGCCTTCGAGCACGATTACCAGACTTCCGTGGTAATCCGTGGTCATCCGCCTCCGGGCCTCTCCCGCTGGTGTTGTGGCAGGCCCGCGTGTCCCGTCCTCCCATGCCACTGACACGGGGATGAACTTGGCCCATGGTGTTGTCCCAATGATAACGTTTATGTGAAGACGTACACGATTGTACTTTTAGGAGATCTCATCACTCCTTCACTAGATATTTATATTTAGGAGGAAAAAAGGAACTGTCTGGAGGAAAGCTGCTTCTGCGTTGCAGAAGTAATTTTGTAGGAGGTCTGCAGCTATCTGTGTTCACTTAAAGGTAAAAGTGAATCACCTCCAGGAGGAAATTCCACATTGAAATGTGCTGGTCAATGTGTTACACCAAGAAATCAAAAACCTTTATTTTTACAAATACTTACAAAAATGTCGCTTTCCGTGAAGACTTGAGTGCAAATACCTGCACACCCAGCACAGCGTCCCAGGACCCCTCTCTCACGGAGTCCTTGCCGACTCGGAGTGCTTTCTCCTGGGTTGGTTACTCTTAGACAGTGTGACCGACGACAACTAGTGTCCTGTTGTTTTGTCTGGGAGGTTTTAAAAGGCTGCTTCGCAAAGTGTGCAAATGATTCTCTGAGTCTGTGATGCCTTTTCTAGAACACACTCCATCTTCTAGTTTCTTATTGGGATAACTTTTTCAGAGGGACCCCCCCCTCCCCCGAAAAGGTCATCGAGAAGCATCCCCAGTTGGGATACTGATGAAAGGAACAAGTGTCTTAGAGCTTCCCTGCCCCACGTCGGGGGACGTATGTGGGATGGGGGAACTCTGGCCCGGGTCCCGGGGATGGTAATTAGACAGCGCCCTGGTATATTGCCTAGTGGGACCAGGGGCATGGCTGAGGATGCCAGTTGACTTCTAACATCCATTCTCCCCTTCTTCCTCAGTAATGGAAATACTGATTTTTAGTTGGGCAAATGGTCCGACTGAACGGACCAACTGTATAGAATAAAGGCTACATATCCGAGCCTCCCTTGCAGCAAGGTGGTCATGTGACTTAAGTTGTGACCCTTGGGGATTCCAAGAAAGGGCCAAGTGCTGCTTGGAGACCGTGTCCTTAAAGGGCCAGCGGCACACCCGTCTGGAGCATGGACATAGAGTTGGGGCTGCCGCCATAGCCCTGGGCCGTGATGTGGCTTTGGGAGCTGAAGGCCATAAAGGCAGGAACAGCAGTGTATCTAGACCCTGCCAGCCCTGGGCTGCCTGCCTTGGGACTTCAACTTTGAGAGCTGGAACAGAACTCTTGTTTAAGCCACTATTATTTTAGGTCGTCTGTCACCTTCAGCCAGATTTAATCCTAACTGACCCAGTGGGGAAATGGCTCTAAAAGGATCTATCATTCACCTTCCTAAGTTCCTAACATTTGGAAGTCATTTCTTATATCAAGTCTTTGGGTTACAATTACACAGTCACAATCCGTCACTATCCACACTTCACTGTGGAGTGCAGAAAGGTACGAGAAGCAGAGGAATGAAAATCTCATACTCGCTAGAATGTGCTCCAACAAGCATTTACCAAAATGCCACTCATGGCCTGTGCATAATCAAATAAAAGAATTACTAATTAGTCTGTCATGTGGGAAACCAGGCCAGATTTGTATAGTGACTTCTGTGATGGACTGAGAATCACGTTCACTAAAGCAGTACTATTTTCTACAAAGGGGGCCTTACAGACGGGCTTTCAATATTTCTCCAAATCTACAGATAATAACTTGGAAACTCTCGGGGGTATGTATGTGTATGTGCACATATGTGTGAATGTGTTGGTTGTTACTTAAAGTAGCAGAAAATGTCTCTGTCACAAAGGACAGATGACCCCAGGTTCTTATCTGCTAACAGACTGTTGTAGTTTTGGGGAAAAGGGAAAAGTACGCTGGGCTTCTAAATTCTACATAGAGGACATAACTAGAAAATTCCTGTGTCGGGACTTATCAGCGTCAGCAGTGACTATGTGGTTGCTTACTAATTATTCTTGTAGCTGATGCGAAATACTGGAAGGCGTCTCCAGGCTTCTGCATTGTAGGGAGTCCCTGTAAAGAGAGCTGTTTGCCGCATCTGACATCCTGAGCTATGATTGCTCAGACCCTGGGTCAGGAAGAGGAACAGTCAGCCTTTTCCCCACCAGAATGGGATTCTAGACGTAGAAACCTTCTTCTCAGTCTAGAACAGAGTTTCTTCTGGATGTGAATCTTGCAGGTGCTCTGGTATTGCCCTTTAAGTTGGGAAACTGAGACCCAGGGAATCTAACAAGACCTTCCCAAGGTCACGTGGACCCTGGGGCAGCACAGGCAGGAACCCAGAGCTCAGAGTTCTCTACCTGTCATTCTTGTCATCATGCAGCATGGCCTTCCGTTTCCAGGACCAGCGAATGCCAAGTTTGGCAACGTATCCACCTTCATTTTTGTTTGAGAGATTAAAAAACGAACAAAACGAAATGGTGTCATAAACATGTCTCTCCCAAGCGGGGCAGGATTTATTTCTTCCCCTGTACCTTGTACTTATTTATTTTCTTACCAGAGGGTGTAGCCCCAAGACTGAGAACTAAAGGAACAGATTGCTTGCCACCCCCCACCCCCCCCACCCCCCCGCCCATGCATCTGCCCTGGTGGTGGATCATTAATGGTGTAGAAACTGAGGGCAGTGCTGGGCGCGCCGGGGTGGGGTGCGTCCGCTTTAAGAGATTTATGCGGAGGTCTGAGCCGGGGAGCCAGCACGGTGGTACATCATCATGCAGGCAGGCGACATCAGAGACTTTTCTTCTTCGCTTGGGTGCATTATCATAAAAAGTGATTTAGACTGGAGCTGATTGATGCAAATGGCCCTATGTTCTTTCCTATCATTAGCGGTCTCTTTCAGTGGCCAGAGGCAGTGATTAAAGTTGTCATTTGGAGCTGCTCATTAAAGGCAAACCCCAGAATAGCAAGAGGAAAAGAGGTTGGAGAGGCATATATATACATATAGATATACGTATACGTGTGTGGGGGGGTGTGGGTGTGTGTTTGGGGAGGGGGACCTTAAAAGTGCATCGTCCCGTTCCAGATCAAACCACTGAAATCAAGGCTATAGAGACATTTCCACCGAGAATATAGAATGCTCTTTTGCAAGTAATATGAGATTTGCGGGAGCGTCACAGTAGATTCTGATGACAGCTTGCCTACCTATTATGAAAGGAGGTGGGGAGGGTATTGTGTTAGGTGTGTTTTGTTAGGGATTGACCCCAGTGAGAATTTGTTAGGCCTCTCTTTTTTCTCTCAGGCTGGGGACGTCAGAGGTGGGCCACAGGATAGCCGAGGGGAGGGTCGCCGAGAGTGGCCAGCCTCAGTAAGTCCCATGGTCACCGGTGACCGTGGTGACCCCAGGGATAGAGAGGAGGGGAAGAGCAGGGAGGGACCTCTTTGCTGAGCCCAGGGGAGATGCCTGGATGCCAGTCAGAGAGAGTGGGCACACACAAGCCCCCCATAGAGGAGAGGAATGGAAAAGGAAGGGAACAAAGCAAAGACCCATACATGCAAGAAGAGGGTTGGATGCATGATTTCCTTGAGTCCTTGGAGTGCTCCAGTCGGGGCAACATGACTGGTTATAACCAATCAGCCTTGTAGTAAAACTGGGCTTTGTTGGGCACCTGCCAGGGGTCCCATGAACATGCATTCACATCCTCTTACGCGCTGATTTTAGGTGAGTGTCCAAATGGTGCTTCCAAGGGACAACAGTTCCTCAAAGTCTTTTCACCCCGGCTCCAATGCACTCGCCCATACCTCGCATGATGGTTGGGATGCTGGGTGGCGGGCTGAACAGGGGGAACACAGAAGCGATGCCAGGGAAGGAGCCGCCTTTGACTCTCAAAATAAACCGGTTTCAGGTCGGAGGTGCAGCTGACCGCATAGGCCTGCACATCCTCCCCGGCCAGTTGATGTTCTACTGCTGAAATCCCACCAAAGTTCTGCAGGAGCTGGTCTTCGGCTCTCTTCAGGAAGTCCGCTGGGAGAAAAAAAAAAAAAGAAGAAATTATCAATTTAATTTCTCTGTCTAATGAACTGGTCTTATACATAAAAAATTCAAATTACTTTTTTTTTTTTTTTTATGGAAGGAGCGACCAACCCCAGTTACGCCGCCACCACCGTCTCCATGACAACTCGCAACTGGCTGTGGCAGCTCACGTGACTTCACAGTCACAGGCCCTTGAAATGAAGCAAGGGAAAGTTTGAGTTTCTCTTCTGTAATTTAGTGGCCCCCAGGGGCTCCCATGATAGGGTGAAGTGGAGGCGTGGGGGGTTTCTGTTTGGTGTGGACAGCAAAGAGTGGGAAGTGATGACATTATTCCTCAAGCCGCAGGGATTGGAATATTCTGCGGAGACCACTTCCTTATCAGGTTCTGAGCCAGTCGTTGGCTTCGAACATGTGGCCTTTGTCCTGCTCTCTGATGCATCCCTCCCTCCCCCCCCCCAACCGTGGCTCTTCCCCCCCCCGTTGCCCCCCCCCCCCCCCCCCCCCCCCCCCCCGATTCTTTCTCAGCCTGGGTCTGGCACATCAGGGCCTATTAGTACTGATGCTGGGCTGTGATGTTCCTCTCCTCAGGGAGCACGGCAGCAGAACTGAACAAAGTCACTAGTAATCTGTGCTTACAGCCTCCCCCCTGGGGAGAAAGCCCAGCCAGTTGGCACTCTCGTGCTGAGCACATTCACTTCCCCTGGCAGGCCGGCAGCCTGGCAGGGGCCCAGAGGCCAGCTGCCTGCAGGGCCAACCTGCCCCAGCACCCCAGGCCACCCAGCTCTGGATCACAAGTATTGTGCACTGCCTTCCAGACTGGACACTGGCTGAGACATTGCATCTCATCTGCCTGGAACTTTCCAGGCAGCCATTGTGGCTCCCTAGAAATATAAAAAACATGAGTGCTGGATGCAGAAGAACTGGCTGGCCAGCTACGTTGGGGGTGAGCCTCCAGGTTTTGTGAGTTTGGTTTCCTGTAGTTGGAAAAGCAGTTTGTACATCTGCCTTGGAAGGTGGGGTGGCTAGTAGGTGGCAGGGATGAGGGGGGGGAAGGTAGGAGAGACACTGAGAATCTCAGATGTGTATATACATGTTAGAAAATGCCTGGAGGAAAAAAAATTAATGGACTAAAACCCCTTTGGATCCCAAACGTAATGGGTTTCCTGCCCAAGCCTACCTTCCCAGCACATTTATTGTTGAAGTCAGAATTACCTCTTGAACAGACAGATTACTAGGAACAAAATTGAATCGGTAATCCAAAAACTCCCAACAAACAAAAGTCCAGGACCAGATGGCTTCACAGGACAATTCTACCAAACATTTAAAGAAGAGTTAATACCTTTTCTTCTCAAACCATTCCAAAAAATGAAAGAGGAAGGAAAACTACCAAATTCATTCTGTGTGGCCGGCTTTACCTTGATACCAACACCAGACACACACACTACCAAAAAACAAAACTATAGCCAATATCTCTGATGAACATAGATGCAAAAACCCTCAACAAAATAGTAGCAAACAAAATTCAACAGTACCTTAAAAGGATCATCCACCACAATCAGCCAGGATTTATTCCACAGATGCAAGGTTGTTCAATAGTCACAAATCAATCAATGTGCTATATCACATTAACAGGAGAAAGGATACAAACCATGTGATCATTTTAATAGATGCTGAGAAAGCGTTTGACACAGTGCACAACATCCATTCATGATAAAACCTCTCAACAAAGTGGGTTTAGAGGGAACATACTTACCTCAACATAATAAAGGTCATATGTGAAAAACCCACAGCTGACATCATACTCAATGATAAAAAACTAAGAGATTTTCCTCTAAGATCAGAAACAAGACAAGAATGTCCACTCTCATCACTTCTATTCAGCACGGTACTGGAAGTCCTCGCTGCAGCAATCAGATAAGAAAAAGAAATAAAAGACATCCAGATTGGTAAGGAAGAGGTAAAACTTTCACTATTTGCAGATGACATGATACTATATATCAAAAACCCTAAAGAGTACCAGAAATCTATTAGAACTAAGAAATCAGTTCTGTAGAGTTACAGGATACAAATTAGAATACAGAAATTTGTTGTGTTTCTATACACTAATAATGAAGTAGCAGAAAGAGAAATTAAGAAAACAATCCCATTTACAGTTGTACCAAACAGAATAAAAAAAGCTAGGAATAAACTTATTCTCAAAACTATATTATGTTGCACTCATAAAAGAAAGGACAAGAACCATATGATCCTCTCACTTGATGCAGAAAAAGCATTTGACAAAATACAGCATCCTTTCTTGATTAAAACTCAGCACAGTGTAAGGATAGAGGGAACATAAATCAGTATCATAAAAGCCATCTGCGAAAAGCCCACAGCAAATATTATTCTCAATGGGGAGAAACTGAGAGCTTTTCCCCTCAGGTCAGGAACACAACAGGGATGCCCACTGTTACCACTGGTGTACAACATAGTCCTAGAAGTCCTAGCCTCAGCAATCAGGCAACAAAAGGAAATAAAAGGCATTCAAATTGGCAAAGAAGAAGTAAAACTCTCACTTATGTGAAAAGCCGAAAGACTCCACCCCAAAATTGCTAGAACTCCTACAGGAATTCAGAAATGTGGCAGGATACAAAATCAGTGCATAGAAATCAGTTGCATTTCTATACACTAACAATGAAACAGAAGAGAAATTAAGGAATCAATCCCATTTACAATTGCACCAAAAACCATAAGCTACCAAGGAATAAACCTAACCAAAGAGGTAAAGGATCTGTACTCCAAAAACTACAGAACACTTATGAAAGAAATTGAGGAAGGCACAAAGAAATGGAAAAACATCCCATGCTTACGGATTGGAAGAATAAACATTGTGAAAATTTCTATGCTGCCCAGAGCAATCTACACATTCAGTGCAATCCCTATCAAAATAACCATTGATGTGTTTCATAGAGCTGGAACAAATAATCCTAAAATTTGTATGGAACCAGGAAGGACTCTGAATAGCCAGAGGTATGTTGAAAAAGAAAATGAAAGCTGGGGGCATCTGCTCTATTACAAAGCTGTCATCATCAAGACAGCATGGTACTGGCAGAAAAACAGACACACAGATCAACAGAACAGAATAGAGAACCCAGAAATGGATCCTCAACTCTATGGTCAACTAATCTTCAACAAAGCAGGAAAGACTATCCAATGGAAAAAGGACAGTCTCTTCAATAAATGGTGCTGGGAAAATTGGACAGCCACATGTAAAAGAATTAAACTGGACCATTTCCTTACACCACACACAAAGGTAAACTCAAAATGGATGAAAGATCTTAATGTGAGACAGGAATCCATCAAAATACTAGAGGAGAACACAGGCAGCAACCTCTTCAACCTTGGCCACAGCAACTTCTTGCTTAGACACACCTCCAAAGGCAAGGGAAACAAAAGCAAAAATGAACTATTTGGAACTTCATCAACGTAACAAAACTTCTGCACAGCAAAGGAAACGGTCAACAAAACTAAGAGGCAACCTATGGAATGGGGCAAGATATCTGCAAATGACATACCAGATAAAGGGCTAGTATCCAAGATCTGTAAAGAATTTACTAAATTCAACACCCAAAAACCAAATAATCCAGTCAAAAAATGGGCAGAAAACATGAGCAGACATTTCTCCAAAGAAGACATACAAATGGCCAACAGACACATGAAAAAATGCTGCACATCGCTGGGCATCAGGGAAATACAAATCAAAACTACAATGAGATACCACCTCACACCAGTCAGAATGGCTAAAATTAACTAGTCAGTAAATGACAGATGTTGGCGAGGATGCAGAGAAAGGGGAACCCTTCTACACTGTTGGTGGGAATGCAAGCTGGTGCAGCCATTCTGGAAGACAGTATGGAGGTTCCTCAAGAAGTTCAAAAATAGAGCTACCCTACGATCCAGCAATTGCACTTCTAGGTATTTATCCTAAAGATGCAAATGTATTGATCAGAAGGGGCACCTGCACCCCAATGTTTATAGCAGCAATGTCCACAATAGCCAAACCATGGAAAGAGTCGAGATGTCCATCGACAGATGAATGGATAAAGAAGATGTGGTGTGTGTGTGTGTGTGTGTGTGTGTGTGTGTGTGTGTGTGTGTATATACACACACGATGGAATACTACTCAGCCATCAGAAAGAATGAATACTTACCATGTACATCGATGTGGATGGAACTGGAGAGTATTATGCTGAGCGAAATAAGACAATTATCATATGGTTTCACTCATCCATGGAATATAAGAAACATGGCAGAGGATCATAGGGGAAGGGAGGGAAAACTGAATGGGAAGTCATTGGAGAGGAAGAAAAACCATGAGAGACTCTTAACTATAGGAAACAAACTGAGGGTTGCTGGAGTGGAGGTGGGTGGGGAATAGGGTAACTGGGTGATGGGCATTAAGGAGGGCACGTGATGTGATGAGCACTGGGTATTATATGCAACTGATGAATTATTAAACACTACGCCTGAAACTAATGATGTACTATATGTTGGCTAATTGAATTTAAATAACAAAAACTGTATGACATTGATATAAGAAATTGAAGATGTATAGCAGCATTATTTACAATAGCCAAGATATGGAAGCAGCCCATCAATTAATGAATGGATGAAGAAGATGTGGTATACACACACACATACACACACAAAATGGAATATTTTTGAGCCATAAAAAGAATGAAATCTTGCCATTTGCAACAATATGGATGGAGACTGAGAGTATAATGCTAAGTGAAATGTCAGTCAGAGAAAGACAAATACCATATGATTTCACTCGTGTGGAATTTAAGAAACAAAACAAAAGGAACAAAAGGAAGAAAAAAGAGAGAGACAAATCAAGAAAGAGACTCTTAATTGTGGAGAACAAACTGATGGTTACCAGAGGGGAGGGGTGAAGGTGGTGGGTTAAAAAGGTGATGGGTATTTAGGAGAGTACAGGGTGATGTATGGAATTGTTGAATCACTACATTGTACACCTGAAATTAATATAACACTACATGTTAACTAATTAAAATAAAAACATTAAAAAAAAAAGAAATTGAAGATGACAGAAAAATGGGAAGATATACCATGCTCATGGATTGGAAGAATTAATATTGTTAAAAATGGCCATACTACCCAAAACAATCTACAGATTCAATGCAATACCTATCAAAATACCAGTAGCATTTTTCACGAAACTAGAAAAAATAATTTTAGAATTTAATGGAACCACAAAAGACCTCGATAGGCAAAGCAATCTTCAGAAAGAAGAACAAAGCTGGAGGTATCATAATTCCAGATTCAAGATATGCTACAAAGCTATACTAACCAAAACAGTATGGTACTAGCACAAAGATAGACATACAAATCAGTGGAACATGATAAAGAGTCCAGAAATAAACCCAGGCTTATATGGTCAGTTAATCTGTGACAGAGGTGGCAAGAATATACAGTAGGAAAAGGACTGTCTTTTCAATTGGTGCTGGGAAAACTGGACAGCAACATGCAAAAGAATGAAGCTGAACCACTTTCTTACGCTGTGCATGAAAATAAACTCAAAATGGATTAAGGACCTAAATGTGAGACCTGAAACCATAAAACTTCTAAAAGAAAACATAGACAGTAATCTCTGAGACATCGCCCTTAGCAGGATATTTATGGATATGTCTCTTCAGGCAAGGGAAACAAAAGCAAAAATAAACTATTGGGACTACACCACAGCAGAGGAAACCGTCAACAAAATGAAAAGGCAACCTATTGAATGGAGAAGATATTTGCAAATGATATATCTAATAAGAGGTTAATATCCAAAATATATGAAGAACTTACACAACATAAGACCAAAGAAACAAACAGTCTGGCTGGGGTGGGACAAAAAGCAACAATCTGTTTTTAAAATGGGCAGAGGACCCAAATAGGTATTTTCCCAAAGAAGACCTACAAATGGCCAACAGACACATGAAAAGATGCTCAACATCACTCATCATCAGGGAAATACAGATCAAAACTACAATGAGATTCCACCCCACACCAGTCAGAATGACTAGTATCAAAAAAGAGAAATAACAAGTGTTGGTGAAGATCTGGAGAAAAGCGAACCCTTGCGCACTGTTGGTGGGAATGCAAACTGGTGCAACCAATATGGAAAACAGTGTGGAGGTGCCTCAAAGAACTAAAAATAGAACTACCATTTATGATCCAGTAATTTCACCGCTGGGTATTTACCCAAAGAAAACAAAAATACTAATTCAAAAAGATACATGCGCCCCTATGTTGACTGCAGCACTATTTACAATAGCCAAATTATGGAAGCCACCCAAGTGTCCATCAATAGATGAATGGATAAAGATGTGGATATGTATACAATGGACTATTACTCAGCCATTAAAAAAGAATGAGACCTTGCCATTTGTGACAACATGGATGGACTCTAGGGTATTATGCTGCATGAAATAAGTCAGATGGGAAAAGACAAGTACCATATGATTCTACTTATGTGTGTGGAATCTGAAAAACAAAACAAACAAGGACTGAGAACAAACTGATGGTTGCCAGTAGGGAGGTGGGTGGGGGATGGATAGGGAAAAAATTAAAAAGAAACAATTTCCTCACTTGAACCAGATCTTAAAGCAAGGGAGCAGAGTCCTGAGAGGCCCCTCAGGGTAACAGTTCCTTCAGTCCCTGCCCTGACTTAGTAAAGGTCATGAGCACTCTACGGTTTTCTCCAAATTTGTAGGGATTCTCAGGCTTGGAATTTTGCCGTCCAGCCTATAGAAAATACGCCCTTAAAGTTTGTGGCTTTTCTAGGAAGAACATGTGATGAGCATTTATTCTACTTTGGTGCCATCCAAACACCATGTGTGTGGCTCCTGGTTGACATAGGTAGAAGTAGGCGGGGCTGTTTGGATCAGGCATATAGTTGTCCTGATAGAGGACTCGTGATGAGGCCAAAGGGCAGTGCGTCTTCTACAAAGTCTTATTTTACCAGAAGGTATTTAATGGAGGAATTTCTGCAGAAAGCAAAAGTGTAAAGACCTGAATGAAATGGCTTTTGTGTCTCTTCTTCAAACTTCCTCCATTCCATTAATCTGGGTCCACAATGATCACTAAGCTTTACAGGGCATGTTCTCTGTGCCAGGCACTGTGCTGAACCCTAGACACGGCGGCATGTCGTGTTGGAGGTAGCGCAGGGAGGGTGGTGTGGGCATCAGCCCTATTTGGCAGGTGAGGACACCGGGGCCCAGAGCCTTCTGAGCATCAGGTAGTTGCCTCATGGAGGACCCAGGATCTGAACCCAGGTACTGGCCTGAAGACCACGACTGGTCAGGGAGGTACTATGTGGCTCTAGCAACTGATACCATGTGCCTGAATTTTGCATTTATAGTGGGATGATCTGATGACTCTAAGCTCCACAAGGGCAAGGTCATGTCTATTTTTATGTGCAACCGAGTCCCCCAAGTTTGTATGTGTGCAGTACATGGTTGCCGCAGGAAAACGTGCATGAATGGTAGTCAGGGCTTAAAACGGCATAGGTCCTCCAAGTAAACGTGCTTTCCAAAGCCAAGATATTTTCCTGAAAACACAGTATAAAATGAAAATCTTAAGATTGGAAAAACTTGAGCAGTAGGAATTATTGCAGAGGGAATATGGGATTATTGATGGAACGAGGTCCCAGAGGAGATCTTAAGGGACTGGGTCAAGAGCAGAGAAGAATGTTCATTAGCAGAAAGAGGGCACTTCCTCCTTCGAGACCAGAGGTGAAGAGAGGGGGAAAAAAAGGATCCAGAAAGTAGTCTTGGGCTTTGCATCGCTGAGGAGTGCTTTCAGAGGCAAGTAATAGAGAGCTTGAGCAGCACTGTGGGAAATAATTATGAGTGTACTTCAGTCACGTGGTTGTGAGAAAGCACAGGTAGGCAGCAGCGGTCCCAGGTTCGGTGGCTCAGCGATAAGGACTGGCACCTTTGAGACTTTTGTAGCCTACCCCTCACAGCCACGCTCTGGTTGTTGTGGTTCCTGGCATCACATCTGCGTTCAAGTAAAAGAAATGTCCTTCTTATCCTTTTCTATCTCGAAAGTGGGAGCCTCCCCGCCGACTTCTGTTGGATCGCAGTTGCTGGCCAGAGTCGCAAGGAGGGTGGGAGAGTGAGCTACCTGGGCAGTGAGCAAGGGTGCTGAGAGGGTGAGACTCCGGCTGCGAGTGCTGCCTGTCAGCCGGCCAGGGCAGGGCCTGGGGCGACATGGTCATGGCCATCCAAAGCTGCTACGGGGAAGGCAGGGACCAGTGGGGCCTGCACCTCTGCTGGGCTTCTTTCTCTTAGGGGAAGTAAAAGAAGTTTGCAGGGGATTCCTGAGAAACTCCATGAAAGGGAGAGTAGGAAAAGTTCAGTTATTCACCCCTGAGTTTCTAGAACTTTGTGAAGTTTGGAGCATCACAGATTTGTGAAATCTACATTTGATGAAATTTACATCCCCTTCTTTGCTTTCTGTCTCCAGGCCCCTCTCCAGGAGAAATTGAACCATTACACGTAACAGAAGGGGTTTTCCTCAGTGTAAGCAGCTACTTTTGTCTAATATCTCCACATAAGATGATTGTCTTCCTGTTTCAGATCTCCAGAAAATGTCTTGCCGGTAACAACTTAACTTGGAAAATGGGGAAACAAACCTAAGCAAAAAGAACCCCACTTAATGTTTGTGAAGAGCCTTCCAAGGAAGCTCTGACAAAAACAAGTTTGCATCCTCTCCTCCCTCTTATACCAGCCTTGTAACACCTACCAACATGCTCATTTACCAGTTACAGTTGCATCCTACTGGTTGACAGACGGGGCATTAACTAGTCTAGTGGTTACTGGGGCCAGGAGACCTCTAGAGACGCCAGGTGGAAGGCAGGTGGTTGCGCTGGGCTTTTGCTGCCTCTGGGCAGGTCGCTTTACCTCTGCTGGGGCCGTAAAAGGAGGCTGGGCAGATCTCAGAGGACCCCGCCAGCCCCTAAAATCCTCTCAACCTTCCACGATTCCCCCTGAGGGGCGGCAAAGGTGGCCCCCGCCTCTCCCCAGCAGCGTCTCCCCAGAGGGGTCAGGCTCCCGGGTCCTACTTAGCATCTCAGCTTCTGCCCTCATTCTCCCCTGACCCTTATTAACCAAGAGGAAAAACCAATTCCAAAAAGGACTCCATTCCCCATATTGTGCATTTCACATCCGCAGAGCACGCTGTGCCCTATTAAGAATTACACTCTGATCGCTAAGCTCATCTCATTTGTGCCAGGGGCCTTGTTCAAAACCTGCTTTCCCAGCAGAGTGGGGCCAGTGGATTAGTCTCCCCCCATGCACGGTGGAGTGGTTCTCATCTCTTTTTTAATGCCTTTGGCAAGGGCCAGAGACAGGGAGAGAGAGGGAAAGACAGGGAGAGAGAGCCAGCAAAAAAGAAAAACACAAAAGAAGAACAAGAGTGAGAGAAAGGCACGTTAACAGCAGCCCCGCGTTTTGTTAGAACATTGGTGTTGCATTTATCAGGATTACCGGAGGGTGAGCTGGGTTTGATCCTGTTCTCCATTGGGAAAGGAAAAAGCTTTATTGTACCTTTTTTAACATCTCACAGTTAGATCAGAACAATACACTGTGTGTGTGTGTGTGTGTGTGTACATACACACCGTGTGTGTGTGTGTGTGTGTGTGCCTACAGATGGTATTCTACTTGGGACACACCCTGTTTTCAAAGCACTTGCGGATCAGGTGGACCTGAGGCTTTCTTATAAAGACCAGCTACGGAAAACCGCCAGGCTCTCTCTGGGGCTCCCTTTCTAGCAGACCTTTTTTTTTTTTTCCCTTGCCCTGACTTGGATCAGCAGGATTCACTCCTGTCAAACAAATTACAGCATCTATGAAATGGGGATATCGACATGTGTGACTTGATCTGTTTTAATAGGGACCCGGTGGGAGTTTCCTCCCTGCCCCACTGAGCTTTGTATTCTTTATGGAAAGGCAGGCTGGGCGCTGGAGGCGGCTGTGGGCTTTAACCCTTTGCTGACAGCAGGTTGCCAGCCTCCCGTGTTCTAGCTGTTTCCTTTTTGTCCCTGGCCATTGTCTGGGGAGTGCATGCAGCCTGCCATCCACTTCATGCTTATTATCTCACGGGAGACAAGCCCACCCCAGGAGGAGGAAGAGAGAGCTGTGTTTTGAACCAGATCTTTTGATTGCTTATCTTCCCTCTAAAATAATTAGAAGTACTGGTCGAGGTGGAAAAAAAAAAAAAACCAGCCAGGTGGGGAGAGAATATATTGTGTAACTCTGGCATTTTGTTTTTTAAGAGGTTATTGTCCTGGCTGCCATTTGACCCTTAAGGAATGACCAGCATCTGAGCAGTGGCAGCAGGGAAGTTAGGGGAACGGCCCTGCCAAGGGATTCAATCCCTGACAGCGTGGAAGAGGGACCTGCGTGGGTCTACGTGACAAATTCTCCTGTTGGATCACTCTCTCCCCTTCCCTTTTCTCCGAGTCCGTTCCTAAGGGAGGAAGCTCCTAGTGCCTCCTCAGACAGCGGGCTCACCCCAGGGGCCCATTACCCCGGGGGGTGGTCGGGTCTCCACTGAAGCCAGTGGCCGGGTCCAGTCACAGCCCTGCCACTGAGGGGTGCTTAGCACCCTGGCAGCCTGTGGGGGTGCAGGCTCCCACCCAGCTGGTGCGCCGCCCCCTCCCTGTCCCTTAGGCTGGGAGCGCCCCGGGGCCAAGGGCAGGAACCAACACAGTGTTGGTGTGCCTCAGTTTATGGAAGAGACACACTCCTGAGGAATCGCGAGTGGATGGAATTTGGGGCAGGTGGAATCCTGGATGGAATCAATTTACGTTGTCTCGAGCCAGTCAGAGCAAAGCTGAGAACCATCCTACTGTCCTGTTTACTTACTTGTGTAGGAAGCGGGGCTCACAGCCCCTTCTATAAAGGGAGAAATCCCTTCCCATAGCTCGTATCTAGCCCTGACTTACCTGCTCCGGGAGTCCACTGCCAGGGAGGACTTGGTGAGCGTGCATGCAGGAGTGTGCAGACCACACAAGCGGGGGGAGGGAAGGAGCTGGTCAAAGCCGCGTGCTCCGAGGCGTGTGGCCACACCCTGCCGCTTCCCTCGAATTGTCCTGAACCCGGAGCGCCCATGCCCTCGGTCACGGTGCTGTCTGGACTGGTGATTTCACTGGGACTTTTTCCACCCCTTTCATTTATTTCATTGAGGCCCCAGGCACAACTTGGAGCAAGCTAGTGGATAGTGCATCTGTCTTTAATTTTCCTTTAGGGAGAAGAGCTCTGCTGGGCCCCACTCCCCCTTACTCCCCCCACTTGCTCACTGCTGCCGACCGTTTCACAGCCACTTGGTTGTGTGTTGGGTTTTTGCTACTCATCCCTTCTGGGACTAGACAAAGGGCTAGGGAGGGACACCGGGGAGTTTTAGAGAAGGTGGTCCCTGCAAAACGATCCTCCCGTGGCGGGACCCTTGTCACCTGCACCATCCCTAAACCCTCTCTGAATGCCCTGCCCAGTTCCTTGCAAACTGTTCCCAGCGATTTTCTCCTCGCTTGCAGGCGTCTCTGGGTTAACCCAAAGTATAAACCAAAGTACAACTTGGTACCAGTTTTTCTGTGTCTTCCAGCTTTTGCCAGACTTGTTTTTCAGAAGCAGAGCGGGGGGAGGGAATGGGACTGTTCCTCATGGAGGGTATGAGATCGAGAAACCCAGATCTGCAAAACTTTTTAGCTCCAATTCTTTTTAGACAGATATTTATGTCAGAATTGGATCAGAGCAAAAGCAAAGATTAAGGAGGAAAGCCTCACACAAACTGTGGCCACGCAGTAGGCCGATTCATAGATTCGCTAAATGCCATGTGATGCCGTGGATTGTCAGGCTGACTTCAGTGTAGACGTTTTATTTTTTTTTTTAAAGATTTTATTTATTTATTTGTGTGAGAGAGAATGAGAGAGAGCACATGAGAGGGGGGAGGGTCAGAGGGAGAAGCAGACTCCCTGCCGAGCAGGGAGCCCGATGTGGGACTGGATCCAGGGACTCCGGGATCATGACCTGAGCCGAAGGCAGTCGCTTAACCAACTTCAGTGTAGACGTTTTAAAGACAAGTTGTGGAATCAGTATATTGTACACCTGAAACTAATATAACACCGTATATTAATTATACTCGATTGATAAGTCAACAAAGACACGCCTAGGCCAAGTTCCTCAGGCTAACCTTAGAGCCTGGATGGCCAGGCCACTGCCTTTCTGGGTGGTCTCTCACAAAACCCTCTTTCTCCCAAGTTCTTCTGGAACTTTGACCCGTGTCCCCTCGAGCCTCAAGGGGAGATTTCAGATTCCTGAAATCTCAGTCCGGGCTGCCAGCTGAACCTGGCATTCGTGTGGGTCGGTGGCTGGTGTTTCCTGTGGCAGCACGTTCTTGCTGAGCAGAACGCGGTGTTCAGCTTCCAGAGCTCGTCACCCCCTGCGTGACTGCTCAGGCCCTTAGTCGTGCGGCCCCTCCTGCTACCTCCCAGACTTCCTTGGAATCAGAACTCCCTCCAGTCAAATCACCAGGCTTCTCTTCCATAATCTCTTACCCGCTCTTGCCAAGAACGTTCCTCAGTAATCCAAAGTCGTATTTGTTGTTATACATAAGACCAGAAAAGGGCTTGTAATTTTTTTTCTGAAATCAGCTTTAATGCGTTATGACAAAACTTAACTCGTGTTTCTAAACATTTTATATAATGGTTGTACTCTTTTCGACTTACGGGAAAATGGATCCAGAACTCTTGGCAGCTTTCATGCATCTTTCATTGGCCTTTTTCTTTGTGGACTGAAGTCAGCTAAGGGCCAAACGTAACCAGAATCATTGGCCATTGATACTTTTGTGAAGGCTCTGTTTTATTACCACTGCAAGAGTTAGGGGTAGGGCAAAATGATATCCAGACATGTCAGATCTTAATCGTAAGTGTTGAAAACAGAGATGTGTTTTATTCTAGACCATTAAGGTGGGAGTTAATTACCACGTTTAGATGAACTCCCCGCGTGCCCTCCTGCCATGGCAATTAGGAAGAGAGTGGCTGCTTGCGTGTTTGAGGGTGTTTTATGACCATGGATTATATGGGAATTAGGAATGGGTTGGGGACGCATTTGGGCCTCGTAGTTACCCAACACCAGGATGGCCCAACCCCAGATTTGTCAAAACCTCAAATGTTGTGTTTGGCAAACACTCTCCAAAATTTGTTTGGTCGATACTAAATAGTTTCATTTAGCAGACCAGTTTATTCAAGGGCCTGGGAGGAGTTTGGACTCTGACTTACTCTGGGAGGCCATCAAGAGCATCACTGAGGCTTATCTACAGCTAGGGGAGGTTATGAGTAAGGCCTGTTAGGAAACTGCAAAGCAGGGATGCCTTTGCTTGGTCCCAAGATGTGGATCTTGAGGGTTTCTCTCTCCAGTATGGTAGCCAATAGCCGTGTGTGGCTTTTTAAATTTACATTTAAATTATTAATATGAAATAAAATCTAAATGACAGTTCCTCAGTGACACACGTCTTAAGAACTTGATAACTGCCCGCGGCTGATGTCTTGGGCAACACAGAGAATATTTTCATCATTACAGAAAAGTCCGTCAGACATTAGTGCTCTGGAGTCTCAAACATCACTTGCCCGGGGCGGGGTGGGGTGGGGTGCGGGGGAGGTCACTGGATCCAAAGCCACTTCTTGAGGGACATCTTGGCTTCCCTGATGGTACTCCAGTGACTCATCACCATGGAGAAGGATCACCTTCAATCCAGCAAGGGCTCTGAGCTTTGTCTCTGATCAGAATGCCAGCCACCCTGGGCATCCAGACTCTGAGGGTCAGCCTTTGAGTACCGTCAGGAATGCCCAGGGCCTCACAGCGGCTTCTCGTACTGCTGCTCACAGCTCTTCCCAGAAATCAGGGAAGAAAGGTGACTGTTCACTGAAGATCCACTGGGGGATACTCACTCCCTACCCCAGGTAGTACCCACTCGGTCCTTGTCTCACTTTAGATCACTAGGAAGCCACATACTTGAAGGACATGAGCTTATCTTCCTCAATTGAATTATGCTTGATAGCTCATACTTTAATGTTTATACCTTGGGTTTCTTGATAATTGAAAAAGCCAGCGTGAAGATAACTTGCATATACTATGAAAACCGTTCATAACTGAAGATATGGACCATTTGTGCAGAGTATTGCATAATGCTCGGGATGTTATGTGTCTCTCCATGAGAACTGTGAAGCTTTCTTCCATTGGAGAAAGCAAATTACATGACCCATTCTTCCTCTTTTGCCCTGTCTTCTGGAAACGCCAGAGTTAAATACAGCGCTCGGTCATATTGACTTTATTAGCCCCCATCGTTATATCTCTTGCTTTCTCTTCCTTAATCAGGTATTTGGTTTTCTATTTCAACTTTAATAACTTTATATGTGTATCTGTTTATGTTATTTTAACTCTCCTTAAATTCTTTTCTGAAAGAGGCAAAGTACATCAAATGAATACAAACTCTTCATTATCTCGTCCTCCCACTCGATATTTCCTGTTTTAAGGTATTCCCTGTGCAAGCCCCAGCCTCTGCCCCTGACATCCGTGTCAGGAGGGCCCTGGGACCTCCTGACAATCTCATTTTTCTTCTGTACCCTCCTGAGTATCTAGCACACTGCTGAGCATATGCTGATTGGAGTGATGTAAAGGCAGAGAAACCTTGCACCATGAGTGAGAAAACAGTACCGAATAAACTCAGGAAGGAGGGTCACCTCTCAAATTTATTCAGATGACAAAAAGCAGCACCAGCCTCCCTGGGGCGTAGAGATAGGAAAGAATTTGAATAATTGTCATCATTACCATCACCACATTCATTAAACCCCATCTGCACATGGTACCGTGTAGGTCCCTACAGGTTATTTCTGTGCCAGTGAGAGAGAATTTTGTCCTGTGGGGAGCATAAGCCTGAGCTCTCCCCTGTTCACCAGCCTCCTTTCAAGACCCTTCCTGACACTCCCCTTAAAACCTAGTAACTCGGTTTACTGCTGGAGTTGAACACATTACCTCCTGTGTTCTTGGGACATGGGTCTCGGTGGTCCTTGACATACAAGCATCTTTGACATCCTAGGACCCTGGACTTTCCCTTTGACCACACTAACCACAGTGGCAATTGAGGACCTTGATTCAGAATGAGTTAGAGTCTCTTTCATGCTATATCTCTGTCTTCCATACCCCTGTGTATCTGGAACCCACCATCATGTGTTGCATGAAATAAGCATATGATACCTTTTATTTTAACAAATAGAAGAAATGAGTGTCAAATTTGGCTTTAGAGTTGTTTCCTGACTTAAAGCGTTGGAGTTGCTATTTCCTCCACGAATCCACCATCTTGGGGTTCACAGAGTCTTGACAGTGACGGCTCCACCATGAGGGACACCAGCTACATACAGCACTTATCACTTGCACTCACGTGTCACTTGATTAGCTGGAGGCTTGCGAATGTTCTTTACCTATCAGCTTTGATTGTGATTTGACCTAAAATATTGTAAACTCCTTGAGAACAAGGGCTGAGTCTTACTTTTGTGTATTTCCAGTGAATAATTTGTATCAAACGCTCACGAAGCATTTGTGGACTGAACCAGTGAGGTGGTGGGAAAGTGCCGAGTGGTCAGGTCCCTCTACCCAGACATTTAACAACAGGTGCTCCTTCATCATGAGGAGATGACAGAAACAGACTATGTGCAATCTTGGCCACAGATAGGTTGGTAACTGTGACCATACCACACGTGAGTAGAAATATTTTAAATGGCAGTTTCAGATAAACATGGGATTGGGTAGGTCATTGGTTTTCAACTCTAGAATCATCTGGAGAGCGTCTTAAAAGTACTGATGACTGGATCCCACCACATAAAAAAAAAAAAAGTCATCTCTGAGTCTAGGCACCAGGCAATGAAATACATTTTTATAATGCTTCAGATGTTTTTAATGTGCAAACGTAGTTGAGAACTACTGACCTGTGGATATGAATCAGTACCAGCTCATCATCATACCTGCCAACATTAACTCACAATTCGCTCTAGTTTGGTAACTTCCCTGGTTCAGAGAGAGCAGAGTTGGAATTTTATGGTGTGGGCTTGGCTCCAGTTCCTATCACGTCTCGCCACCCCCCACATTCCCAGCACAGTGTCCAGCCTAAGTATCCAGCCTTAGCGGAGATCCCACATGGCACTGGAAAAAAAGGGATGCTTTGATCTCGGATTGGCTTATTCATTCATCAGCCATGTATTTAGTATCTACCTTGTACTCGGTGGAGGGAGAGACTTAATTTCTGCATCATGCGATCGAGGCTGGGATAAAAGTGGTCAGGATGTCTTGGGAGCTTCAAAGGAGGGTCCTGCCTCCTGCCTGAGGTCACTGGAAGAGCCTTCCTGGGAGAGAGGATAAGAGGACCGAGTTCTAACAGTTGCCTAGTTATTTGCCTGGATGCACTTTCCCCCATCCTTTGCCTGGCTGATGAAGAGCATGTGTGCAGACGTGGAGGGCTGAGAGAAGGTAGCACGCTGATCTCACCATGTGTGGTTATGGCAGCTGAAGCACAGCGCAGGGATGTGGGGAGGTGCCCTGGGGGTTGGGTGGGACGTTGGCAGGAGGGAGCCTCAAGCGGTAGGATGAGGCCAGGTCACAGACGACTTGCTTGTGTTCCAGGTGGGGGTGGATCCCCCATGAGGTGAAGCGGAGCTGCAGGACCCCTCATTGGCACAGGCCCCTCTTGGGGGGTACCGCTCCGGCAGTATCTTCACATGGCCACATGCCAGGTTTTGTTGGGTTTTGTTCCTTTCTTCAAATTAGCAAATTTCAACGTCAGGTAAATTTTACCTTTAAATCTGAGATAAATTTTCATAATAATTTCGTATTTTGTATTATTTAAGGCCCCCCAGATGATATAAGCTCGGAGCCCTACAAAACCTGGATCTGAAGCTTAACAGCCTTGGAGCTTTCTTGAAATTCACAGGAGTTCTTGAAGAAGTCCTTGAACTCCTTGCTAGGAGTTTTAACTAGGATCATGATGTATCATCCAAACAGGGGCACTTGGAGAGTGAAGGGCCATATTATGTAAGAGTTATCCACCCCCCCACCTCCCCACAAAATCCAATAACCAGAACTTTCCTGGGCAAAAAGTAGTATATGAAAACTCTCATTTAAAAAAGAAATTGTTACATAAAGTAGCCCATTTATTTTATAGGCTAACAATGTTTCAAATGGTGGAGTGTCTGCTGGTCTCTCCACTCCTTTGCTCTCCTGATGGCAGATGTTACCATGACACCGGAAGTGGTGACGTGGGTCCAGGCACCAGCAGCTCCCATTTCGACACAGGGACCACAGTGCCAGATGCCCACCGCACATCGTTTCATCTCGGTTTGGCCACAGAAGGACCCAGTGTACTTGGTGTGCTGGCTTGTTTCCATCTTCCTCACCGTTTTCCTGAGGAGGGCACATAATGGGTTCCGTCTTTACCAACGATTCTCACCTTCTTGGTGCTTTTAGCCGTGTCGCCACAGAGATAGGTCCCAGCCCTGAGAGCTGAAAATGCCTGTGGTGGGAGGTCAAGGCTGGAGTGGGGGGACCGGTCAGGATGCTGTCACATCCAGATGAGATGATTGGGGTCTGAACTGAGACCTGGTAGAGAAGGTGGAGAACAGGAGGTGGGGGCTTCAGGATAGGAGCAGGGATGAAGGAGCAGGAGGAGTCGGGGACCAAGGCCCAGATTTCTGAGCTGGGTAGATGGTGGTGTCTTCCATTGACCCAGAGAACAGGTGTTGGGGGGCGGGTGAAGAATCCATGTAGATGCAAGGACGTGCCTGTGGGGTAGCCAACAGAGGATGAGTTTAGCTAAGGACTGAGGTTTTGATGGCAGGTTCAGATCTGTCATGAGGCAGTCAGTCAGGTTTGCTGTGCTTCCAGAGACCTCACCCCTCTGCAGACACCAACTTGGCTCCCAGTGGAAGCTCCCTGATGCAAAGAAGAGGTTGGGTGGTTGGCTGGTTGGTCCATGCAAACCAAACCGTATTTTAAAACACAGCGAAAAGCCTGCCGTGCTCTGTCCAAGCAGCCCGAGTCTACCATGTGGCCTCTTGCCACCCCCTCAGCAGTCTGAGCGGGGACCAATGTCACTCACATCATGGCAGCCAGTGACCACTGGGGCTCCTCAGGCCCCTGCCTCTATGAGCTGACCCTGGATTCATTGGAAGTTAATTGTCATCACCATGAGCTTCTCTGTCTCACCAGCCCTCCTGTGTTCCAAGTCTACTAAAGGTTCTTTTGTTTGGTTGGCTGGTTGGCTGGGTTTTTTTAAGCTGTAGGTCTATATTTTAGCCAGAAAATGGTCCTTTTAGCTCCTGAGCTCATACTTAAATAAAACTGCTCTCATGTTCTCCTTGATATATTTGCTTATTGGATTTGTTTAATGAAATATGGATTTATACGATAAATATTGGAGTCAGAGTAGTCCATATTTCAATTAATGGATCATTTATATGTCATGCTAACTTTGTAATTACTGAAATGTAGAAATATAGTGGATTGAAATGAGTTTCTGGTCTGCGTTCCTGCCCCCATCCAGCCACGTCTGAGCAGCTTAGATCCGTGGAAGGGGAAAATTTATATGTGGGGTTTTCAAAGGAAAGGGACAGGGGCTCAGAAAAGATGGCCCCCGCCTCTTGTGCTGCTAGAGATTTGTGTTCCACCGTGTTCTCTGGGTTCCCCTAAACAGTGTCGTACGACCGTCCTCCAAGGAGCAAGAAGCTGGGCTCCGGCAGGAGCGCCTGGTCATCAATTTGCTGACCAGACCTTCATCATCATTTTCGTCTCGGTTGTAAAGCACAGCCTATTTTCCCCCTTTGCCAAATCTCTGTCCTAAAGGGCTCTAAATATACATAAATATAGATTTCTCACTGAGCCCTACTTCCAAGAATCAACTGGAAACCCTCGCTAGACCTGTGAGACAGAAAAACTAGTAAATTGTGTTCTCCAACCCCCCGAACCGGGCCTGTCACTTGAACTGGCTCCTTCCTCCGGCAGTGGGCACCGCCCGCCCCGGGGACACCCTGGTGAACTTGGCCCTCCCGCCCTCCCTCCCTCCCCCACCCCTCTTCTGCCTGCCTGCCTGCCGTTTGCTGACCAGAAAAATCTGGCTGGAGAGGCCCATGCAGTGAGTGAACATCACATACATAATTCTATCAGAATATATCCAAGGGTGGGGAATCATTGTTCTCGGAACTAGCTGAGCTGAAGCCCGAGCAGAAATACTAAAGTCAGTCGTGCCTTTGAGCTGCCTCTAACAGCGCCCTTTGGAGACCCATTTCATACAAAATTTGAAGCCTGTGTTTATTGCCCATTAAAGCAACCTTTATTTTATGGCAAATGTTGCAGTAATTGCCTTTTACGAAGAGCACTTTGTAACACACATGCACAGTTGAAGGAAAACCACTCTGGTATTGTCTATCGGGACTTAATGGCGCAATTAATTTTACTCCATCTGTTCCTGAGACTTTAAAGGAAAATGGATTTTTTTTTTTGAGCGCACTTTAATGAAGAAGATAAAGCGGCCCGGCTGGTGTCCCACAGGCTCGGCGCAGTAAGTTCAGATTATTGCTCAGTCTGTCAGAATGGGCTGCTTCCCTCGGCAGCCGCCACAGCCGGCAACCCGCTCTGGCCCCTCGCCGCGCCATTCCTGATGACAAACTGCCAGCCAGCTCCCACAAAAGCACGATTAAAATGTCAGCACAGGATGACGAAGGGGCCAAGAGGGTCCTCGGAGACAAACTGTGTTCAGTATGAGTTAATACTTTACAGCAGGGCTGGGGCCTGGCTTGCTGCTGGCTGCTCCGGCTGCCGGCTCGCCTCACAAAGAATGCAAGGGCGGGGCCTGGCCACCGCGCCCTGTCCCTGTCGCCTGCCTGGGGCCCCCCATGGGCACGCTGGGCTGCGTGGGGAGGGTCTCCGCTGCGGGACGAGTCTCCCGGGGCACTCGGGGGACCTCCCGTGGGCTCTCATCCGTGGGAGCAGGGTGGGCAAGGAACGTGGGATGGAGATGGCCGTGCTGGAGGTGGCCCTGGTGCCATGGGTTCGGTCCCCGACGTCCGCGGCACTGGTGCACACGGGGCCACGAGGGCAGCCGTGAAAACGCCCAGGCTGCAGAAAATCACTCCTCACAAAGAGACGGTTGTGCGCAGCATACGGTCGGCACCACTCCGTCCCGTGTCCCGAGCCTTGGCCTTTGTGCACACGGCTGGGCCCCTCGGCGAGGGGGTCAGCAGCAGAATGTCCTTTCATCCCGACTGCTGCCTGACAACATCTTGTAAACCCCCGGCCCCGTGTTTGCTGACTTGCTGGGGGGCGACGGGGGGGCGGGGGCAGGGGGGCAGGCACACTCTGCGTCTTTGGCTTCATTCTCTCCCAAATCCCTCCTGTGCTTTGGTGGTGGCCTGTCCTCCTGGGACAGCCTGGGAGTCCGGCTGTGATGAAAAGGAGGAGGAGATTTGCATCTCTGGCCTCCCGTGGAGACCCGATCTGCCGGCCTAGTGGGCAGCAGGTGTGAGCGCCTGTCATTGTCCCTAATGGTTATTACCAGTGATAAGCAGGACAAATGTGAGGTCATCTCTCCTGCTGGCAGGTCAGAGGGGGCTGGATTTAGAGCCCCTAGGAGACTGGGAAATTAGATGGTCAGTGTCCACAGTGGAGGTTGTAACCAACTCCTTCTCCAGTGATACTGGGAAGGGGCAGCGGGGGCCCGGAGGAGTTGCTAGGTAGACGGGAGCCAGATGTGTGGTCATCCTGGGAAGCAGTCAAGAGCGTCCATTGTCAGAGCGCTCACAGAGGAACTGAGGGCAGGAAGAGGCCCCAGGGCCGGGCCGCCAGGGGATTTGGTTTCCTCTTGGTCCATAACCACAGGCTGAGACTTCACAAAAGGGTGGGGGGGGGGGGGGAAAGCCCTGCTGGTTTCTAATTAAACCCCTTTGCCTCTGCCGGTACGCCCTGGGACCCGGTGAGGGTGCACAGCCTGGTTTCCTGAGCCTGCTGCCTGCCCCCGTCTCGTCCTGCACCGCCTGTCTTCTCTGGCCTGTGTGCCTCCCATTGAGCCAGGCTTCTCAGTCAGTCTCGGGTTCTGACTCCGTCCTGCCCCGTCCCCAAGTCTAGCTTGTTCTTTCCACTTGCATGTCTCCCCCTCCCCTCACCCCACTTCGTTCCATTCATCACCCCTCCTCGCTCCTAAGAGTGCTCTCTAAATCCTATTGCCTTTTTATGTCTCTCTTGGGCTCTTCCTCCTGCCCTCTCCCGGAGCACACTTTTCCTGTGTTTTGAGCATCCCACAGCTCGTGCCAGTAATCATAATAGCCCCGGTTGGCTTTTACGGAGCAAACAGCCTTCTGTGGGCTCCCAAGGACACACAGCCCCACTGGTGACCCAAAACACACCTCCTTCAAGCAGCCAGTGTCCCCCTGCCCCGCAGGCACTTTCAAGCTGGTCCTTTGAGGTTTCCACCAGCCAAGCCACACATTGAGCCCTCTGTATTTGTATAAAACACACGCCAAGAGCAGTAAAGAAAGCCCTGTACCTTGAGAAAAAAAAGTGAGTACTGGAGGATAATGGGAACTCACAAGGGGGAGGGTCTCAGGAGCAGCATCCCTCCCCCATGGGGTGGGTGGTGAGAACATGACAGTCCGGGGACGTTTGTGGGGGGCGGGCAGCGAAACATACCCTGTGCGAATGTGTCGGGGGACCTGATGCAGAAGAGAGGCATAGAGCACATTTGGGGTGAGGATCCCACCAACTCCCCCGCTGTCTGCTACCAGGTGTCTGGAGGACTCTGTCTCAACACGGCTCACTCACTCATTCATTCCCTCACCAGATATTGATTGAGCTGCTCTTGACTAGCAGAGATGCGATGCCTGATCCCCGATTGGGCCCTGGGTATAAAATTTTTAAAAGCTTATTTCAAAGGGTATCTGTGGGACAATGGAAGAAATTTGAATGTGGACTGTATATTAGATAATGTGTCCATTGAAGTTTCTGAATGATGTTCTTATTCTTAGGAAATACTATCTTTCCTTAATTTCAGTGTTTAGCAAAAAGAAATATAGGTTATGTAGATACACACACATATATACATATACACAGAAATAAAGCAGATGTGGGACGCCTGGGTGGCTCAGTCAGTTAAGCATCTGCCTTCGGCTCGGGTCATGGTCCCAGGGTCCTGGGATCGAGTCCCACATCGGGCTCCCTGCTTAGCGGGGAGTCTCCTTCTCCCTCTGCCTGCCACTCCCCCTGCTTGTGCTCTCTCTGTCTCTCTCACTCTCTCTCTGATAAATAAATGAAATCTTTAAAAAAAAAAAGCAGATGTGGCAAAATATTAATAAATATGGAATGTAGGTGAAGGGTGATGGGTATTCACCATATTCTTTCTACTTTTCTGTAGGTTTGAAATTTTTTCAAAGGAAAATATATGGCCAAAGGATATCTATGGGTGTCTGCTATGTGCAAGGATTGTTCTGGGTACTAGGCATACGATCAGCAAACAAAGCGGCAAAGGGTCCCTGCCCTCCTGGAGCTCCCCTCCGTGGATGGTGGGGGACAGACTGCAGGCATCATCAGTGAGCCACTGTACCGTTAGCAGGCAGGGAAGGGCAATTGGGCGCCCTGGCGTGGGAGGGGTCCTGCCTTCAACCGGGGGCCGGCGGGGGGGCAAGGAGAGGAGACCCACTTGGCTTTTCCGAGACTCGGTCTTCCTCATCTCTGAAATGGGAGTGAGTGCGCATTCATCCCAAAGCCGTTCCGAGGGTCATGAAATAATCACATATGAGAGCGGACTGTGAGTTGCACGTCCCAGAAATGCCGTTTGCCCTCTAGACATTCCACGTCCCTGGGCAGCCGAGTGCTGTGGCCTAGGGCCAGCCAGCTTGGCACCCGGTGCTGCCCCGCCTCTGAGGTGCGGAGCCCTGAGTGGGTCACCTCCCTCCACCGTCTGTAAAGAGGGAGGTAGGCGTTAGTGACCTCCGCAGTCTCCTCCAGCTCAGAAGGAGCGCGATTCCAAGATGGAGAGTGTTGAGTACCTTGCGATTTCCACTTTCCCAAACACGAGCAGTGCTTCAGTGTCTCGGATGCCATGCTTAGAGACTGGCTTCTGCTGGTGGTGGCCGGGCGTTGCTTGACGGGACAGCTTGGGTGGGCTCTGCTCATGTCTGTGCCCCAGGGACCTGGGCCAAATTGTGACAGTCAGATGGGCCTCTTCTGTGTGTCCCCCCATCTTTGTGACTTACCTTCTGGGCTGCTAGTGAGACTCTGAACATTGTAAAGGCAGAGGGTTTCATGGGGATGGAGCTTCTTCGGAAAGTGCGCAGCCTTTCAGAGGAGGGAGGTTAGCTCCTGCATGTCCTGAGGGTCCTGGGGAGGCAACACCCCCCGTCCCTCCACCCCCCCCAGCCTGTGTCTCAGGCCTCCACAGGCATTTCTTCTCAGGAGCTGCAGGCTTGGGTTCCTAAGCTCAATGTGCCTTAGCAACTGTATGTGACAGCGAGGGAGATGAAAGTGGTCTTACAAGCTCTTGGCTGAGTCCTTCTCCTCCCTGGAGTGTCCTGAGCTGGGCAGGAAAAGGCGGGAGGGGAGTCTTACACCTCCCTGTGCCCTTGGGGGAGGGAGGGAGGGAGGAGGGAGGTGTGAGGGTGGAGGTGATGGGTGGTTGAGGAGGAGGGAGATGAGAAGAACATTGTTTAACTTGTAGGTTCTCTCAGAGGACTGGTGCTGGAGACTGGGAGGTGGGAGGGAGGAGGTGATGGGTGGTTGGGGAGGAGGGAGATGAGAAGCGCATTGTTTAACTTGTAGGTTCTCTCAGAGGACTGGTGCTGGAGACTGTTCTGGAAACAGTAATCCATGTTCATTCAGTGTTGGCAGGTTTGGATTTCCCTGCCTAACGTGACTAAGGGCAGGACGACCTGTCCATGCTGTCAGATGACTTTCAGCCAGGAGGCTTTCTCATCTGTAAAATGGGAATAATCATACATGCTGTCCATGGCTTTTGTGGGGATGAAGTTCTGTTGATGCCTACAGAAGTACCTTGTTATCCTACAGTGTTTTGTGTATAAGATGGGATCATTTTCAACTTGAGAAAGTTCAGGGGAAAAAAAAAAGATGGCTCCTACTTACTGAGCAACTAGCATTTTTCAGACCGCAGTGAAGTGATCGCTATGTATTATGCCAGGTAGCTTCTCTTATTATCCCAATTTTACTCAAGAGAAAGCTGAGGCTGAGTTTAAATAACTTGACTGAGCAGGACATCTAACCCAGTTCAGCCTGATTCAACAGTGGCTTTGAAGTTTCACTGGGAGTCTGTGTTCTTAACAGTTAGGCTTCCTGCAGGTTCTCAATCCTGGCTATACCACCACCTTGCAGAGCTTTCAAAAATACTGAGCTTCTGAGTCCATTGGTTTGAGGTGGAGCTTGGAATGTTCCTTTTAAAGTGCCCCGGGCATGCGCAATTAACCTACAGAAAAGTTGTATGTATACCACCACCCTTATATCTGAGAACAATTGGCCACAAATTCAAAGGTACGTGAGATAGTAAAGAAGTGATACAGAGCTTCGGCAAACCATGTGCACTAGGTAGACACGTATCTGATTTGTGAACTAAGGCTTTGAATTAAGTATATGAAAAGGGGCATTCACCACAGTTTTAATAATTCAGATAACGGGTGTTCGTTTTAGCAAAGTTGGAGACTCCAGGAAACCGGTGGAATATAATGGTCCCTGTGATGCGAGAACCCCTCCTTGTGAGGCCCGTAGGAGGTAGGAAGAGGTGGGCGTCATTCTTCCCACATTAGAGGGAGAAAAGCAGCCCCCAGGGAGGCTGAGCAATTTCCCTAAGTAGGGATATTTTGGGGGTTGGTTTATAGAGATGGTGGGCAGGGGGATAATAATGTAAATTTTGTATTTGAGCTTTTGGGTAGAAAGGCAGATTCTGGAACTGTTGTGTTGTATCTGCTGATTATGACAAAGGAGCAAATTCAGGCTCTTTGTTAACTCCCCAGCAGACTGAGTGAGTGCTTCCAAGGGCAATTTCCCTTCCCTCCTTTCTTTAGAAATTACCTTGAGCTGAAAAGTGAGCCGGCCCAGGTTGGCGTGCAGACATTTTCCATTGCTGGGCGGGGGGCGGGGGAGCATATGATACTTGTGGCCTGCATTCTTTCTTCAAGCGTCTGTGGAGTTAAAAATAAAGGCCTGAAAGTCTCCTGAGTTGCCATGAAGTGCTTTCCTGGATGAAGGGTTTGGAAGAACCACCCTAAGAACTTCCAGAGAGCCAGACATTCCTTAACCAAGATTCTCCATCCTCCTCCCAAAACCCAGAGTCAGAATGAGCCTGATCACCTTCGTGTTTAAAAAAAAAAAAAAAAAAAAAAAACAGGGCGCCTGGGTGGCTCAGTTGGTTAAGTGACTGCCTTCGGCTCAGGTCGTGATCCTGGAGTCCCGGGATCGAGTCCCGCATCGGGCTCCCTGCTCAGCTGGGGTCTGCTTCTCCCTCTGACCCTCTTCCCTCTCGTGCTCTCTGTCTCTCATTCTCTCTCTCTCAAATAAATAAATAAAATCTTTAAAAACAAAACAAAACAAAACAAACAAACAAAAATGCACACCAAAATAATCCCCCCAACCCCACCCAAACCCCAGAACCCTGTAGCCTGGGTATGTATGTGTCCCGCCATAAAACCACTTTCCCATGACTTCCTGAACAGTAAAACCCCACTCGGGTACCCGGGGATGGAGCTTTCGGTCTTTAATGGACTGCAGCTGAAGCAAGTTCAAAAGTGCGCGGACCGTAAAGTTCAGAACAACTCCACTCACGCCGCACACCATGGCAGAATGATTCAAGAGGCCAAACTTTGCCTCATCAAGTCGGAGACTTGCCTGCAAATGAACTTTTCAAGAATGATGCTGTCATTGGCATTACAGTATGACACACATGCCTGTTCCCGATCACTCACTGGAACTTATTTTGTAGTTAACCTCCATAAAGGACCGTGCAGGCGAGCACAGGCCTGTCACACACACGTTATTTAGAAGCCCTTATTATTATTTTATTGCCAGTCCTTGACAGCTGAGGAAAAGCCAAGCACTTTAATCTTTTTTTCCCTTTAGTTTACAGTGTAAGAGCTGCATGTTAGATGGATTTGATTAATATGTAACAGAGATGCAATTCTCTGTAAAATGTGTTGTACTTTAGCACCCTAGAAAACAAACTGCATCACAATGGCTTAAATCTCAGTCCATTGTATTATATAGACATCATAAATAATAGAGAGCAGGCAGATATTGCTGCAGGCTTCATCTGCATAACACATCTGAGCTCTCTATAATGTGTTCAACTTGTCACTTTTAGTACAGAAGAGAGGCCATAAAGCTAACAGCTGACTAACACACATCAGCCCTACTTCTACTTCCAGGGGGGTGAATGCTCATTAAGCCATCTTAGCCCTGACTTTTAAAATCCATAACTCTTACAAATGTAAAAAAGTTGCCACAAAAGATTAAGCGCATAATATATGTCAAAGGATTGTTTTTCACGCATTCACCCCCCCCCCAACTCTTGCTCCCCACCGCCGCCAACCACCGCACCAAAATTCTTGTTTCTTTTATAGCCCTCGCGCTAGAGGAGAGAAAATAAAAAATCTGTTTTTCAGATAAAACCAAATGAAATATCATCGTCTCGGCATCGAGAAGGGACTGCATAATTGCTTTTGAGTTTGGAGCGAATGAGCTGACCCCAGGAGGATTTCAACCTTTTTTCCCCCCTCTCCGTCGCAGGCCAGCTCAAACAGAAATATGGAATCCGCCATCCCCACCTGGACCAGGCACACACACACAGGCCGTTAGGTCGGTCTTAGCAGGCTTAATGACGGCCTGCCAGTTACCTGCCTCAGTTTCCCTGTTGGGCCCTGCCATTCCATTTCTGATAGGTCTGCAAGACCGGGCTCAGTAGCGTCTGGGATTACATCTGGCGGAGGTTACTGAGTTGCCCTTGTGTTCTTCCTTCTGATTGGTTTTCTTGTGTTCTAGAGCAAAACTTGAAAACACTACAGTGTGTCCTCTCTTGTAATGACGGCTGAGCCTTTTTAGAGGGATCAAGGCTGTCAGGCAAAAGAAGAAGAAAAAAAAAAGATATTTATTCTCTGACTTGGAGCAGATGTAATCCCATGGGATGCGTTTTGGTGGCTAAGGGAGCATTGTGGTCTCTTCCCCGGGGAGGCTGTGATGTAAATAGGCCATGGATGTAATGTCTCATGACATTCATCTCTTTAGAAAACGTACTTTAAAACATTTTTCTTGGTGCCTGTAAGAAAAATAAATGGTCAGTGGTGGCCGGGACGGTAGGATGAAACAGGAAGTTTTTCCTAGTGGTCATAATTCTCTTGAGGGAAAAAAGTTAGAGCCCCAACACTTGAAAATAAACTTACAGGGGGCAAAAAAAAAACCCAAAAGACAAAAACCCTGCCTAAGGTAGGGAGCCTGGCATGCTTGCCTGATAGAAACTGGGAGTGGATGCAGAAATCCCGTGATGCTCTAGAGTGAAACACTGTTTACTTCTCTGATTAGTACAGGACTAAGTGTGTGTGTGTGTGTGTGTGTGTGTGTGTGTGTGTGTGTGTGTGTGTAGAAGACAGACAGACCAACACACTGAGACAGAGAGGCTTTCATTGACACCCGTGGTGGTTGTGGGTGAGGCCTGAAAGAAGGCTTGGTTTCCTCGGGCGGGAGTGCGGGCCTGGAACAGTGAAACACTTCGCCACAGCCAGAGTGACAATTTGTTTTCGCAGAAAGTCATCATTAAACTCCCATGTGGGCTGCAGGCATCGCTGCTACCTTGGAATTTTGTAGAGGCCACCTGGCAGGCCCTGTGAGCTCAGCTCCCACTGCTGGAGCCCGAGTTGTCACTTCTGGCCCATACCCTTCAGGACTTCCTGTCTGCGCTCCCGGCCTCCTGGTTTCCTCTCTTCCCGCTTCCACGCCACAGCGCCGTGTGGCCACGTCTTTCCTTGGCTCCCAGGCTTACCATCCAAAGTCACTCATGACTGCTTTTTGATCCCCCCCCCCTCACTCGTGGGATTCCTGAACCACCTTCCATTGCTTGCTCCGGGCTCCAGCCATGCTAGTCGGTTAGGTGGTCCCTGTCATGCCCAGTATGTTTCCGTCTCCGTTCAGGCTCCTGCTCAGGCTCCGAATACTCTCACGTACATAAATTAAAGGCCTGTCCCCGTCCTTCAAGATACAGCACGAACCCCACCACCTCCCAAAGACTTAGCAGACCCCTGCTTGAAATGCATCTCTCCCACACGTTTTTAAAATTTTATAAATGGTCGGTCTGAGCTTTCGGACCAGATAATTAATTAATCATGCATGCTCCTCAGACAGAGCTTCTTGTCATCCTGGATCTACAGGAGGCCCTTCTCTGTCTGAGTCTGCTCCTCCCACCCCAGGCCCCCAGCCTAATGTAGTGTTCCTGGGTAGTGTTACTCTGTGAGGGTGTTCCGCTCACAGAGGTGGAAATGTGATGTAAATGGCAGTTCTCCACCTGTTTCACACGAAATTTTTAAGATCTGTCCATGCTGCTGGGTGCACACACGTGTAGTTTGTCACTTCTCAGTGCTGCCAAGAATCCCACAGTATGTGTTCCCCAGCGAAGGACAGCCAAGGCTGCCTTCCCCTCCCCCCAGGATAACCACTACCACCATAATCCTGCTCAAAGTGTGTCCGGTTATGGAACTCTCCAATAAGTTTGCTGAGATATGTCCCAGGAGATTTTGTGGGGTCATAAAACAAATTAATTTCAGTAACTATTGCAGATTGCGTTCAGAACTGCTGTGAATGTCACCATCCACCCAAAGCCTGTGAGAGTCCTCATCTCCAGATGTCCTTGCCAATACTTACTGTTACCTGTCTTTCTAGTTTTTGCCATCTGATGGTATGAGACTGTCGCTACTTGAGCATTCTTTGGAGTTTCCAACTTCTTGTTGATTTGCCGGAGTTTTTGTGTGTCCTCACTATGGGGTCACTTGTGATTCTTAGACACTCAAGTCTCTTCTTCCCACCTATATCCATTAACTGTCTGGAGTGACCTTTATCAAGATATTCTCCATTCTCCTCCAGTGAAATACATACACTTTTGTGGTCTCACATTCAGGAGAGCTGGTTCGAGAAGTCTTTCTCTGGCCCTAGTCCACACATATCATTCTGTTTTCTTTTATGAAAACCTTCATTTTTTTTTTTTTTCATTTTCAGGTCTTTAACCCATCCCATAAAACTTTGTACCTTCACCAGAACTTGTCTTGAGTTTTATCTCCATCCGTGTCCTCTATCAGATTTGGAAGCAAAACTGTATTATATTCACCATCGAAGCCTCAGCTTTGCCTCACCTCAGCCTGGCTGGCCCACTTACCTGTGTACGGATGCCGGTCCTTCCCTCCATTCTCAGCAGAAGAGGTGTCACTCCTCCTGTGTGAACTCAGGCTTTGTGCACTGAGTCCCGCATGCCACCCCATCCCATCCTTCCTCCCCAGTGACCCCTCCTCCCTCGTGAGTTCCGTCTACCTCTCAGCACGTAAACATGCTTATGTGTCTCCCGACGCCATGTGGAAGGAAGATCCACTCTTGGATCTTCCTCCTCGGTCCCCTTGTCTCCTAGCCCCACACACTTGTCATCCTTGTCCAGCAGCTGGCTTGCCTCTGCCCTCGGAGGTCTCAGTGATCCCCACTGGAACTTTACAACTGCCCTTCTGCTTCTGTTTTATACTTTGTGACATTCTTCTCTCCTCGTCTTCTTCTCAGCTCTCAACTCCCAGATCTCTTTCAGTGACCTTGCCTTCCAAGCTTTTATTCTCACTTGCCTTGAGACACTTCACCCATACCCATGGTTTTCACAGACACTTTGGGGATGATGTTGGTGCTTGGCGATGCCTCCATCCCTGGAGCATCCGGTCAGATCCATGTGTCCTACAGCCCACATGATGGCGTGTCCATCCCACGCCTATCCTTGGAGCGTCGGACCCATGTGTCCTACAGCCCACATGGCGTCTCCCCGCCACCCCCACTGATACCTCGTGAGCACCAAAAATTAAAAATATGCCAAACTGGACTTACCTTCCTCCCAATCTGTGTGTCCTCTGCTGATTCTCTGGTTTTTAAATGATACCACCAGTGTCCTCAGATGGACTGCTGGGAATTTTGCTAGCTGGACTTTGAAATCCAAGGAGTTAACTTGATGATCAGTAGCAACTGAATTTACTGTCTCTGCTTTCTCTCTTTCCCCAAACCTTTTCCCACTCCTGTATTCCCATACTCACAACTCAGCCAGCTACCAAAGCCAGAAATCAACAAATGTCCCAGACTCTTCCTTTGCCAAGTGCTATGTATTTTACCTCTCGAAAGATTGGCCCCTAGTCCGTCCCTTCCTCTCCATCAAAGCAGCCTCTGTTGTAACTTCCTTACTGGCCTCCCTCTCTCCACTGTCCTCCACTGTCCTCTAACTCGGTGCTTCTCAAACCCAAGTGGGCAGCAGACCTGCCCTCAGAGTTTCTTTGTCACAGAGCATGGGCCACCACCCCAGAACTTCTGGATCCAGTATTTATCTCGAGTAGAGCCTGAGAATTTGCCTTCCTACCCAGCTCCCAGGTGATGCTGGGGCTGCTGGTCGGGACGGCACTTTGAGAACCACGACTTCAGTCCATCTGCCATCCATCCACGGGCTCATTCAGCAGGTGGTTATTGAGCACCATGTCTGGGCACCGATCCCAGTGCTGGAATTCAGCAGTGAAAAAAACAGAGTCACTCTTGGGAAAGGAGGGGGGTGCAGACAGTGAACAAATTAATGGGTAACATGATGGCTAGAGTGATAACTGCCAAGAAAAAACTAAAGAGGTTGAAGGGATAGAAGAGCGGTGATGGGGAGAGGTATTTAGGGAAGGCTTACTGTGCCGGCAAGATTTCAGCAGGTACCTGAAGGAGAGAGTTTCAAACAGAAGAAGCTACGGATTCTTCTCGTTAATCATCCTGAGACGCTGTCCTGACCGTGCCACCCCCCTGACAGAATAAAGGCGGCCATATCTGAATACCATTCGGGGCTCACCACGAACTGTGTCGCACTCACCCATCCCCTCATCCCTTTCTCATCCAGGCTGAGCTGACCCCTCCCAGGTCCCTCTCTTGGCCATTCCTGCCATATAAGGGCGGTTACAGGGTAGTTTTTGTGTTGTTCCTCCCCCAGAACACTCTTTCCCTTGTTTGCCTTATGTCCAGTTCCAGTAACTTCTTCCAGATTTGCTTCAGATGCCACCTCCTCCGTGAAACTTTCCCCAGTTCACCCATTTACTAGTGTCCTCTTCCTCCTCATTCCAGGAACGGTTATCCCAAAAAGTGTTCCATAACCTCATGATGTGCCTCCCTTGTATATTCCTTGCCTGTCTCGATTCCGTATTCCAGGGAGGGTGCAGTAGACGTTGGGTAAACGATGCGCGAAAGCATTTCTCTTGCTCCTTGACTTCTCCAAGGGGTAGGTCTCTTGTGTTTCCTACATGCTGGTGGCTTCCGCCAGAGCTAAAGGAGAAAGTAAAGGCCGTGGCCCAGATGGAGTATTGAAATCATCTCTGGATTTCTTTGTCCCAGCTTCCTCTGTGTGCCATTACCAAGATAATTGAGTTGGAAGTAGCAACATTTCCTTCATCTTCCTTCCTTCAGGCTCGCAAGCGTTCTTCACCCAAAGGGAGGGAGATTAATTGACTTCTTTTATCTTCCATTCAAATGAGTCTTTCATGTGAATCACCCTCGAGCCCCCCCCCACCACCACCACCAAACCCAGCCCTCCTAATCTCCACTCATTTGTTAGGGGCCAGAGGTAGAAAGGACAGCACCTCAAACTCCCAGAGCCCCACACCTCACCAGATTCCCCTCTTCCTGCTTTCCGTTCAAACGACTTGGACCTGGCATGACAACAGCTCGAGTGGGGAATGTCACAGGGGGGGCGAGGCAGATCCAACCGGAAGCCGCAGCAGCCACTGAACTCGCCACACACCGCCAGATGGTCTGGTGCAGTAACAGCCTTTCGGAATTAATAACTCTCCCTCCAGAGGGCCAGCTTCATTCAGGAACCGTTTCACATTTTCCAGCTAAGTGTGGTTTTTTCCCATAGTGTTTTCTGGCCGCTCTGTTCTGGGGAGACCGTGGGGCCTGCTCATGAAGGCAAGAGAGATATCTCTTGCTCCCTCCACCTTTCTTTGCCTTTGGCTTCTGACAGTGCAGCTTTTAATCTAGAAATTATGGTAACTTGTATGTGCATTTTGAGAGTATATCATTGCTGCATTTAATTAACGGTTATTAGCGTTAGCGTACTGTGCTGTATTCTATGTCACAAATCATCAAGTCTCCCAGAGCAGTTATAGCAATTAAGAACTCCATCACACCTTCTGTATAGTCATTTGGTACTTTTCCAGGTCTTTTCAAAACTGGAAATTACTAATCAAATCATTTCTGCTCTGTGCCTCAGTATCGTTTATTCCATTCCTAATGATGTGCGACTTTTTTTTTCTTTGGCCGTTAACAGAGGCATCCTTGCGTCGAACCCATTTCACACCACCGTCATGCTTTAGCGAGGCGATAATGAACTTGCAAGAGGAAATGCAGGCTTTGGTTCTCTTTGCAGAGCAGTGTCTTTCCTCTCCTGCTGTTGGGTGATTGAATTTTGAAACTGTAAAATGCATCGACAGACCCACAAACCTGACTTGCCGGAGCCACAGCCATCATGGTTTACCTTCAATTCCGAGCTCAGTGCGACTCCTGCCTGATCAATTTGTCATCCCTCTAAATGGAAACTAATTACTTCCCAGGGAAAGATCGCAGGCAAATCCCAGCCTCGCCGCAGCGGCCCTCCACAGTGAGGTGAAGGCAGAGGCCGCGGGGTCTCACCGAAGGGGCCGTTTCCCTCTCTGCCTCCATCATGTCGGGAAGAATTTTTATTCTTTCCGGCGGCCGTGAGCTTGCCGTCACATTCACTAAGGTCGGCCGGCAAGAGCGCCTCTCACTTAATAGGTCACCTGCATGGGCCTGAGTCAAATGTCAAGGGCCAGTCAACCGCCAGCTTTCTCCAAAAACACCCTGGCAGGCTTTTGATGGCGTTTGGATGAAGATGAGGCAGCCTGCTGGCAGGGTGGCCCACGGCCTCTGGCCCCCCGAGGGGATTCTCTTTCTCCCTGTGCCCGAGAACACTGGCCTGGAATCATCCCCGGAACGACTGGATCATTGCCACGCGTTCGGCATCAAACTGCGCTGCTGACAGCCATAGGCAAGATTGACTTAGATACGGTGCCAGGAGTTGCAGGCCCGCAGGAGCGCCAGGACCCTGGCGCAGGGTGGCGGCACTGGGGCTGGGCCAGGCCAGCCAGCTCCGAGGCTGTCGAACAATCTGATCGATGGAGGCCTTGCCAGTTCCCCACCTTCGCCCATTTTGGATGCCGTCTGCTCAGGCCATGTTAGGCTGTCAGGCTGGCTGAGCAGTTTGGGACTTGGGGCCGATCCCGCCACCTCTGGGTCTGGGCTGAGCTGCAAGATCTTTAGCCTGGCCCTAGCACTGCCTGTTCTTGGACACTCTCCCAGCAGAGGTCAGACGAGACGGCGCAGAGAGGCTGCTGTGCTTCAGCAGCCGATGGGAGGCGGTGGACTGGGGTTCCATGTTGGGTCCCCCAAGCTTATGTAGACGAGCCCGAACCCCAGGAATTGCCCATCCCAAAACTCCCTTCTGCCTCAGGACTCGCTCCTCATTCTTACCACATAGCAGGGGAGCTGCGGAAGCTCCAGATGGCTGTGTGGGCCATCTGAGCTGGGATCGGCCCCCGAACTCTGCCAGGCCTTGGCTTGCTTCTTCGTGCCACCATTGACTATGCTTGGACAAGGTGGCTTTGAAATATAATAAAAACCCAGAAAAACAGTTAGCCCAGCTTGGTCGGCTCTGCTTGTAAGTAAGAGAGAGTGATGGCCCCTTGAAACCGATTCTGCCTTTGTAATACCCTCTCCCTTATTCTCTGTGCAAACTCAAGACAGGGCATCTGGGCTCATGCTGTGTCTCTTCGGCTCCATGCCTGGTTTCCTGGGACTTGCACCTCAGTAAACAGACAGGGACGACTAACTGGGGGAGAAACTGATTTTCACCGTTTTACCTGCCTCCTAACCCCTCGCCTACCTGCCTCCTAGCCTCTCGCCCACCTGCCCACCTGCCCTCTCTTTCCACCTCCCTATTCCCCAGTTAGCGTGCCAGGAAACGTGGTGACACGAGAGATGTAAGCAGTGTGCGGCAGACGTGTGGGACACGCACGTTAGAATGGAACATCGGCCTCTCTTTGGAGCCCAGACCATTCTGTGTGCCCTAACTGCAGACAGCATGCTGGAAAACACCAGGATTTGGGGCATCCACTGTACTTCTTAGTTTCATTGCGATTCAAGCCATTGACCTACCAACAGTAGCCATTCAGGAGGTGTCACGCCGTGGCCTGGTAGAGTGGATAGATGGCTGACTGATGATTGCATGTGTCTTGAGCATTGGTGAACCCACGGAAGTACTTGGCCTTTCTTTGTCTCCCGTTCCCTCACTTACGTTATGACAATAATAATAGTACCTACCACCCTCAGGGCTCTGGTAAGAGTTAAATGAATCTAAATATTCGAAGAACCTAGAGTAGTTCCTGCTCTGCCCTAAGCCCAGGATGAATTCGAGCTGCTGTTGGCGTCATGGTAACCACCCCCACCAAATGACCTCAGTTTCCTGCACCCCGTGCTGCCACTGGCTCACTGGTAGTCACCTTCACCAAGGCATTCGGCCTCCCCAGACCAAGTCCCTCATCTGCAGCGTGTGAGAGAGAGAGAGAGAGCACTGGGCTGAGTCTAGGCAATAGTGCTTTCTGGTCTGTGATGGGTTCGCAGGTCCGCCATCTGTGTGTGCACCACTGAGGGTTTTGTGATCTTGAATAGAATTTATATACTCAGATCATAAAGCATGAGCACAGTAGAATGTTCGGATGGAGAAACGTGACCCACAAGCTAGGAAATCAGTGAAAGGAATGGTTGGAACATTTGGAAGGAATCGATAGGACAGTGTGCTGACATGAGCTTATTAAGATAATCCCACTGCACGAAGGATTAGAAGATCTCTTTTGAGGAATATAGAGAGTTCAGATCCGTTTTGAAATTAGGGACGTACCTTTTCCTATTGACCTAAATCTCTGATTTTGTGTATGTCCACATGAGCTTACAAAAAGCAGTAAACATGTCAAAGTGAGATGAATAAACATTGCTTACACAGAAGCGTAAACGGTGGTCTCTAGGGTTGTAGGGTCCGGCCGGTGAGGCATTTAGTCTAAGAATGTCCTGGGCGGGGGCTGTTGGGGGGGGCTGCTGAGTCATCAGAGATTACCTGTGTGTCACATGGCCCATAGCTTGATAGCATGCCTCACCTCTGTGGTGCCTGGGTTCTCAGCACGTTGACAAAATCAGAAACTTCTCAGGCACAAGTAACGGAACTAAAAATGGCTTAAACAGGAGGAAAATTAATATTCCCAAACGGGGCTGGTTCATTCAGCCAGGTAGGTATATTGGGGCACTGGATTGGTTCCTGGTCTCTTAGCTTTCTCATCATGGTTTCAAGATGACCCCGCAGTTGCCAGTCATCATTTCCTCGAGAAGCCACACTCACAGACAGGAAGCAGGGGGGAGGGGGTCTTTTCCTCCTATATCTCTACCTTTTTATGAGAAAGAAATTATTTTGCAGAAGCTCCACAGCATACTTCCCCTCAGGTCTCATCTACTAGAACTGGGTCCAATCCCTGCTCCTAAAGTGATCACTGGCAAAGGCTAATGGGGTTTCCAAGGTCGGTCTCTGCCCCTGTGATGGGGGGAGGCTACACATTGCCATCCGGTACTCAAACAAAATTGGGGTTCATTGAACTCAAAGGCACTTGACTGGGGCACCACCAGGGTCTGCCTGGGACCTTAAGGGTGGTTGATTCTGACCAACCGCTTTGTACATTAAGAACTGAACTTCTATGAACCTCAAAGAATGTGAAGTGATTAGTAACAGACCTATGACTAGAACCTCTTTCTTCTTACTGTCATCCCTGCTCTGGGTTCCTTCTGGCATGATTTTCCATTTCAAATGCTTCACATCAAGCACGTAATAATTACACATTTCGATCGATACCGTTACCACTAACAATGGCCTTGCCGATTGCTACCAAGAATGTTCTTTAACATTCCCATCTAGACGCCCGTCTGGCTTCTCTGACCATTAAACAGCAGCTTTATCAGATTCATTCTACATGCAGAGCAAACATACTCTTGGAAGTCCTTGTCCTCAGGAAGTTTTCAGTCTAGATGAGAACACTCGTCCCGGGCCCATGACAGTTACACATAAATTAATAGTGCTGGCTGATTGATAGGTGACCTGGGTTCTGATCAGGGCTGAGGACTGAGGAGAGGAGTTCAGTTAACAGAGAGGAGGGAGGAGGAAGTTTAAATGGGATGATGATAATGATGGTAATGATCACAACATTTATTGAGCACTTACTATTTCCAAGACAAAGTTCTAAGCTCTTTACATGTTGTAACTTACTTCATGCTCCCAAAAACCCTCAAGATGCAGTTTATTAATAAAAAATTAGGGTGCCTGGGTGGCTCAATCAGTTGAGCTTGGTTTCGGCTCGGGTCATGATCTCAGGGTCCTGGGATGGAGCCCCGAGTTGGAAGCCTGCTTGGGATTCTCTCTCTCCCTCTTCTTCCCCTTCTCTCCCCACATGCATTCTCTCTCTCTAAAATAAATAAATGAAATCTTAAATAAATATATATATATGTATGTGTATATGTATATAAACTTTATATATAAAGATAATGAGATGGAGAGTTGACTAACTTACTAAGGTCATACAGTCAATAAGTAGTAAAGCTGGACTCAGGGAGCATGGCTCACAGTCTCTACTTATTCTCATTTATGCTCAGCTTGGCTTCATGTAAGCAAACTCATGAAATAGGAAAGTTCAGGGCTTTGTGAGGGGACTTCTGTATATTGATTTAGCTGAAGAGAGGATTTAAATATAGCAAGATGTCATGGGAGATAAGGTAGGCAAAATTTTCACTAAATTCAGAAGTGCCTAGAAACTTAGTCTGGCCATCTGGATCCCAGAAAAACACTGACAAACACGTATGTACACACAGAGGACATAAGCACTATTGATGAATATAGCTTTTCCCTCATACTTTTGTTCTTCCATTTTGGAAGTAAGGGATGTTTATGTGTATCCGTAAGCAGTGAAGACGTCGCCAGATTATTATGATCATAGAATACATCGCATAAGCCATCGTAATTGCACATTGCCCTGATCCCATGTCTATTTCTGTGATCGGGTGTATATGGGGAGACTATCAATGCCCATTTATTTATGATTGACTGAGTGGTGGTTGACTGCCTTCAACCTATCCCCTGGTGTTTCTCTAAGTAGGATTCAACTCAGGATAATAGTAACCAACACACTGCCTTACCCTTTGAGACGAAAGCTAGAGCGCTTTAGTTACTCTGCAGTAGGTGTTTTGTGCTACATGGAATTAAGCTACAGCACAAGACCCTGCCTTCACCCTCCCTGGTTTTTTTGTTTTTTGTTTTTGTTTTTAGAGTTAAACAATTTGTACCACTTAAGATATTAAAATGGAATTTACTTGGCAGCTAGAGGGGAAAGGATTGTTATTATCTAAACACAAGGAGTTAATGAATATAATGAATACAAGGGTACTCTGCTAAAGATCAAGTACCCAAGTTCATATGAAAGACTACACCAAGAAGAGACATCCTCAAGATATGCCTAGCTCAAAAATTAGCCAAGTTATAGAAACCTAGAGTAGCCCCGAATTTAAAGAATGGTTTTATTGGTGGCGTTTGTATTGATGGTCTCTAGTTTACTCTCGGATCTGTAGATCTTTCTTGACTCTTGACAGTGGTGGAGTATTTTGCTGGTTGGTTGGCTCTGTCTGGCCTGATATCCAGATTCCTTTTTCTAGTGTAGATACTCTTCCTTAGTATAGTTTATATAACAACCTTCCTGTCTTATCTAAATAAAATGTTCAAAAATTTAAAAATAACATCTCTCATGCTTTTATATTTCCTCCCTGGAAATCCAACTACTCAATATGTTTCAAGTGGCTTCTGGCAAATGCTTCCCACTGGATACCTGCTTCTAATACTGCTTCCAATACGTCAGTCTGTGAACTTGGGTGAAGTATGTTAACCTCTATGATTCTCAGGTCCGTCTAGACTTCCCTCCTGCCACGTGCCCTCTCACCATTGCCAGTTCAAATCCTACCCCTCTCTCAAGGTGCATTTCAAATGCTACTTCCGGAAGCTCTCCTTGATATTGCTTCCTCTTCATTTCCCCCAAACTGGCGATAATCCATTGGCGTGCTTGAGAGCCAAGGAAGTAGAATTGTTGTGTCTGGAATCTTTAGTTACCTTTGCGTTCTAGAATGCTTTTCCTCAATAAAGACTCACATGGTGAAAGGATGAATAAATAAATCAATCCTGAGATCATGGATTGGATTTGTTTCTTTAAAATCACTAATTTAGACCAGTGGTTCTCTACCAAGGTGTTCATCCCACTGGGGCATTGTCATCGATTGTAAGCGTGTCATAGTAATTGGTTATCAATGATGGTTAGGACTTGGACATTTGCGAACTATTTACTCTTTTTATAAATTAGAATGATTCCCTTCAGTAATATCCTTTAATGATGATAATAACATCCTTCAGTGTTAATACTTCAACATGACTTTCTCCCTTGCACTGTGATGTGTTTCTTGAATTGAAGAGAAAGAGTGGAATTAGAGTCAGGACCCAGGAAATTATATGTAATCCACAGCCTATCTTTTCTGTGCCACAACCCATAATAAGCTAGAAATCATTGTTAATGGTTAGAGAACTATGGAATTACTGCAGTGCTTTACTTCTCTGCAAGATGTGGGAGCACTGTCAGAATGAACATTATCTGTCAATTTAGGAAAAGAATAACCATTATTTTAAACCAGGGTCAGCAAACATTTTCTGTAAAGGGCTAGATAGTAAATATTTGGGGCTGTGAGGTCCGTGGAGTCTTTGAACAACTACCCAATTCTGCTGGTGTCGCACAAAAGCAGCCAAAGACAGTACATAAACTATTGGACCTTACCATGTTCCAATAAAACTTTATTTACAAAAGCAGATGTTGGGCAAGATTTGGCCCACAGGTGTGTTCAAAGCCACAGAGCACACATAGGAGTATAAATGGTACCAGTTGCTTTTTAAAAATTGTATTAATCACATTCATTCTCCTTCCTTGGTGATGGCTAAAGAGTGCCTGCAAAGCAAGGAAAACTCTGGGATGGGGAACTTGCTTACTTATTTATAAGAATATACGGTATTATATATTTCAGGGTTAATGGTCTCTAGACTTTCTCAGCATAAGAAATAAGACTAAATTCTGTTCATGGTTTAAATACAGCCGCTGAGGCCAGTCCATTAGAGGAAGGTGAGTCTGGCATGATAAAGTACCTCATCTGCCAACAAGTTTGCTTTCGTGGTATTATCCCTGGCGCATTATTTTCTGTCTTGGTCGTTTCTCTTGGTGGGATATTCAGGCTCTACCTTCCTGTTTGGCATTTTTGCTGATAATTACTTGAAAAATTGTCACTTCTCTTTTTAAAGTACTGCATGGAGTAATAGCCTTTCTCCTTGACAGTCAAAAGGCCAATAAATGCAACCATGTGAAATAAACTCTTAAAACAGGGGCCCAAGTGCGCTGCAAGTTCGCTTGAAATAATTAGTCCCTGGAGTTTGGACACCCACGATGGACGTCTTAGAACTCAAATTCGAAATGATTCTATCATAGTCTGTGGTGGAAAACTGTCATAACAGCAGTGTGCTAGGCACTGGGGACATCCCACGCCATCAGATGATTTGGGCAGTGCTGGTAAGTCAGGCCTCTGCCCACTTCCTTGGCTTTTCTGCCATCTCCCAACCAGGATCTGTGACAGCCCTCTCCAGTGCTCCCTGGGACAGGAAGGGTGTTGCCCCGGAGCGCTGTGGATATGACCCTCCCGTCCCTGGCTAGGACCGTGCCCTATCCTGGAGGCTCTTCTGAGTCACATGCCAAGTCTCTGTGTGGTCATTCAGACCCGAGTCGAGGAGACCCAACAAAGGAGCTAGTGCCCAACGTGTTCTCATGTCACAGCTGTCCCCTTTCATGCTGACACAGGTTGAGCAACTGGCATCTCAGTTGGCCCCTTGAACCGAATAGGACTGGAGCCCTGTCACATCAGCACGTTACAGAAAACCCAACTAAATGTGGCTTTAAAAAAAGAGAGCCCGATCTCCCATTACAAGCTGTCGTCGAGGCTCAGTGTTGTCATGGAGGATGCGTGCTCTTCCAGTCTTCCCACCCTGCCATCTTGATATTTTGGGAGTGACTTCCTTCATAGAAGCAAGATGGCTGCAGAAACTCCAAGCGGAACATCACCTCCTCATGTGGCCCCATGCCATGCAGGAAGGAAGGAGGCGGGGATGAAAACAGGGGCTCTTCCTTATGCTTTCCACTTCAGCGGGGAGAAGGTTCCCAGAAGCCTCCGGTGGTCTCCTTTTGGCGTTTACTGGCTAGAAGAGCATCACTTGCCTTCTAGCACAGGGGAATGAGATGGCCATGACTCGCTTGGACCAAGTCATGGCATTGACCATGTCTCCCCTGGGGCTGGACACGTACCATAATTAGGGTTCTGTTGACAGAGAAGAAAGGGGAATGGCTATCGGGTAAGCAGCCAACTGCGTCTGCTGTACCTGACCTAACCCCCCAGCTGGTGGCTAGAGCACCTTTTGCTTTGACCCACAAATTAAAGCCTGGCCAAGAGTCTACTGTCTATGGATAGTTCTCTGGAATTATCGCCAACAGTCTTTCCTGATCATTAGCAGACATCTGGATTCCCCATCAGTGCTTTTTCTACCTGGCAGGACTTCCGGATGCCTACTAGGATCTGAGCTCGCTGAGCCTTCTGGATACTATATCTTATCCATCTGGCTGACTCTTTTTGGTCCTCTGCACCTTGATCTCACCTTTCTGGGGTATAGATAAGCCACTTTGGGACCCTTGATGCATTTTAAAAAGTAATTTCATTTTTCATAGTACAAATCGTAGAATGCCTGCATTTTTTCTCATGGTAGCACAAGATACATGACTTGGTATTGCTTTAGTAGACTATTTTAAGTAATAGATAAGAATTTGAAAATTCAAATAAGTTGAAGGGGTTCTCCTCTGCCAATCCTAATTTCATGGCATAGCTTAAAATGTGATTTAATTCTGTGACCTAAACTACTGGCTCTTGGTTTTTTGGAGATTACACATATAAGATGGTGAGAAACTGTTTAAGAACTCTAAGAATCCGTTTCATCTGTGAGAGGCCCAATAAAACTAACTCTTAAATACTCTGTAGTTTTAGAGAGATTGATAGTTTGCAAAGCTCTTTCATACCTATTTTTTTAATACTTTCCATAACTATTATCCCCATTTTATAGATGAAGAGAGAAGGCTGTAAAAACTAAGGTGACTTGGGCGGGTCCTAGCAGTCCTCATGTAGTTGGTGCTGGAGCTGGCCCTTCTGAGTCCACTTCTGAGGCCCTTTCCTCTTTCTACCCTAGAAATTTCATGGCCATGTACAGTAGGATTAAAGAAGGCCATTCATGTCTACGGATGGCCCAGCCATGCTATCTGCTCATTTCAACCTCTGCTACTCTGCCCAAACGTCTTCCGAAATTTCCTCTCTCTCCTTGGTGTAGTTTCTACTAAGAAATAGGAAATGCAAGCAAACGGCTATCATAGGTTCAGCCATAAGTGACCAAGACCTTAAAATAACAGTGGCTTGAAAAAGAAGTTTCTTTCATATGGAAAAGTCTGGAAGTAAGCAGTGCAGAACCCTTTTCCTCTGAGCCCTCTGGGACCCAGTCTTCTTTCAGCTTTATGCTCCACATGGCCCTCTTCTCATGGACCTTCAGCCAGACATCGACCTTCCAAGCAGCAGGACAGGTGAAGGGGGGATGGACAAAGGAGGAAGAGGGCTAGGGGCAAGGATCAAGAGTCAGATTCCTAGGAGCTTCCAGGATTCTACCATGGGGCCTCTCCTAGCCTCAAGGAAGACTGGGAAATGTGTTTGTATTTTGGACTACTACATGGGATTAAAATTCTAGTACCGTGGAAGAGAGGGAGGATAGGTAATAGGGGACTACTATGAGAGCTTGCAGGAAGTGTGGAAAGGCAGCAAAAAAATGTGGCCTGAATTACCATTAGGAAACCATTCCATTAGGAAGCTATTATTGGTATCCTTTGTGAAAGATACCTGAAATTTCTGTTTCTCTATTCATTCATTCAACAGATACTTATTAAATACTCAGTATGTATCAGTCACTTTTGTAGATACTGAGGACATAGAGGAGAGAAATATGGTGGCAGAGGCAGGAGGGGTTGCTCTTTGAAGGGTCAAGGAAGGATTCTCCCAGGAGTGCCAGCTGAGCAGCGGAGGATGTGGACGAGTGAGCCATAGGAAGATCTAGAGTGAGAAATGTCCTAGGCAGAGGGAAGAGCAAGTGAAAAGGCCCTGAAGTACAAATGCATTTGGTGTGTTCAAGATCTATGGATCTATGCAGAGAGGCAGATGCTGTGGTGGGAGCATGGTCAGAGGCAAAGTTGTAGAGGTAGCCGAAGGTAGACCCCATAGGGCCTCATGGACCATAGTAGGGAGGTTGGGATTCACTCTCAGTGTTACAGGAAGTTGTCAGATGGCTTTGATCATGTTTGGATGTATCCATGTTTGTATATCCTAATTGGTAGGCAACCCAATGTCACAGATCTGTTGGACTCATCAGTGAAGGTCCTTACTTCTCTGCGGGTATTTGGCCCGTGGCTTCCTGCCCATGACCTGCTTTGTTCTTGCATTAAAACAAGTTATAATCGACCTTGAACCTACACCATAGGGAGATGCCACAGTTGACAAGCATCCCCCACCATGTGCTGAGTTTCAAGACCCAGATTTCACACACATCCTAGAAGCAGGTGTATGGTTCACGCTGGGACTAAGTCATATCCATATTCAAAATCCCAGAAAGATCCCAGGAACGTTCTTAGGGACGAGGACAAATGCCAAGTTCTGCCATTGACTCTTCTGTAAGACTCCTCAGGTGCTTTGCTCATCCCCTCCGATGGCTTCTCTGTGGCTTTCTGATGGCATTCTGTGGTTTGCCCAAATGTCCCTTCTGGTTTTCTAACGTCAGGACAAAGCCCAAGGATGAGCAGGATGTGGTTGCCAGTCGGCATTCGTTGCAGATGTCCTCGGCGTGTGTGGGCTGACGTTAACCCACAGCCTCGCTGCCCGCCTCCCTGGCGCTGCGTGCAAGGACACATTAGACAAGAAGATCCCACTGACATGGCGAACAGCTAGAATCCACTGCTTTTTTCCAAAGAGGCAGGGGAGCTCCTTAGCAGACTGAGTTGTGGAGTCTCTCTGGCATGCAAAACACAGACCTTTGTATTAGAAGTGAAATATTTAGATCGGGATCATTATGGGGCTCTTTTTACAGCAAGGCAGGCCTGATAAACAGAGGGAGCGGGGCGAGGAAGCACAAAGGAGGGAATAATATCTGATTAGCTAAGCAGCTGGATAACTGAAGGCGAATTTGTTAAAAACCTATCAAGACATCAAAGCTAGATGTGAGTTGTTCTGTCAGCCTGGGCCACTTGTGGAGCTGTCTCCAGAATATTACCAGTGTCTCAGTGGTTGCTGTTTTTTCCCCTCACTGTGTCGGGGCTTTTTTCCATCCCCGCCGTGCAGGGGATGCCACCCTGGGGTCATCTCAGTCACCGCGGTCGTACTTGACCATGTGCGAGCAAGCCGCCTCGGGTTTCCAGGGACAGCGGGAAGGACCCGGAAAACTTGACCGCCTTGAGGCCCTTGGAGGACTATCTCTGTAGAGCCCCCCAGATTTTGCCAGGGACTCATTTTCCAATGCATGGCACACCCAGTCCTTTTTGGTTTTCTTTTCCCCCCCTTAGCACTGGTGTATCTGAGGTCCCGCACTTTCCCTGCCCACAAGGGGATGAGAGGCCAGGAAGACCACGAAGTCCATGCTTCCTTAGATACCAGCTTTCGCTAAAGCAGACGCGAAGATTTGGTTGTAGTGAGAGTCTTCCGTTTGCCTCACTCTCTTGGTCCCCTGGTGGTCCAGGACCGTTGAACCCCAAGTCTGGTCGGTACCTCCCGTGGACATGGCAGAGCTCCTCTTGAAAATTGGGTGGCAGGTACTGGACTGGCCTATCTCAGCCTCTGCCCCGAGGATGACTGTCCTGACTGTGGAGCCCCTGAAGATGGGTCTGGGGCGCTGGGAGTGCCGAGAGCTCCCTCCTTCCCCCTCTCGCCAGCACCCACCCTTGCACAGGTAATGGTGCACAGAGGAGGCGGGTTCCGGGCTCTCCAGTAAGGGCTTTGGAGCACTGCTCTCACCTCCCAGAGCCTTCCATCCATGTCTCTGCTGAATCTGGCCCCTCGTGAAGGCTGATTACTGTGAACCCAGGGCGGCAGCCCCCCTCTAACTCTGAGTTCCCTTGCACAACCAAGGGTACTGGGGGCACGGGGTCGGGAGGGCTTCTTTTTAGCTTCCCTATGTTATGAGGGGTGCTTATTTCAACATTATCCCATAGGATTCTTAAGAACACCCAGGGAGGCGCTTTGAGGCTGAAAAGCAAAGAATTGCAAACAGGAGCCCAGGGTCTGGGCAACTTCCTCTACAGTTGAGTACAGATAAACCACATGCGGACAGAAAATAGAAAGAAAAGGGAATTCATCATAAGGCCGTGTGTTTTCTTATTTGGGGTGCAAGGGAAGTGGAGAAATCTGTCATGGATAAAATCCAACTTTAATGACAATCTGAGGCCCCGAAGCACAGACATATTGCAGAGCTAATGTATTATTTTGTTTTTGTTTATTCTGCAGAAATGGGGAAATTTCATTTTTTAGTAGAATTACAAGCTCCCCTTTTATTATTCACAGGCCCTAACATGCATGGCCGCCTGAACCACCGAGCTCTCAGTGCTTTTAATACCAGCTTCTTTGCGAATCTAAACGGGTTTTCCAGCCCCCTCCCTGGTGGGCCGCACGGGTTGTTGGAGGGTTGTGATACGTGCGGAAAGCTTCTTAGGGCAGCTTGGCAGCCCCGTGTTTTCAGAGGAGACCAGCAGCCTTGCTGTGAGGCTTACCTGAGCTCTGAGGATTAGCAGTGGGAGGTCGTCACGGACCTGAGGAAGGGTCACGGTCAGCTTTGGCAGTGACTCTCTTGAAATTTTTGCTCCCTGGCCATCCCAGCGGCAACCAGTGTGCTCTCCTCCAAGTCCTGAGCACTTGCTGGATGTCCGTGTCGAGACAGGTGACTCTCCACCTGCTTTGCACAATGAATGGGAGGTTTCCAAAGTCCTGCCTCCTGGTTCCTACTCACATTCTGATTTCCCCAGTCTGGGTGTGGCCTGGGCATTAAGACTTTTAACTTCCTACCCCCAGCGAGGTGATTCTATGTGCAGCTCCGGTTGACAGCTAATGCCCTATACCCTCATCGTTTCCAGCCACAAGCAGGGTTGGTGACCTTGGGCATGCTCGCTGAGCCAGCCTTGTGGTCTGTAAGATCGTGGAATAACGATGGTGCTTATAACGCCTACCTCCTAGGGGTTATTGTGAGGATTCAATCCCTTTATATTCATTGGGAGGCTACTATAGGCCAGGCACTGTCACAAGAACTGGGCTTCAGCCGGGGGGGAGGGGGGAAGCCAGAGTCCGTCGTGTCCCCCTGCCCCCGCCACCCCCCGTTGAGGAGACAGTGGAAACACAGAGAAACTTCCGAAGATCTACTGTCATGTCAAACAGTGGTGACCGCCACGAAAACACATAGGGCCTGGGGAGGGACGGCAGGTGTGTGCTGAATCCGGACCCCTAGCTCCGTGCAGGTTCTGAGCGAGCAGAGATTCAGAGAGATGAGGAAGCAGTCGAGTGACTGCTTGAACCCCGACACAGCACATATGTGTGAAACCTTTGTGCTATTCGAAGGCTGTTTAAATCCCAGTGGGGCCAAAGAGGAGAAAGCGTCGCCCCTTCCCTTGTCTCCTACCCCATAGCTCCTGCCGTTTCTTCGGCTGAGGTGGACAGCCTCCCGTAGGGCCATGCCGCATGGGACAGGCCCCAGGCCAAATGCGTTATGTGCATCCTCTCATTATATCCTCACTCGGTGAAGCAGGTATCAGGTTTTCAACTCTATTTTACATTAGAGGGAGCCGGGGCTTTGCTGTGTTATAATTTGCTGGTGGCCACACCAGCCTACACAGCAGGTAAGTGGAGAAGTCTTTCCTCCCAGCCGGCATTATTCTCCCTCCCTGAAGGACCCACCGTGCAGGTCGAAGGCCTACAATGTGCCAAGGACTGACATTGCATCGTGAAATCACCAATCCCCATAACGCTCTGCTTCCTGTCTTGTCCCACGCCTTCTCCACACAGCACCCCAGCGTGATCTTAAATGCGAAAGAGAAATCGGGTCATGGCATCCCCCTGCTTGAAATGTCCAGAGGCTGCCCAGTGACCTTGAATAAAATCCAGACTCTGCCCACGAGGCCCCTGCTCTTGCCTCTGCAACCCCTTCTCCCGTCCCTCCCCATTTCAATCCCCCCACTGCACCCCTTTCCTTCCTGTTCCCACTGCAGGCTCCGCGCCTTCCCTCCTCACTTGGGGCCTTGCCCTCGGCCACGTCCTCTGCCTACAGAGCTGCCCCTGTGGCTCGTTCTCCCCACGTGTGGCGACCTGGCCATTCTCAGCCTTCTGCAGATGGAGCCTTCTAGACCTTCTCGGGCAACCCCTAGTCAGTTTGGCTGTCCTGACACCTGTCAAGTCTGCAGTTACCCTGCTTATTTACTTCTTTATTATTTATTATTTACTTTTGAGAGAGAGAGAGAGAGAGAGTGTGCACGTGTGCTCATGAACCGGGGGGGGAGGGAGAGAGAGAGAATCCCAAGCAGGCTCCACGCCTGGCATGGAACCCGACACGGGACTTGATCTCACGACCCGGACACCATGACCTGAGTCTAAATCAAGTCAGACACTTAACCAGCTGAGCCACCCAGGCACCCCTCCTTATTGACTTTGATTTCCCATTCTCCCCGATGACAGTGTAGGTACCAAGAGTGGACTCTCTGTTCTTGCTCACAGCCGGAATTCGAAGCCAGGTCAGCCGGCACTGTGGCGTGCCACCCCCTAATTTGACAGGGCATCTAAGACAAGGGCAGGAGTGAGGGAAATCGCAGGCAGAATATAGGGTGTACCGGGAGAGACCCACAGGCTCTGCCTGATGGTGCCTGCAGCCCCCTGTGGCAGGAAGGTACGCTCAGATGAACTCTGCCCTGTGGGTGGGCTTCACCAGGTGGAATTAGGTTGCAGGGACGAGGGGAGGGCATTGCCTTGGCGAAGGCATCAGGGAAGGTTGAAAGGGCTGAAGAAGGCCCTGGAGGACTTGGGGAGTGACTAGGGCAGAGTTTCCTTTGCCGGCACGTGGGGTGGAAGGAGGGCAGCAGGGGGAGGAGATATGGCATGTGCGCGCATTTGGGGAAGGGCTTGGACCTCGCTTCGAGCTGTAGTTGCACCGCTGAGAGCTTTGTGACCTCGGGCAACGTCCTTAACTTCATCTGTAAAACGGGGGTGATGATGTCTTCACTTTGGTGAGAATCCAGTGAGCTTCTGCTCTCTATACATCAGCTGGTGGATAAATGCCGACGGAGAGCAGTTCGATCACCCAGGCTGGGCAGGCGCACCGGCCTCCGAGGCACCGGGCAGGCCCTTCGCTACGGGGCCGAGGCATGGACCGAGCCATGAATGGCTCTCAGATACTGGCCTTTGACATTTTTCTGCCATAAATAAAACTTGGAATGCTAACAGCCACCCTGAAAGCTGGGCCCGTCTCTGCCGAATAACACCTTCACTTCCTGGAGAAGATGGGGAACCCTTTCTTGTAGTTCCACGGAGCCGTTGTCTGGGGGGCCAGACTGCAAGTGAGAGCAGACAGTGGGGAGACGGGGGCCGGTGGGGGCTGCCGGCCCTTCCCACATGCCCCATGCTCTGCTGACACAGCTGTCCCTTTGGAAGTTGGCCCCGAGTGGGGAGGGCCGCGTGACTCTCCCAGCCCACAGCGGAATGCTTTCTGTTCATCGCACGCGGCTGGTGTGGCTTGGGCAGCTGGGGCTAGGGCTTGGGGCCTCCTCAGAACAGTGGGGAGACTCTAAGATACCCTTGATCCTCGTCAGGCACCCCAGGCCCACCTTTTCCCCGAGCCAGGCCATGGACATGGGTCCTGGAGAGCAGAAAAGTCTCGCAGGAAGGAAAGGGAAATCCTAATTACTACCTAGGAAACCATCCTCATTTCCAAACCCAGCCGGTCAGAGAGCGTGTGGGCGGCAGCTCATCAGGATGCTGTGAGCCCCCATGTTAAAGCAGAGTTCTAACCGGGGCGCCTGGGTGGCTCAGTCGGCTAAGCGGCTGCCTTCGGCTCAGGTCATGATCCCAGGATCCTGGGATCGAACCCTGCATCGGGCTCCCCACTCAGCAGGAAGCCTGCTTCTCCCTCTCCCTCTGCCTGCCACTCTGCCTACTTGTGCTGTCTCTCTATCTCTCTGTCAAATAAATAAATAAAATCTTTAAAAAAAAAAAAAAAAAAGCAGAGTTCTAACCAACCACATCTCGAGGCCAGGAAGGGAGAACCAGGACTCCATAAATCACTCTTCTGGTACTGTTGCCTACATGCCTAAGCCTGCAGCAATTTCTCCCACATGAGGAAATAATAATGTCGTTTTCCACCAACCTTTTCCTGGGGGAAGGTTCCATGATGGAGGGTAGGCAGGGTTTAAAGGAATCTTTCTGGGCTGTACCTTGTTACAAGGTTGGTGTAAGTCAGTCCTGTCCTCTTTCCCACCTCTCCTCTCCCCTTGCCTTGCCGATGACGGTGTAGGGATTTAGCAGTCAGAGGGCACAGTGGGCCAGGACTCAGCTTGGGCCTCTCAACTTTTTCCGTTGATTTTGCAGAAAGTCAACTGATGTCACTGACAGCAGTTTTCCCCTAAAGCTTGATTCTTGAGCCAAGTTACGGAAGGGAGGGTAGCTCGGGTCTTTTGCTGTTACTGCTTGCTAGTCTCTGCTACTTTTCATCTGGACATCTGTAGTCATTTTCAGACACATACCCCCATTTTGCGGATAAAAGATGGTAAGTTCTATGGAATAATAAAGAGCTTCTTTCAGAGTAACTGGAGGTTCTACATGTCCATTAGAGTAAAGGCAGCACCTGTTGCAAGGGGAACCTGAAATGAATAGAGGCATAAAAGTAATAGATGTTTGTCTCTCATCCATCCGTCTTGACATGGGTATTCCAGGTTGGCACGTGAATCTCTGGTATACCAAGCAGTGATTCGGGGACCCAGCTCGTTTGATCTTGTGGCTTTGACCTGCCCTAAGCCTCCTACTCTTCTCCATCTACCCAGCCCAGGGGAAGGAGACCAGAAGTGACACTTACCTTCTCTGCTTATGGGTCATTGCCAAGAGCTGGTCATGAAGCCTTAACTAGTTGCAGAGGGCATGGAAGTAGCCAGGAGATGGATTCCTTTGCTGGGCAATTGCTTACCTGTGACAACACTGTGCTCATAAGTTTGTCTCTCTCTCTAAAAATGAATAAATAAAATCTTAAACAAGGAGGGGGGCGCCTGGGTGGCTCAGTTGGTTGAGCGTCCAACTCTTGGTTTCAGCTCAGGTCATGATCTCGCAGTTGTGGGATCGAGCCCCAAGTTGGGCTCTGCACTCAATGGGGAGTCTGCTTCAGATTCTTTCTCCCTCTCCCTCTGCCCCTCCCGGCTCGCTCATACTATCTCTCCCTCTGTCTCTCTAAAAATGAATAAGATCTTTAAAAAAAACAAAAAAAAAGGATCATGAGTTTGGTGTCTACTTAGTGGGTAATTAATTATTCAGTGCCACATCTCAGAGCAAGTTTCACCATTTTCCCAGTAGAGACATGGTCTTGGCTTAAGTCGCGTTGCCAGCTGTGGGGTGTGGACTGGAACCCAAATAATCAGGCCATCGTTTTTGGGTTTTGTTTGTTTTTTGATGGCACTAAGGCAGAAACGGAATTGTTGGGTTGAAAGTAAGTGGACAGAGAGAAGCCAGCTAAAGCAAGATGGACAGAATGACATTGTCCCGACTGATATGTTTGGTCCTTGCAGTAGACTAGATCTGAAAAATCGCTCTTCCGTTTATAAGACGATGAAGGCCTCTTGGTGCTTGTTGTCTTTTCCTAATTCCAGACCTGCCTTGTCCCTTCCATCATCCGTACTTGCACCTGTAAAGCTAACCCACAGTTTGGCATCAAATGGTTATGTGGCTGACCGAGTAATAAATAGATTCATGAGGACCTGTATTTAAGGTGGCTGTTCATGCTGCCCCAGCCCTGGACGAGCTGACAGCTGTGAGGCTTCACGGGCTATTTTGTGTTGTTGCGGAGCTGACACAGTGAGAAAACCTCACTCCTCTCCGGGTTTAGCTCCCTCACAGCCTGAGCAGCTGTGCCCAAGTTTGTGGGGCCCGCCCATTAGCTTTCACATGTAAAGTTAATGGCCTTTTTATATTCAAATTTTAGTAATATATTATTTAATCATTAGGCAGTTTACAAAGTGTGTATTTGCGGCCATTGTTCTTCCTGAATGCCTAATCACCAAAGGGAAACACTGAGAAACAAATGCTTTCTTCCGGGAGCAGTGGTTTCCAGTATAGGGAGTGAGGGACACACCTTGGTGTCCCGGAGCATTTTGCACCGGGTGGCCGGGAGGCGGTCGGCCGGGTGGCATGGGGATGACCCAGACGCTGCTGCTTGACCTGACCCCACGCTGAGGCCCAGCCAAGGATACACTGATACTCAGCCGCTTTTGTCCTTCAAAATAGCAATTCCAGTGGATTCGGACTCACACTAAGCTGGGTTTCTGATGAGGCTTTTGTCCCCGAGGCTCAAGGGCTCCGTTTTTCCCACCTCTGACCCAGGCTTGTCGGGGTTCCTTGGAGTCGGCTGGGTCACAGGTCACAGATGGGGTGGCGTTGGGTCCTGCTGCAGAAGCGCTTGGTGCAGTGTGAATACAGACCCGTGCACCGTGCGCATGACCCGTGTGCCCGAGCGGGTGGCTGCCAGAGGAGAGGGTCATTGTCCAGTGGAACTCTCCAGAAGGCAGGTGGCACCTGAGAAGGAGCTGCTGACGGGTGGGGGATGCCCTGGTTGGCAGAAGGTGCTCAGCAGAGACCGGGGAGCCGGCATTGTGAGCTGGTGATGAGCCTAGGACCCTGGACCCGGCTGTGAATCCTAGATCCGCTTCTCTCTTGCTGGCTCTGGGAGCTTAGGCAGTGTTTCAGCTTCCCTGTGCACCAGTTTCTTCATCTGCAAAATGGGGATAATAATAGTGGTGTTAGAGTTTATTGACAGGCTTAAATGAGTGAATATACGTAAAGTGCTCAGCAAGGAACACAGCACCAGACTCAGTGATCCATAAACAGCGCTGTTTTTATGCAGAGCTCAGAAGCACTAAATGTGTTTGACAGGCAGTGAGGAGTTCAGCCTGATGTGTTGGGAATGGAGGAGAAGTATGTTCCGGAAGGTAGGACTGAGCTCCCAGGACAGAGGTTAGGTGTGGGTCCCCCCGCCCCCGACTGGAGGAAGCCCACAAGTTGGCCGACCCCCTGGCGGTGTCCCATTACCTGCCTTTTCTGTGATTTCTTCTGATGGCACCCCCAAGGATACCTAGAGCACTTTTCTCGTACAGCTTGGGGTATCCGGGAGGGTGGTCAGAACACACCATTCAACTCCTCTACGGCTCTCTTGCTGTGGTCTTTTTGATGGTACAAGGTGTACCCTGGAGCTGACTGTGTTCCTAGGACTTGGAAGCTCTCACCAGAAGGTTAAATCAGCAACAGAACAGCAACACTCCCAGCAACCTCAGAAGGAATAGGAAATGATGCTCTTGAAGGGAAAGGGGAGCTACTTGCTTTTGGTGTGTTCCAGGGGGAAAAAAAAAAGTCCCCCCCCCCCCGGCTCTGCCTTCCCACAACACACCTTGTACTAAATACATTTTTCAGACCTGACTTTGTGCAAACACAATGTTGTTCTGCAAGCATTAAAAGGCAATTTAGTACTCAAAGGATTAAAAGCTCATGTTAAATTGAAGACTACACTTGGCATAAACATTAAAAATTGACAGAACACCCTGCACATTAACTGCACCAGGGCTTCGTAATTAGCATTTAAAAGTAAAACATCATTTCCTTACTGTTTCCTACTTACTCATTTATAATGCATTTATTATAATACAGATGTGAGCAGGAGGCTTTCTACCATCATCAGCGAATGAAAAATATACCTGAGCTGAGAAAGAAGTCGGGATTTATTAATCCAGCCTAAAAAGCAAAACCAGTGGAAAGAGTCTCTCACTGGGCTGGTTTGAAAGCCTCACACTTCCCTTTGGAAGATTGGCACAAGGCCCCCAAAGAAATCACCTTGATGTTTCTTTTTCCTTTTTGAGCCTTTCACTAGTAAATACTGGGCAGAAAGTCCAACCGGGCTTCCACTAGGCACACACTGGCATCTAAAATCGATTAGCTGGCAGGTCACCAAGGGACATGGAAAGAGCTTCTTGGCTCATTGCGGAGGCCGCTTCAAAACTTTGGGAAGACTGGAATCCAGTTTTCGGATTGGAAATTAAATTCTGCTGACTTAGCACAGATGGCTGAGTTGGTAAACGAGGACACCTGTTCGCGACACCTTTGGGCTCCTGCTTAAATTGGGGCTTTTGTATTGAGTGCAATCAAATTTATACATCTGAATGCGGTCCAAAGCTGATCTGCCTTTGTTCCTGTTTCAGTTAGTTCTGAATGTGCTGCTGTGGTTGGTTTGACACGCACTCACCTCTACCCCACTCTCAGTATGCTGGGTAGCAGTTCTCAAACTTCCGGGCACACTGCAGTCACTGGAGGGTCTCACTAAAATGCAGACGATGCCAGAGCAGGTCCGGAGTGAGGCCTGAGATCCTGCATTTTTAACGCACTCCGAGGTGGTAATAGCCCCGGACCACCCTTGGAGGATGGAGGTTGTACGGAGACTCTGAAATCAGTGTTTATTAGCTGTTGAATTCGGATCAGCAGATGCAGAGGACCCTCCAAGAGTGCCAGGCCCCTGTGGGGACCCCACGGAGATGACAGAAATCACCAAACATGGTTCTTGCCCTCAGTGAATTTACTCTAGAAACACCTGAGAACTCATTATCTGTCTCATGCTTCTCCTGCTGGGCCTCATTTGCAATGTGATTGAGAACCTCTTTCCTTGGCGTGATCTAGAGATCCTGACGGGCGTGTCGGCTAAAGCAGACCTCCCTGGCTGTCCCCGAGTGGCCTCGGATTCCTTGGCTGAGGCACTGTGAAGTTTATCGGGTTAGCCAGTTGACAGGACAAATATAATATCTGGGCTGCAAGGCCAGTCTGGGTGAACGCATGACATAAGGGTGTTAAAAGTGGAGGAGAATTCTGAAAATAGATTTCACCCTTGTCTGAACAGTGCCAGGGTCTGGCTCAGCCCAGGGGATGCCTCAGCCTTGGAGGATTTGGGCAGCAAAGCACATGTCCCTGGGAGGCTGAAGGGGGGGTGGATAGCAGCTCAGGAGAGAGGAGGGCTCCTCCCAGAGCCAGGTTCCCAAGGAACCAATTTGGCACCTGCTCTGTGGCTGTCTCTTGGAGGCAAAGAGAGAAAAGAAGAGGCTTTAAGACAGATGTGGGAATAGGCTGATACCAGCAGGCCCCTTATATTTTCTTTTCATTGTTTTAATGATTTTTAAAATTCCAGAAACGTATTCATGCCCCTACATGACTTGAAAATGCGTCTCTCTCCCCAAGAGCCATGGGCTAAAACACACCCGAGCAGCAATCAGGAGCGAGGCCTGCTGTCTGAGCGGTGAGGACATGAGCCTGGATTCTGAGTCAGGCTCACATGGAAGCCTGGCAGGGCCTGGAGGGTGGCAGCGTGTGGTTTCCAGGTTTGTTAATTACCATAGTGTTTTTATGGGAAGATCCTTGGGTATGTTTGTGGGAACAGAACCCTGATTTTAATTACATCCCTTCTGGTTATTCAGATTCTGTACTTCTAAGGATCTTGTTTCTCTGGCTCTCATCTACCCTTCAGAGGTACAGAAGGGTTTAAACATTGAAGATACCTGTACGCCGTGTTTACAGAGACACAGGAACGGAGGATTCTCGAGCTGAAAGGGAGTTCATGGTAGCAAGCCCCACCCCCTCAGTTTGTAAATGACAGAGCGGAGGCTCAGAGAAACGTGAACGTGACTTGCCCAAGGTCCACTAGGACCAAGACTCCAGTCTCCTAAATCCCTCCACCTTGTGCCTTGTTACTGCTGGCCTGCAGATGATCTTTTTTCTTTTCAGAGTCTCAGTAAAAGTTACAATCAGAATCAGACAATTCCTGTCCCTCCTTTGAGTGTTGAGGTGGTTGGGTGAAGAGGCCGTAATTACATACAGCATTTTCCATGTGCTTCTGACTTGATTCTTCTTTGGTAGCAGGGCGGCTGGGGACGCGTCGGCACTATACTGGGTGGAAGAGTGACCACAGTGAGCAGTTTCAAAGAGACACCCCGCTCTCCTCCTGCGGGTTGATGGGGGGAGGTGTGCCTTCTTGAGGGAAAGCAGACAGGGGCTCAGGGCACGTAAGAATTGGAAATGTAAAGGAAATACGAGTCGCACACTTGCAGAGTGGCCAAGGGGGGAGCCTTATCTTTTTTTTATTTTTTACTTTTTTTTACTTTTCAATAAGACACAGGTTTTGTGCTGAACAAAAGAGCGGCATTCACCGTAGGTGTGCCTCGAGTGTGTGTGCTTCCCGCCCGGCGGATGATTTCCTGCTCCCTCTAGGCTCTTCGTTATTGTCTGAGGACCTCCTATCACAAACACTTATTTAGTAATGACACTTGGCTTTTTAATATTTTATTTGATTTCTTTTTTACGGTATTTTTAATTGAACCCCGTTTTAATTGCCTTTTTTGCACACCAAGAGCCTGGGTGGGGGAAGGAAGGCTTATAAATGAAATGACAATTGTTATTACTTCCTTTCTTTCTGCTCTGTCTTAATCAAATTATAATTGATTCCATCCACGTATAAGCCCTGATCCTTGTGTGCATGTGTCAGAAAACAGCAAGTGTTGAGTAAGAAGTCTGAAAATTCGAAGCTAACTGAGAATAAGATTTGTCACCGTCATTACCGAGGGAGGAAAAGAAATTGGGGCAAATTCTTGCTGTCGAGTCAAACCGGCAAAGCCGAGCAAAGCCTCTGGACACATCCACCCAGAGTACTTGATTCTGGGCTACACAGCCCGTGGCGGACAAGGTGTCATGGGATCGAGAGCTAGAAGTGACCTAGGAGAGAAGTGGGTCCCTCCTTATCATATACATGCTTCACTGTGACCTCCATGAATGAGGGCACTTCCTTTATAGCTTTTCAGATTTCCAGGGGCAGTTATTGAATCGCCCTTAGGATAAGAGAATAAACAGCCACATTTCCTTTAACTTCTGCCCCTCCTCTACCCGTGCAACCCCAATCCTATTTTAAAAAATTTGACCTTGTTGTTTTGTGCCCAGCCCCTGATTGCAGAATGATTGCAGCCGCCCTGAAGGGGCCTCAGGAGAGAATCACAGAACAAATCTGGCTCACACAGAGATGACTTCTAGCCTCGCTGGGTCTCCTTCCTCCCCGGCTGGGTATGCAGTGGGCAGCCATTCATCAGGCTGGTAAAATGATTTAGATTTGATGGTCGAGGGAAAAGACTGTCAATCCTGGTAACTGCTAGAAGAAAGAAAAAGTATCCCTTGAAAGGATAGCCCTAGCCCTTAGTGATATCTTCCTCTCCTTGGGACGTGCTAAAAGAGAGTTCCTTATTTCAAAGGCAGTACAAATATTTGAGTTCCTACCATGTACGGTATACAGGGCTGGGCACTGAAGGCCAAGCAAGGCAAATCAAATTGTCTTCTTTTCAGTTTCCCTTCCTTTTAGCCAAGATAGCCACAGATGTCCAGGCTCTCCTTTGCACTGGATGGGGTCTACCCAGTTTCCTCCTACCAGCTTGGGGTGTAGCAAGTAACCAGCCCACTATGATTGATGAGGGAGCTGTTTACAAAGGGGTTGAATACCTTGTCCAAGATCTGTGGACAAGATTGGTGGGGCAGAGGTGAAATCGGAAAGCCAGTCTCTATTTAACCTGTCCCTTAGTATTTGTCAACCTGGAAGGAAGAATCTGATGGTTTGGCACAGAGCTCCATCCTCCGGCCTGTCCTGTTTGGAGCCTTTACGAGGGTGAAAAGAGAGTGGAACACCAAGACGGGAAGAGACAGCACAACTATCCCAACCGGCCGAGGACTTGCATGAAAGCCAGGACAATAAGGGTGGAAGGGAGGAAGGTGTCCAGAGGATTTGGTGAACTAAGGGTGGGGAAGGGGGACTGACCAGGCCAGGCCATTGGCAATCAAGAGGAAATGCCTATGAGTTCATTTCTGGAAATTGATTTTTGAAGTGCCACCGTCCAACAAATGAGTTGGAAATACGGGTCTGGAATGGAAGAGAAGTGTGGGGCTGGAGACTTGGGCACCATCTGCTCAGAAATTATGATAGAAGTTGGGGAATTGGTAAGAGCCTCCTACTTCCTTCTTTCTAGACATTGAAGGGGAACCTTGAAAAATCTCACTGTTAAAGGAAAAGAGAAGCAAGAGGAGGCAACATCACTTGAAGAAACAAGAGGATAATAATCATTCGCCATCATGGAAGCCCAGTGAAAAAGGGAATGGCAGTCAGCAAGTTGTGCAGAAGGAAAGACAGAAAGGGGGGCCCCTGGATTTGGTCATTAGGAGAGCCTTGACTAGAGACCCATTGGCCTCATGCTTGCTAAAAGCCAGTGTCATACTTTTGGTGGAGCAGCTTGAGGGGAAGTGAAGACAGAGCAGTCACCGACTTACTGAAAAGAGTGGGACACGTGATTTTTGAAAGCAGAAGGACAGGAAGCTCCCATACCAGCCCAAAACCCCCTCCTGTGGTGGTTATAGAACCGCCTGCCTCACGGAAGGGCAGCTGCATGATTGGGTCAGCCCAGTCTAGAAACTCAGAGGTGATCATGCTAATCGGACTCCAGGGAAACCCACTAAATTATAACACAAATCTTTCTGTTTACAAAGAGCAGTATCACCACCAACCCCAGGCAGAATGACTTACGTGCCCCAGTTGGCACCTCTTCTCCCGAAGGACAATCCCCGAGGAAACCAAATTATAATCGGAAGGTCACTTGGCGAGCAGGGACTGTGAGAACAAGAGGTGCAGGCAGAGTTGCCCCTTTCACCCTGTGTGATCCCCCAATACCATGCAGTGACTTCTATTACTATACTTATAGCACTTAATTTTACTTTCTGATTATACTGCTTCCCAGTGCTGGACAGTGGGCTGAGAGCAGAGTCCATGTCTTACCTGTGCACACTGGTGCAAAGTAGTTTGTGTTTATCACATGTTAGACATGGAGGAGATGGTGGATGGATGGATGGATGGATGGATGGATGGATGGATGGAAGGAAGGAAGACAGAAGATCATATAGAAAGGTGGGTGCATAGACAGATAAGAGAATGATATGATTCAACTTAAGCTTTCTTACTTCTAATCACATTGGGATCCTGACTCCCCGAGATTACATTAAGGTCACTTGGGTTGCATTGGGGTCACTCTAGATCTCTTCAGCCATGAATTTACAGGCAGTTTCTTGGGCTACTTCTGCAGTTGGCCAGTCTTATTCTTTATACTTTAGTGTTTTGTTGTTGTTGTTGTTGTTTTGTTTTTAAGTAGGCTTCCCAACATGGGGCTTGAACTCACGACCCTGAGATCAGGGCCTGAGCTGAGATCAAGAGTCGGACACTTAACCAACTAAGCCACCCAGGTGCCTCTATTCTAATTATTTTTAATTGTAATTGTTCTATTATAAAATAACCTTCTCTCAAGTTCTGGAAACATCTTTTTGAATGGTAACATCCAAAGTTTAGACATTTAAATGTATACTAAGTGTATATCCATTGATATACATGTAAATACACTCCAAAACCCCTTTTGGCATTGATGTAATGCTTTTTAACTACATTGATATTTTTAAGCATAATCTTCATCACACAAATCCTGAGAGGGGCCAGCATTACCAAAGGCCCAGAGCACAGAAGCGATAGGTATGGTCAGAGTGCAAACCAGGGCTCTTGATTCCAAGGTCTTGTTGGATGAGCCCAGCACAGCCCCGTGTGCTTCTCAGGTTTACCCCCACAGTTGACATGGGGCCTGTGAGTGGCCTGGTCATTTGTCCTGTTGATCGATCTTCTTTGGGACTATAAAGTCTTAGTTAACAAATGTGGAGTAGGGACCTAAAGGTCACGTTACTCCAAGGAGGTTGTCCCTGGTTTGGAGACTTTCTAGTTCATTCTTGCTAAAACCAAAAGTCTGTTGCCTTTTCCTCCAGGGATTTTCCTCAGTCGTGTTTCCACTCTGTGCGGGGCCTCCTTCTTTGGGGCCCATTATGATCCAGGTGGCAGAGTGCCAGATGCATGGGTCAGGGAGGTGGAGGAGGAGGAGGGAAGAAGGTCGTCTACCCCGTTGCTGGTGTGCAGGAGAATTTTTGCCCGAGCCTGGATCATCTCCTCCTCCCGGTCTGTCCTATCTCACATGTTCTTCCATTAGCCACAGAGGAACCAGGACTGTGGTGCTACCGCTATTTCTTTCCTTCTCGATAAGCCGAGAAGACAGACCAGCAGCCAAGCATTCAGTTCCAAAAACAGGAAGAAGGAGAGGAGAGAAAGGAATAGCAGATGTCACGGGAGGTGCCCGTTTTTCACGGAACAACGCTTTGTACCTAAGAAGTGGGGGACAGTGACTGCAGGCTCCTCATTTTCCTTTCCTTTCTCCAGTCCTTTGTGTTGTGGCAACACGAAGCACATCTATCCAGTAACGGGCCCCAGCAGATGGAATCGATGCAGTGAGGGCCTTGGAAAGAGCAGTGAGGTTGGTTCTGTTTCATCTGGCGGCAGGTGCGGGAGCTGAGGCGTATAAGCCAGCAGCTCGTCTTAGAGTGGCATACTCCTAGAGAAGACTTTTCTGGATCATTTCCAGGTTCAGAGACTCCAGCATATGTTGGCACGCCTTTGCATGAACTTGAAAACCAGATGACAAAGGGGAGCAGCCTTGCTTTTGCACATCAGACAACTTTCCATCACTGTTTGTCTTCTGTGGTTCTCAGAAGAGAAGCCCGAACACCTGACACATTCATGCCCCATTAGCTCTGAGGTAGGGCTGGAGGCCTTTGCATTTTCTCTTTTTTGCCAGTCTCGGTGTGAAAAGGAAAAAACTTATGTTGGTAACCTCTCCCAACGCGGGCACTGACTAATGACATTTGTTAGAAAACACCAAATTTACTTTTATTCTGTCAAACAGGCAGATGGACTTGGTTCATCCCAGAGTGACCCCAAGACAGTTTTGGTTCCCATGACTTCCCCCACCCCTCAAAAAATCACACATGCACTCCCCTGTACAAAAGCCTCAGTGACAGAGTTAGGAATCTACTTTCAGAGTATAGGAAAAGAGAAAGGGGTAGTGGTGTGTCTCAGATCTTCAGCATGGGTTAGGAGCAATAAGCATGAGAGTTTGAGTTTTCCAGAGTCGTGCGGTGCCATGTTTTATGTGGTTCTTCCTGGCAGTCCTTGCGAGTGCTACCATGCAGTTCTAGAATCCCTTCTACATACATTACCTCTCGGGGAATGGGGTGCACCCTTTGTTTCCTCCTACTCCCCGATTCAGCGTCTCCAGAGGAGACCCTAGCAGAAACAACTGTGGTAGCGTTTCTATTGGAAATGTTGGATTGGGTGCCGACTTTATGCTCATATGTCCATTAGATGAAAATTATTTACTCTTTATAGCTAGCAGATGCCACGAGCCATATCCTAGGGTTCTGATGTGCAGAGATTAAAGATCTTATTCAGTCAAGCTGACTTTCACATGGGACAGGGATTTGAACCTGGTCTGCCTCCAGAGCGCACGCCCTTCCATTGGACCACATTGCCTGAAATCAGGGATGCCTCTTCCACAGGCCCTTTGATTGGGCAGCTTGCATCTCCCCTCTGGGGATGTTCCGTGAGCCCGAAGGGGAGGGGCTGCGGGGAAAAAGGAATGTTCGTGCATCAGTTAAAATAGGTGTCCTTGCCTCTTGTCTTGCCTTCATATTCACAAATGTTCATTTCTTTCTTTCTCTCCCTTTTTTTTTTATTCTTCCTAGGGATGATGACTGACAGATTAATATATGTCTAACTACATGTCTCAGAAATCAAAGGGAAGGTGCTGTCAGAATCACTTGTCAGAAAATGAGATTAGGCGCACTTGTCATTTGCTGAGGATTGCAGTCTTTCAGAGATAAGGTTTCATTTAATGAGGGTAAAAAGCCTCCTTTAAAAAAAAAAAAGAACAAGAAGAGGGAGAGAGGGAGTGAGGGTGGGGAGAGAAGGAGTGATGGTTCTTTTTTCTGATGTCAGCCAAGTGTTTTATCACCTACTGGGATCCCGGGGCACCTGGTAGCCGCTGATAATGGCAGCACGCCCTTCCCCACCCCCTCTGCCGCACAGCCACTTCCCAAGCCACCGCCCTGACCTGCTCTTACCTCTCTTCCGAAGCTGATGCTCCCTTCCTCTGGGAAGAGGGAGCTAAGCATACACTCTAGATTTAAAAGCAGGCTCCAGAAAGCATGCGGTGTAAAGGAAATGTATAGTCACATTTCCCAACAAACTATAAAGAATCCACAATGGATTTCAGTGAGATATGGCGCTTGTCTGACAAGTGAAGGGGACTAATGAGGAACAGAGCTGGATCCCATTGCAACCAACTGTGTTTTGTTATGGAAAATATTTATCAAGTTCTTTTGAGTTTGTTGATTCTCCTAAAAGTGACAGGGTAAGATCTCCTGGTATGTGGTGTGATTTATCTCCCATACCCCTACAATTCACCTTGGCAATTGCTGTCCCATTAGTAAGCTTCTTACGGACCTCTGGTGTGGCCTGGCCTATAGAAGTATTTCCAACTAATCCCCACCCCCGTGCCCAGTCGTGGAAACAGCCTCAGAAATGAAGGACTTGATTATGGGAAATGCCCATGACAAAGTGGGAAATGCATATCTAAAGACGTGTTTGTTCCAGTTATCTACTCCAAAACTTAGCGGTGTAAAACCACCACCCCTTCGTTAATGCTCCCAGATTCAGTGGGTCGGGAATTTGGACAGGGCCCAGCAGGAGCGGCTGGTCTCTGCTCCAGGATGTCTGGGTGACTTGAATCTGAATCCCAGGGGCTAGGATCATCTGGAGACAACTTCCCTCACACATCCCGTGCCTGGGTGGGGGTGACTCAGGGCTGAGCACAGCTGGGACCGTCCATGGGGGCACCTCCACGGATCCTTCCCATGGGGCTTGGCCTTCTCAAAATGGCAGCTGGGTTTGGGGGGCAGCTTCCTGAAAGGCAGAAAGCAGCAAGGACGCGTCTGACCTCACCTTGGCAATGGCACCACTTCTGCCCCTGAGGCAAAGCTTTCAACGAGTTCACCAAAGTCAAGGGAGCGGGGTGTAGACCTCGCGACGGGAAGGATTTGCAACCACGTTTTCCAACTACCGTGATGCTTTAAAGGTCTCTTTGTCCTCGGGATTCCATTGACTTCGTGGACAAAATGGTCTGTGAATGCAAAGTACGGGACATTGGGATTATTTACTGCTGATCTGGCATGAATGGCTACTCCTCTTTATTAAGAAACACATTTATATGTACGTAGGTATAAAATGGCCCTGGGCAGGGATATTCCTAGAGGGAGAGTGAGCATAGGAGCACATTAAATTGCAGGCGGCAGTTGGAAGGGCAAGGAGCCACGTTCCTGCCCTCTGCCACTAACCACTGACAACGGACCCCTGCCCCGTGTCTCCCCAGTGCTTTTCCGTGGCACTTCGCAACAAGAGTCTGTACTTACTACATCTGTGTTCTTACCACGTCATTCACTCACTAACTGCTGATCTGTGGTCCAGCGCAGCCTTGCTCTCTGGCTACTCCCCGGAGACCCGCTGTCTTACCAGCCCTCTGTCCTTTCTCGGGCCTTGTCCTCCCGGACCTCCAGTGCATTTTCCACCTCTGAGTCCCCTCAGCACCCCAGGACATCTTGCCCTTCCTCGGTTCTGTCGTGACGCTTTCCCTATCTGCCATCCCTCTTGCTCCTTCCCTGGCCCCGGCAGCACGGGATGGCTGGGTGCTGTCCTTGGCTCGGCTTGCTTCGCATGCCACGGCCTGGCCCCGGGAAGTCCTGCCCCGTCTTCTCTGCACAGGACACCCTCACTTGTTAGTGACTCTGAGCCCTCGCGCCTGTGCTGGGTCCTGAATTCCTGCCCGCAGCTGGGCTTTGCTCACGGCATTTTAGACTCAGCTCGTCCCGAGCACTGTCTTGTTCCCCACCAAGCCTCCTCCTGCTGCTGTATTCCTGATTTTGACTGGCTGCCCAAGTTTTAACTCTCCTCACCTCCCTGTTTTATCCCCCTTCCCTGCCTCTTCTTCCTCGCCTCGCCTTACCTCCACCCCATTTCAACTGCCTTCTCCTGGCGATGCATGCTTCTTCCTGCAGGTCACCGTTCTCCACGTGCTCCCAGGGCACCGTCAGGTTCCGCCTTCTCGTTCCGTGTGTTTGTCTTCTGGCCTCTCTTACATTGTAAGGGCAAGTCACACATTTCATTCGGGTTGGTTTGGGGTGGTTTTGGGGGGCGCATAGTCCGTACTCAGTAAAAGTGGTCTTACTGAATGAACAGCTTTTAGTATACTGTCCAAAAATGGAACATACAGTAGGCCACACACTGGTGGAGTTCAGGAAAGGCTCTGACGAGATTAAGACGCTAACAAGGCCAGACGTCCGTCCACATCTCACCTCACCCATCAGCTCTTCCTTAGAGGGGTGTCTGAGGGAGCAAGGCCTGTAAGGAATAGTAAGGACAACAGTACCAGCTCTATCTGCTGAGAGCTCACTATGTGCTAGCTCATTTAAAACTCAGCGACCCTGAAGTAGGTACAGTATCCTGTCCATCGTACAGGTGAAGAAACAATGACAAGAAAGTCAAATACCATGCTATGTGGTTCGTTGGGTGAATGCCTACTGCCCCATACGAGCCTCTCTGCAGTCCGTGCAAGATAAGTAAATGCCTTCGGCTACCCAGGAGAGCAGGTCCTCTCCTTTTCCCTTAGCCCACTTTCACTCTTGACTGACCGCCAAGCCCAAAGCAATGTTTAGGCCCCCTCAGCTGAGCGGAGTCATCACGAATCCTGGAAGCAGAAAGAACCAAGCGTGTGCAGACTTTCTAATCACACTTGTGGGGCGGGGGGGTTCAATTCACAGGGACTCTGTCCACCAGTAGCAACTCAGAGTAGCTCAGAGTAGCAACCACGAGGAAAGTGTCAGAAGGAAATCTGGGGAAGGTTGCCTTTCTCCCACACAAACCCTAAGGGAGTAGATAAGTAAATGGACACCCCTTGGCGTGTGTGTCTTAATACAGTTCAAGAGTAATGAGAGAGAAACTAATTGGGGCAAAACGTTACCAGTTGAGGCACGTAAATGAAGAGGGTTTGGGTGTTGTTCGGACCATCCTTCCATCTTTTCTAGAAGTTTGAGACTTTTCAAAATGAAAAGTTGGGAAACATTTTAAAAGAGCTAAAAAAAAAAAAGTCAATTCTAAGGATGGGAGTCAACACTAAATACACAGGGAAGCAGTCTGAATCCAGGGATTTTCTGGTCCATCAAAAGGGAAGTGCCAAGAGAGAAGGAAAAAGCTGCAATCTGAGACATATGGTGCTTCTTAGGGGGGTTCTCAGGCTGCTCAAGAGGCTAATTTAAAACTAAATCTTACTCCTGGATCCCACAGCCCTTAATGTGACCCAAACTTTCCATTACCAAATTCTGAGGATTTAGGTCCTGATATATAGTATGCTTGAATCTGGAATCTGTCTTGTCAGTTCAAGATCCATCGTACTGAGGCCACATGTGTCTGTGCAATAAGTTCTTTTCAAGCCAAACTTCCATGTTAGGGGGGGAAAAAAAGTCCTGATAGGGAATACATGTGGTCCTGCTCCCCTTCAAGCCCAGTTCAGGCTATTTATTGTTTTATTTGATTGTTGAGAAGTCAGCAATGACTAAATTGGTTCCCAATGTGGTCTGCACATTGCCTTGGCCAGGAATGGTCTGATGAAGACAAAGCCCAGCTTCACATTTGGTGGTGTTCTGATGTGTGTGTGGTGGCAGGGAGAGGGTCTGTGTGTGAGTGAGAGAGAGAGAGAGAATGTGTGTGTGTGTGTGTGTGTGTGTGTGTGTGTGTGTGTGTGTGTATGAGGGGCTTAGGGGAGGGTGTATTTTCTTTCTTTCTCTCTTTCTGAACTGCTTCCCCTGTGGCTTTCAGATTATAACGTATGTGATGACACATTTACCCTTTTGGTTTTGCTTTTAAAACGTAAAGCTGACAAATATGTTTAATGGGCCCGTGGTACCAGGTGACAGAGGCACAGAGCTTGAGAGAGGCTCACTTGAGCCCCGACTGTTTTGATGAGAAAGTTAAATTGTACTCACCCATTGGAAGGATTAAATGCAAACCAGAGCATGCTTCAAAATTTCATTGATTTGTCAGGAAATTCTAAGAGAGTGGGAACCCCAGAAAAAAATAAGTCAAACAGTATGTCCTACTTAGATATTAATAACGTAAACTCCAAGAAAATGGAAAGAGGAAGATGTTACCTTCCAGCACAGAGACTGTTCTCTGTTTATAATCTAGATCATAGACCATACAGAATCACAAGATCTTACACTGGAAGACAGCAAGAGAGAGAGACTATTCGTCCCAACCTGTTAGGCATTTTAAAGGTAAAGAAAAGGTTTCATGCCTTTGCCCCAAAGCCACAACTTAGTGGGGACGGAACCTGTTCTAAAACCCCGGGTTTTCCGACCTTGCCGATCTGGTCCAGTACTCTCGCAGCAGCCTAGCCTTCCCTGTGTGTGATGCTCTTCAGTAGACTTGCAACCAGTCATTAAAACTCACCAGAGCCTGCTGCCAGTGAGGATCAGGTCAGTTCTCTAATCCTCGGGTAGGTCAGTTATTTGCAGTCATTTTCGTGGCCTTATGTTGTGCCTTTAAACCCAGCCAGTCATTTCACAAATGCATGTTGTCAGCTGTAAGTGAGCACTGGTAACAGAGAGAAAATCCATCACCGGCAGTGCAAACAGAAAAACAACTCCGAGCATACAGGCTCGTTGAATGTTGTTTGCAAGCTTGATCTTTGTATAAGAAGGACAGCACCGCACCGCACATTAAAATAAAAGCTACCAGCCAACAGCTGTCTTTTCACGGACAGCCCCTTCTCCAAGAAAACTCCTGGCTGGGAAGTAAATCGCCTTCTTTATGGGCAGCACAAAGGAAAAGTCTTGTTCCTTAGAGGCGAGTGGCTATTTGAAAGCCTGGCTACAATTTTCCTGTTTTACTAACACTTGTAATTAAATCCGTCAACTCGCTCTAAGATTCTGTGTAAATACCAGATGCTCACTAAATTTTTTTTCTCCTGGAGAATGGAAAAAGTTGTGCACTAACAGTAGGGGAACTTCAAAGGAGGCACGGACCTGGGTGAAAGTGAGCCCGGGACTGGCCTCCCTGTGAATTCCGCGCCCCATCGCGCCGGCCCCATCCACGGCCACGGCCACGGCCAGCTTCGGGAGGGAGCAGATGGCCTCTGAGTGGGGCGCGGTGGACGGAGAGGCACGCAAGGAAGGGAGGGCAGCCGTGCTTCTCCTTCCTGTGCGGCTGCAGCCTGCTTTTCATGTGCTATGGTCGTAGCCCCACCAGCTGTCACTTGAATCCATGTACTTGATCAGAGGGGGATCAGAGGAGGAAGTTTGGGACAGCTCAGGGCAAATCCACCCTCTCTACTAGGGGGTGAGAAAATCCTCTCCCGGCACCTGTACTCCTCAGGGGGATCGGGTACATCCTAGTTTTTCCCCCTTTTCTATAAAAGAAGTGTGACTTTTTTGTCCCAGGGGTGATGATATTTCAGCAGGAGGCAAAGCCACCCCCCTTGGGTTTTCCAGAATTAAATGTAGTGGCATAGAGTTGTCATTACCTAAAGAGGAAGCTCCGGAAGTGTTCAGTGAATCATGCAAGGGAATCAGCATTCGTGCTGGTGGTTAGACTGCAGTGTCTGGAGTGTGGGTTTCTTGGCATTTGTGATGTAAAAACTGGGAAAGGGTGTTCTCCCTCCCGCCCTGTCCCGCCCCACCCCCCCCCGCCCCAGCAGATTCACTCTGATTTGTGTGAATTTACTTATAAATATTTCACACCCCTGAAAGTGGTAGCAAAGTCTTTCTATCATGTGAGCAACCCCCAACCTGCCTTCCTTACCAACTGTCCCCGCTTCCCTGCTGGTTTGTCGGGCACACAGCCACATGGTGGGGGCATTTCAGATCCACAGGTCCTAGGGAGACTCTCGAACGTGTGAATTCGTGGAAGGGAGCGAGCACGGGCTCATGGAGCCCTGGCCTTTGCCACCTCAGCTACTTTCAGTTTCTATTTGAAACCCGAAATCACAGAAGAGCTGTCAGATGGCAGCTGTGCATTTGGTGGAAATGAGGATTCCAGATTTTATGCTAATTTGGTTTCAGGTTCCTTTGAACCTGCAGTTCCATGAGGCAGTGCTTAAAACTGCAATCTGTTTTAGATAAAAGAAGGGATTACGAAAGACTTTTTAGTTTTGCAAACATTCGCAGCCTCCAAAAGGAAGGGGAGAGATCAGATTTATTCTTTCATTAACGTCGTCTTGTTATGTTTTCTTCTGCTTTATCAAATGGAAAACTTTTCCGTATTTTGGCCAGGATTTTTCTGATTTCAGGATTTTCGCATTGACATTATTTATCTTTATTTCAGTCGCCTTCCTCCTCTAACCTCAGGGTCCCCATCATTCCCTCACAGAGGCAAGAAAGCAAAGGTGATGCTCGTGGTTCATCTCATCCTGCCATGTTCTCACCTGCTTCCTTTTTCTGAACGATGGGAGTGACCTAGATGGTTGTCTCACTGGCCTATTGCTTTATAACAGACTACAAATTTAATAACTTAAAACACATTTATGTATTTGTTCTCAGTTTTGCCATTTGGTCAGGGCTCTACAGAGACACTTTTTCTCTGTTCCATATGGCCTCAGCTAAGGCAAGCTCAGCTTGGGTTGGGGGAGCCAAACCCACGATGTTTATCCACATGGCTGGCAAGTTGTTACGGGCCCTTGGCTGGGAACTCAACTAGGTCTTTGGTCCTGAGGCCTGAATTCTCCATGCGGGTCTGCTTGGGCTTCCTCACAACATGGTGACCGGGTGTCAAGAGGAAAGAAGCAGACGCTGCCAGGCCTTCTTAACACCTGAGCCCTGAAGCTCCAGAACATTACTTCCTTTGTGTTGCACACGTCCAGAGAGTTGCAGGTCCAGCCCAGATTCCAGGATAGAGGATGCAAACTCCACCTTCTCGTGGGAGAAGAGCATGCACATACAGAGGTATTCGAGGCCAAATTTAGAGTGTAGCTACCACAACGATTGGCAGATTAATTAATAATCAATTTTCAAGAGAATTTATGTGTGTTCTCATGTCTTCCTTATGATGGAGGGTTTCTGTGTTCTGTGAAATCCTAAACTGGTGGCAGTTTGTGGAAAGGTCTTTATAGTTTATTTTTGAGATAATGTCTTCATTCTTTTCGTTGGCAGAGATGTGGTCGTTCATTCATTAACTCATTGATCTAACCGCTGTTTCTTGACCATCTACTACACACAAGGCATTCTGTAGTAGATGTTAAAGAGAATGATGATGGGGGTGGGGGCGGGGGTGTTAGGGCACAGTCCTGGCCTTTAAGGGATTGAATCTTTGCTCTCCAAAATATAAGCCCCTAAAGGAATGACCGTGTCCAGAGGTGAGCCAAGAAACAGGTAATACGTCAGACATTGTCTTGAATGTATTTCCCTAAGGAAACCCCCAAGATAACCTGTAGTTTGGAGCAGAAGCAATTGCTGATTTAATTAATTTGCAGCAGAGGTCTATAATTGGAGATTATATAGGACCAGAGTGGAATTAATGGGTCCTTGTAGGCGTGCAGGGTTGCCCTTACCCTAAGTAACAGCAGTATGTGATCCCCAGCAGCCGGTGTCTGCACAGCCCTTGACCATTCCCAAATTCTGCTCATTTGATTCATAAAGCCACAGAGATAGTCTACTGTAACGGCCACGTCAGACTTCTCCACTCCATGCTGTCAGTATGCAAGGGACAGGGAGAACAGCTAAGACCAGAATAAGGGTGAAAATCAGAAACATTCATCAACAGGAATGTTTTCAGGGAAGCTAAACCAAGGGAATTCTTTGCTATTCTAGCTGCCCACATAGTACCCCAGCAACTGTATGAGTCACCGAAACAGTAGAAACAAATGTTGTGTTCTTGCCTAACAAGAATTTCTGCGAATAAATATTTGGACCGTCAGGATAGTACCAAATGCAGCGAAAACGAAAGCACAAAAGCTTTGTTAGGTCCGTGTGTATTAGTAGACGTGGAAGAATAGAATTTCCGGGGTCCTAAAGATTATCGATACCTTAGGTTACATTTTCCCAGGGCAAAAGAGCAAACCCCTTGAGAGAAGGTTATAGGGAAAGAAATGCTGACATGCGGTCAGCCAGCATTTCTCACATTACTTTTGCAGATGACCTTAATATAGGGTGTCAGTCACCTTTCAAACTACAAAACCTCTGAAGGTCAACTACTCACATATCCTGCCTCTGTTAGCGCAGCCGAGACAACCTGACCATGACCCTTTGGATCTTGGAACCTCTCTAGATTGTAGGTATCTGAATTCATTTTGACTTCGATCTAGAACTGACATATTTCAGCACTGAGGGGATATGGAATTCAGATTTGGCCAAGGGAGTGAGGAATCAAGACTCACCCTGTCACGCAGTTGGCAGAACATGGTACAGTGAAGAAAGTCCTGGACACACTTGTTAGAACCTCGACTCCATGTCAGATCGGGTCTCTAGACCCCAGATGACAAGCCCCTGCCAATATGGAATGGTGTCACCAAGGGGTGACCAAAGCACAGATGAGAGCCAGGAAGGCCCAGCCTCAGAATCCGTATCTCATGCTCTTCAGCAAAAAATGAGATGCCCCTGGGCAACATGAGCAGAGGCTGGATTTATTTTTATTCTTCATTGCCTTTCTTTGTGGCATTGTCAGATTCTGAATATTAATATTTTAATGTAGATTTGGTGGTTAAGTAAGAGATAGTTTATGGGCCTCATACTTTTTTCCCTTTGTAGTTTATAGTGCACTGTGAAGTTTGAAAGTAAAATTCTTTTTCTTGACTTCTACACTTGGAAAATATTTATTCCCCCCTGCATCTCAATAGTATGCATCATAAACTAACCCAGTTCGGTTTATTTACTTCCCTCTTGTTGCAGCCCCATGATCAACTGTAACAACACAGCCTTATAATGGTAGAGGCTTTTGCTTTACAACAGTAAGAGCATGAGATACTGTAGCCTCCTTTCAGAGTGATAAGTAACGAAGCTTCCATTTTAAAATTGCCTATGCGGAAGGGGGGGGGCACAGAGCGGAGGGGCTTAGGGCCACCCGAGGTTGACTAGCCATGCATCACTAGGGGAGGCAATCATGATCTACGGTTTAAAATGAATTGGCCGGGGCGCCTGGGTGGCTCAGTTGGTTAAGCGACTGCCTTCGGCTCAGGTCATGATCCTGGAGTCCCGGGATCGAGTCCCGCATCGGGCTCCCTGCTCGGCAGGGAGTCTGCTTCTCCCTCTGACCCTCCCCCCTCTCATGAGCTCTCTCTCTTTCTCTCATTCTCTCTCTCAAATAAATAAATATAATCTTTTAAAAAAAAATAAATAAATAAAATGAATTGGCCGATGCAGGACAAATCCCTAGGACCCAGAAAGAGTTTTAATCTGGGCTGGACATCACAGAAGGCATAATGTCAGGAGTCAGCAGAGGTGGGAAGCAGGACAGTGTTGGCAACCGGGCCGTTTCCTGCTTCCTGGTGGTGAGCAACCTGTTGACTTCAGTTCTCCAAGCGAGGACTCTTGGTCGCCTGCCATTGGGAAGGAGCAGCCCCCCCACCCCCCTCCCCCGGGCAAACCGCAAGTCCCTCTGGGCTTCTCAGCAGTGTCCTCTGCCCTGAGTCTCCCTCCACTTCATCAGGTACCCCCATGCTTGTCAGGCGCCTCCAGCCTTACCAGCAGGCTGGGAAAACCTCAGCCACCTATTCATTCTCTCTCGTCAGATGGCTATTGAGGGAGGTCTCCCAGTACTGCGCTGGGTACCGGACAGGTCCACAAATTCCAAGATGTGAATTATGTCCGTAAGAAACCAGGTCAGTTTGGAAAGAAGGCATATCACGGGGAATAGGCTAGCATTATATGGTGACAAATAGATAATAAAGTGCTGAGCGCTCCAGGCTCCTGTCTGTCCCTTATACCGCTACTGTGGTCTGGCGTGAATAAAGATGTGCGAGACCTAGTCCTCCACGGCCGAATTTAAAATCGCATTGAGAGGTGGTGGGTATCCCCCACAAAGAAAAGGAACCAAAAAAAAAGCAAAATATGCCTTTGCGCACCGGTAAGAAACCATTCCTGTAGTCACAGATCACAGCGTAGGCCTGTTTAAGTCAGAAATTACAGTTCAGCACATCAAAATGACATAATTGGGATGAACACTATTTTACGTTTGAAGAAGTTGAAGCTCTCACCATTAGGAGGTGGATTACATCTCGAAGCCTGGTGAACTCGTATAGCGTTTTGCTTGACTCAAGAATGGATTTTATCATCTATCAAGAAGATCCACATTGTTCCCAACCCACCAGCCTTCTTAGTGACCCAAGCTATCCAGTCTCCATCTGAAAGGACTGTTTGCCTGTGTGAGTGGGGCTACCTCATTTTTGATGTTCAGGTGGTGGTTCTCGTGGTGGTTCTCATTATCGTTGTGGTGGTTCGCGTCAAAAGAATCCAGTAGAAGGCATGACCAGTAGAATGGCCATTGGGGCCGGACTAGAATATACTTTGGTTTTGTTGACCTCCACAGGAATCAAAAAAGAGTGCCGTCTTCAATCATGAGAATCAACACACAGAGCCACTTACTAAGGGACAGGTGTCGTTACGGACAACGACCCTGGACATGTGGGTACTGTTGTCCCCATACCTCAGATGAAGATGAAGAAACTAAGGCATGGAGAGTAAAGAGATATTTCCCAGGGTCTCCTGGCTCAGAAACAACAGGGTCACGATGTCAACCAGACGCTGGCTCTTAACCTCCACCCAAAGAATGGATAGAAACTTGTATTTCCAACGCTTGAAGAGCTTTAGAATTTGAAAAGATCAAGCTCCTAGAAACACAAATAACCCAGGTGGGGTGACTTCTTTCCCAAGGCCATTTGAAGACAGAATCATGTGTTATCACTTGTCTTTAGTGGTCTTCTTATACCACATAATTTAAAATATAGAAGGTCGAAGGGCGCCTGTCTGGTTCGGTCAGTGTAGTATGTGACTCTTGATGTTGGGGTTGTGAGTTTGAGACCCACATTGGGCATAGAGTTTACTAAAAATAAAATACAGAAGCTTGAGGACATTTTCATAAAGACTTCCTCTTTCTCTTTCTTAAACTCCCTCCACCCCACCCCTGAGAGTCACCATGCTCCACAGAAGGCCAGAATTTATAAGAAATATTTTACCAAAAAAAAATGTTTAATCTCAGTCTCGTCATTTGTGATACAAATTGAATCAAATCACATTTTAAGCTTCAAAACTTTGCCATTTTACATTGATTTAGAAGAACTGCCATTAGTTTAAAAACAAATCTTTAGCTATATTTTGAGACTTGAGAAAGAGGACTCCGAATTCTCATTTTGCTTGGGATTAGTCTGTGTTTGTTTGTTTTTAAGTTTGGCTGTAAATTCAGCTTTGTTTCTGAAATAATTGATCTAACGCTGGAAAGACCGTTCGGTCCATATTCTTGTTATCTGCATCGTTGTTAGGGTACCCACCTTGAAAGATTTGCCCCCCCCTTAGATCTGGCTCATGGGGGGAAAGTGATGTTAAGAAGCCATGAGTGCTTGGTATGTTAAACCTTCTGAATATAACATAGTGGCTGCCAGCTTCCTTTTTTCTTTTATTAAAGATTTATTTATTTTAGGGAGAGAGTGTGCGCACAAGTTGGGGGGAGGGGCAGAGGGGGAGAGAGAATCTCAAGCCGACTCCACGCTGAGCTTGGAGCCCAACTCAGGGCTCAGTCTCCTGGAGATCAGGACCTGAGCCAGAAGCAAGAGTCGGACACTTTACCACTGACTGAGCCACCCAGGCGCCCCTGCCAGTCACCTTTAGATGAAAATGACAATAAAGGGAAGCTACGTTTCTCAAGGAAAAACAACTACCACCACCACCACGTGATGAATCTGGATTCTTGAAAGTCAGACATCTGACCGGGATCCAGCCACCCTGGGTGATCATTCTTTTTCCTTTCCTTCTTCCTTCTTCGTACTTCTGCTGCTGTCCTGGACCTCTTCCTTTCCAATGTTGACATTGATCCCTGCCCTTCCATAAAGGAGGGGGAATAGAACAACCTGGAAACCAATCAAAACGGACTCATCCACGTGTCTGGGGAGAGGCTGAGGAAGGGAGCCAGCCCGGTGGTGGTGGTGGCCTGGCGGGGCCAGGGTCACAGGCGGGTGCCGGGCGACCGAATATGGACACAGCATGCACATGGCAGTTCTGTGCGTTCTCGAGAGGCTTGGCCATTGGCATTTCCACGATCCTCCTGATTACAAATCATCAAAAGACGGGGACACATGCAGATTTATCCCAGGCTTTTCTGAGGTCTAATCTTGATAATCAGAGATGACGATCTAATGCAAGGCATGGTGAAGTGTCAGAAAGGCTGCTGGATAAAAGCTCTGTGGAGGGCTAAGTGCTTGTTTTTGTTGGTCAGCTAAGTTTCCCCACGCTTTTGTGCATCTCCGTTTACCCTGTGGGGGACCTGGCAGGAGCTCTGGCAATCTCTTCCCTGTAATATTGATTTTATTAGAGCAACAAGACAAGAAAACCGTCCCATTCTGATTGCTCCAAAAGAAACAACACTTTAATGTCTTATCTTGAAAATTTAATGTTTGCCTCTGAGCTATCTTCTTACTGCAGAAACACCTTCAGAATGAATGCCCCTAGCCTGAGGGGCTCAGCTGGGTTTTGTGACACCTCATAAGCAACTGGAAAATCCAAGTCCAAACTTATGTCTTTGGCCGAGGCACCTTTCCTTCTGACTTCTTTGGGGGTAGAGGTGGAGAAAAATGGCTATTACCTATCTTAAAAAAAAAAAAAAGTCTTTAGAAACACCACAGAGTGCTACCAGTTGGGGAGGGGGTCAGGCTAGAGAGAGAAGAGACCCCCTTATCTCTAAAATTCCTTGTGTATAGAGGTTAAAGAAAAACACGCCATCCAGCAAGCACCCCCCCCCCCCCCCCGCTTTCCCCCTTGAGAGGTTTTTCAGGAGTGCCATGAAATCAAACTGTGATGGATGTTGAACTTCAAAGAGGTGAGGAAGGGACATTAGTGCTTGAAGCCAGTCTCCATGGCATTTGTATGTGATGTATGTCTCTCCCAAGCCCTGTTCCTCCCTCTCTGCTCTGCCGCACTCCAGGTAACAGTGGCAGTAGCAGGGACATTGGGACCTGTAAGCTGCCCTCGCTCCCCCTGGTGCGCCCACTCCACCCTAGAACCCTCCGGGGTGCGAGCTAGGCCTTGCTTGTCCCTTTCTTTTCCCTCGTGCTGGGAAAATCACAGCAACTTTTCCTGCCCCGCCAAGCTGCAGACATGGAGTTAAAACTCCAGATGTTTGCAGCGGGTCTCCCCACCCCCATGTATGGCCTAGTACCTTTTCAGGGCCTCCGTGGTCAAGAGAGCGGGTAAAGCGGGTAAGGAGGCCAGAATTCTGGAGAGGGGCTACCAGGCTAGACAGAAGGGAGCTGGGTATGCTCTGGCAGAAGTGGGTTGCACAGGGGAATCCACCCAGCGCCAAGTTCATGGGCATTGAGCCCCCACACCCTCCTTTCCAGACCCAACCCACTGGAGTACACAGTGGTGGTAACTGTTAGAGTGATAGTAATTGCTGCCCATTCAGTGAGACTGTGGCATCGCCTTCATCCCTTCCCTACATCTGGTGGACCTGGGAACCGACCTGCTCCACTTTTGTGGCTGTGAGGCATACAAGTGTCAGTGGATTTCAAGAATAAGGGGTTGGCGGGGTGTGTGTGTCTGTAAATGGCCCGTTCATGGGCTCGATTGTCCCTAGGACCTACCCAACTGCATTTAGTCTGTGATCATGGTAGGAGTGAGGTTAGATGAAGACCTTTTTGTTCTAATGCTAGACTCTGACCCGCCCCCCCTTCATTTTCAACAGCGTTACTTACTATTTTGTATTGAGCACCTACTGTGTGCGGACGCTTTACTTAATAACATCGCTTTGTCGGCAAGCCCTCACAACGCCCAGAGAGCCCGTTCTTTGCACCGGAGACTGGCGTAGTCTCAGTCCAATCCCAGGCTGCGGGCCTAGTGGCCTTTCCCTGCCGCGGCGCGATATTGGAAGCGGCGACTGCGGGGAGGGCGAGGAGCGTTGCAGTTCCCGCCGCGCCCGCCCGCGGGGCAGGCAGCCGTGGGGACCCAGGGCCCGAGGCGCGGGGGGGAAGCGACAGCTGTCGATGTCGCGCCCGGGGACTGCGCCCCCGCGGGGCCGACCCGGCGCCGGGGCCGAGAGGAGGGGCGGCGAGGGGCGGGGCGCGCGGGGCGGGACGGAGGAGGGGCGGCGGCACCGGCGGCTCGGGCTCGGCGCGCCGAGGAAGTCCCGCTCCGAGAGCTGCGAGCGTCTGGAGGAGGCCCTCGCGCTCGGCTCAGTCGGGGAGCGAAGTCCGGAGCGCGGGGCCCCCGTGCCGCCGCCGCCGCCGCCGCCGCCCCCTCCTGCCACCCGTCCAGCCTGGGAGCCCGCGGCGCCGGCGGCGGCCGCCGATGGAATTCACTTGAGCTGGGAGCCGGCGGGAGAGGCAGGCGCCCGCGAGCGGAGCGCGGGCCGGAGCCCAGCCAGCCCCGGGCGCTCCCAGCCGCCCGCCCGCCGCCCGCGAGCTCCGGCCAGGAGGCGCCGTCGGCCCCGCGCAGCCCGCCCGGCGCCCCGGTCGCTGCAGCGCTCCGGCGCCGCGCCCGGCGAGATCGGCCCCGAATAAAGACTCCCGGAGCGTC
>NC_058407.1:163249854-163320897 GCF_002201575.2 Neomonachus schauinslandi | reverse complement strand
GTACGGATTTGGGTCCCGTGCATCCGCTTTCAGACTTTCGCGAGGAACCGAGGAGAGATTTGCGGACGCAGCCCGGTCGGAGTTGGGCGTTTTCTCTTCGTGTGTTTGGCTGGTTTTTACCCTGGTCTCTGCCGATCCCCCATCGTGAGCCCTGCTAAGGAACCAAACCATGAACTTGGGGCTGACAGGACCGCTTAACCCTTTGCAACCAGGTAATGCAGCCCCGGGGGGCGCGGCTCCCTCGCTCGCCGCCCCCGCTCGGAAGGGAGGCGGCCGGGTCGGGGGTCTTTGTTGCGGCGGCCGGGCCCGCGGGCAGGGGTGGCAGGGGCGGGCGCCTCGCGTCTGGCGCGCCCGGGCCCCCCTTCGTCACCCCTCCTCCCTCCGCCCTCCTTCCCCCCCCCCCCCCCCCCGCCCCGGCCCCCCGCCTTTGTACTTTCCTCCGTGGGCCGGCCGCCCTCGGCCGGGGAGCGGCGGCGCGGTCGTGCCCAGGAGGGCCGGCGGGGGGGGCGGCTCTGCCGGCCCGGCGCCTCCCATCCCGAGGGGCTCCGGCTGACCCGGGGCCGGGGCCCGCCGCCCGCTCGGGCCGGAGACCGTGGAGCGGCGTGGCGCCGTCGCTCGGAGGTCGGGATCCCGGCCGGCACGCGGTGCCCAGGGAAGCCAAAGGAGGTCTGGGCTCGGGCTCGGCGGCAGCTGCTGAAAGAACTCGCGCTTAAGTTTCGAGGAGGCTTTTCGTTTCTTGTTGGGAAGTCCCCTCTTCCCGAGGTGCGGGTGCGGAGGGCTCCCCGGGGTCTGCGGCCGGAGGGAATGAAGGTGGCCCCCGAACCCGAGCGGCCGCGTCCCACCCCCGTCTGCACGGAAGGCTTTTATTCGTTGTCTCATTCTCCGCGCTCTTTCCTCCCATCTGTTTGACTTACTAACTTTTCTCTAAACACCAACTACGGCCTCTAATAATTTTTTTAGTATTAAAAAAAAAAAATCTACCCCCCCCCCCGCAATAAAAAGCAGCCAAGAGAGAGCTTTGTTTTTCTGTCATTTTTAGATGCAGCCACTTCCCGCCCTCACCCTCCAAAACCGAGCCAGGGGGATGAAACGAAATGAGGGTAAAATCTAGAAGTCCTTACCGTGTAAAGGTACCCCTGTGTTTAAAAAAAGGGGGGGGGGGGACGGACGGGAAAGCTCCACTAGCCTGCTAACTCTCCGCTCACCATGTTTCCATTAGACGTTCCTGGTGAAAAGAAATAACAATAAAAGTAAAAAAAAAAAAAAAAAAAAGCCAGGAAAATGGCCCAGGGAATGCAAGGAATTGCAGACTTTTCCCCTAAAAACCCTGAAAAAGAAAACGTCCTGAAGATTAAGACCCAAGGAGCCAAATAATTTGCACAAATGCTTGAAAGGGGGAAGAAGAATTTGGAAAGTTCATGGAGGAAATGTAAAGAATTTTCTTGTAGTTTCCACTTTAGACTTTGGCCAAGTAGCTCTTTTCTGACTTTTCAGGACAGTGGTCCGCCATAGTTTCGACCACCTGGGTGGGAGAAAGAACGGATCCAGAATCCTTTTACGATTAGCCAGCGTCCCACTGCAGTCGTTTTGAGTGTTCTTCTGCGGAGGCCTTTTTGAGAGGGCCCCTTCCCCAGTTGTAAGAGCCAGCCTTTCAGGCTTTGTGGCATGTTTCAGAAAATTAAAGGGCTCAGAAAGCTTTTATTAGAAGGCAAGCTCCTAAGCCTCTCCGAATATCCCGTCAGACTTATTTCCTTAATAACTTACTGGTTGGCATCATAATAATCACATCCTCTAAGTTCGCTTCAGAGAGTAGGATCACTTAGCCGCCTCCTTGAGAATAGGGTGTGCTCTGGAGCCCAGTGGAGCCGACAAAGGCAGCAGCCCCAAGGAGGTGTTTCAGACAACCAAAGGGCCTGTTCACCTGCAGCTCTGCCCTATTTGATCTCTCTCTCTCTCTGTCACGCACACGCACACACAGCCCAAGGGCAAATAAAAACTCAGTCGGGAGCCATTTCCTTTCCTTACCCGTGTTTTCTGCATTTGGGGTGCAGTCGTTTGTTTTCCTGTTTCTTTGGGCCTAATCATTAGACTCCTCTTAATAAGCAATCCCCATATCTGCAAGGATTATTTCAGTTTTAAAATGATTTCATTCATGGGCTTTTTTTTTCTTTTAAATATATCAGCTGGAATTTTTTTCAGCCATGAATTTAGCAGAGCTCTTCCGGTTTGAACTAAGAGATGCTTTTTTCCACTCAAGAAAGCTGAAATACTCTTATCTCCGAGTTTTTAGCAGGAGAAACTCCCATTCCTAGAAATCTCACTTAGTATCACAATGTAACGACACTATTCCTGTCATTTTTGCCTTTGTAACAATCTTCTTGATTTGTTTAATGGACGTCTTGTTTCCTTCCCCATGCCACACTTTTTTTGGCGGCTTATTTTTATGAAAAGCTATTATCATATACAATTTAATGTAATTATCTTTAAGATGTCAGGAAGGCCTTTGGCATATTTTTTATTCCTGCAAAAATTTTTAAAAAGCTATCTAGGATTTATTTTAAACTGTTTATGCATAAATGTATATGCAGTCCCACACTTGTTTTACTCATCCATTCCTTTTTTCCCTTGATCCATTAATTTTCCGAAACACCCCTACAGGAGGAAGCTTAGAAGGAAAAGAAAGGGAAAAAATCCTCATAATAAAAATATTTTATGTCTCTCTGTATCACTTGCATCGAGGACTAGAACACATTGGCCAGATATACACAAGAATATCTTTCTCATCAACATAGCACAGAAAGGCTAAACTGAGTATCTTCTTTGTCCCCAAAAGCCAGCCCCAGAGTCAGAATATGCTGTACTTCAGATAAGCCCTCCCCCTATTTCTTATAGTTCCCTCTATATTTATTCAACATTCTATGCTTTGCTTTGTCAAAACACGGGTCTCTGTGTATAAAGTGTGAAAGACAAGTGATTTACAAGGGTTGCAAAGCAAAAATAGCATAAACACAACATCGCCATTGTAACTTTAAATGCAGATCCATCTTCAAATTATATGGTGGGGATGCCGATTTTCAGTTCAATTGTTTAAATTATCTAGAAGTTCTAGAAATAGTCCGTGCTTCTGCAACATTGCAGCATTCCCTCCAAACCAACTTTGTGTTTATTTTCCAGCACATGAGTGTATAATTTACATTGGCTTTACTCTTGCTGTTTAAACAGGCTTATTTCACTTTCCTCGAGCCACTGTAATAATTAGCAGACACGATTTCTGGAAAATGGAAAGGATATAATGCTGATGGCAGGCATAGTGTTGGGTTTTGGGCCAGGTTAGCTGGCTTCTGTTTCAACACCAAGGTCATCCTGGTTACTAGAAGGAACAGGGATCTTGGGGGTCATAGGACAAATCTTTAAATTAATTTCTGCAAGTGCTAGTCAGCACTTTTTAGTGAGGAAAGGCTTAGCGTTAAATAATGGGCATTTCTGGTTTGTGAAAGAAAATTGAAAAATAGGCATGTCTGCACATATCAAGGGGAAAAAAAGTACCATTTCCAAAATAATGATCTGTCAATGAAATTGCAAAATCATTATGTGAATGAGCTGAATTGCTTTGTGTATCATCTCATAGAAATATGTTTTGCACAGATAATATGTCTAATAAGGACACGTTTTTTAAAATCAGATTTTTCCCCTCAGCACATAGCTGCACTGCAGGTCTATCTCATGCAGTCAAAGAGCACCACCTTGTGGACGGTTGGGGGAAATTGCTGCTCTCCCTGTCAGGCTTTTCTAAAAATGTAGTGAAATGATTTAAAATCATAGTAGTGATGATGCTGATGACAAATCAGTGACCATAATAACATTTTTTTCCCCTTTCCTGTTTTTCAGGCATCAGATGCCAGCTCTGAAAAACTCTTCAATACTGTTATTGTAAACAAAGGTAAGACACCTGAATTCCGAGCAATGGCTGGTTTTGATTTTTGTCTCATTGTCACTGCCTAGGAAGTCAGAGTAAAAAACAAATGGTCTTTCTTTTTTTCATTCTGGAGCCACTGTTCATATATTGTGTTTTTGCTGGAGACAGAATCTGTATGCTTCTGTGATGTATGAAAGAACAGTTTATTTTAACAGAATACACCGAATCCTTATTTAAATTGATTTGACTAAGAAATCATTACTATCTCTATGACTTTAATTTAATGTAGGAAGAAGCAGTAATGGAGAATAATAGTTCTCAAAATGCCTTAACTTTATTGTTACTTACCAACTACCCAGAAGTCAGAGAGCTATAAATAGCTGATTTGTTCTGCAGACTCTAATAACCAGTGGGTGTTTAGTATGCACAGTATTATGGTCATAAACCAAGCCTTACTCTGCTGTGGGCTTTCTGGAAAGTTAATAAACGAGCAAGAGGGCAAAATTTAAATATGTGCTATCCCATTAATTTCTTCCAAACTGCAATACGGACTAAGAGAGGCTAATGATACAACAGTACATAAAGGGAAAACTTCTCTTAAATCATTGCTGATAGGTTTCTGGGCAGTTTTCCTTTGTAGCCGTGTTGTCGGAAATAATGAAACGTAAGGGAGTCTCTAATCACCAGCAATACAAAGGTGTATAATTTGAAAGGTATAAATTACATAAACTGTTCGATCTTTTCCTCTTCACCGTAGAACCTGATTGAGGTGCTGGCATGGTAATTGCTAAATAAAGGTGTGCTTTCTGTGGTAATTTCAGTTCTGTTCTTACATGGAAGATTCTTGGTAGCGCTTGAGCAGAGTTGGGCCTTCCTTCGTAAAGGGGAGACATTCGAAACCACTTCGGCCTCCTATAGTTCGCCGTGGCTAGCATTTCCAAGTGCAGTTATTTTGAGCTCCTGGGTTATTTTAGAATTTGAACCAACTGCAATTTTAAATAGTACATTATGTTTAGAGTTCCCTTGAGGTGTATGTGCTTCTGTGATTGCTGTTACTCTCAGAATTATTGTCACGTTGAATTTTTATCTTTTTTATTGCATAATGGAGTATTCCAGTTTTATATTTCATCGTATTTTTTGATGGACTGAAAGTTTGTATCAATTTGTTATCCATAATGCTAAAAGCCCAATAAAGGAAGATGCGTGCAGTTCATAGCATACAGTGCTCATCTGTAAAAATGCCTAATTGCTTATTGCTCATTTTGATGAGGGAAGAGGATGGGGTAGACGCTGGTGGATCCGGGTGGGAAAAGGGGGGAGATGGAGGAGGAGGAGACGAAGCAGGACAGGGCCCCAAAGGGTCTTAGGTGTTTCAGTGACCACCCGTCCCCACCCCACCCCACCCCACCCCCAGGGACCTCAGGCTGCCCGTCTTTCTTCTGCTCGGTGGCTCTAAAAAGCTCTGGAATGTCTTTCCCCTCTCTGGGATCAGCCCTAGAGTGGGAGCTGGCCCTGGGACCTGCGTTCAGGCCCTCGCTGCCCTCACCCAGCTGAAAGGCTCTCTTCAGGGAGGTTGAAGAGTGATTGATGAGAGTCCCGCCCCACGGCCCAAACTCCCTCACTTCTGCCCCCCTTCCCTTTCCAATCAAACGTTTCCCACATTCTTATTTTTGTTTACTTACAGAGTGTGATTTGTGGCATCTATTTGGTTGTGAATAGTCGTCCCCCTGACAGGGTGCCTTTCTTCTGAGCTGCTTTTCTGGGGGTGATTTAGTTGCCTTGAAAGGATTAAGGTTTCTTTGTGTACACTAAAATCAACATAGGCTTTTTCTAAGCTTTGCTTGGGAAACCATACACAAATAAGCATTTTAGTTGATGGCAGATTATTCCTTTGCCCCTTATTTCCATCAAAATGGCCTTTCTTTTCTCCTCCAGAGTTTCCCTTAATGCCTTATGCTAATTCCTGTTGGTAACATGAATGACAAGAGAGGCATCAATGCAAATCCAGGTGCGGCAAAGTCGACTGACTGGTCCCCAGCCCCCGCCCTCCCTGGAGAGAAGGAGATTAGGGGGGCAGGGGAGGGGGGAAAGCATGGGGACAGTTTTGTTAAGGGGATTAGTATTCAGACTGCTAAATATCAGGAAAACAACTTCAAAAAGCGATTCCTTGTGTAGTGATAATGTCAATAATTGCTTCGAGACAGGTGTGCAGGGTATGTGCTTGTGGGTTTTGCTCTGTTTTTACTCCGGGTAGTGGCAGGGTTTACTGGATGGGCGGTTGACAAGGCCTTCAAGGAACTGTCAGCTTCATGCACATCAAGTTCAAGTTCCCCTGCAAGGCGGCAGGCCTGCCTGCAAGTCAGGTCTCCCGTCTCTGTCCAGTATTCTTAGCCAAGAGCAATAAAAAGCACTGTTAAGAAAGGGCAAATTTATACTAGGTAACAAGCACTACTGGCGAAATCTTCGAGCTTCGGCTTATTGAACAGCCTGACAAGAGTGCAGGGAGGCTGACATGTGTATGCTTCCACCTCCAGATGTTTAAAGCTACATATCACCTCTCCCTCCTGGGAGTCCCACCGTGTTCTGGCCTTAGAGAAGCGTGGGTTTAAGCTGCTGGTGAGATTATGCTGCTGAGCCTGGTGGCAGGGCAGATTTGGTCCATAAAATTTCGCCGTGGGAGGGCAGTGCTAATCTCACAAGCTGATTGTGGTGGGAGGGGGGTGCGCAGCTTTGATGTGGGGCTGGGCAGTCTGGGGGCGAAGCTCCAGCTGAAGCTGCAGGGGCCACGACTCAAGTCCTCTCAGGCTGTTTGTGAGCTTCAGTAAGCCATTTCGCCTCGTTAGGTGAGAATTGTCAACCATAGCAAAACCTCCTGGTCTCTGGTGCGGATGAAACAATTAGTCAGGGAGCGGGAGGGGCTGAGACAGAGCAGGTACATGGCGCGTCCGTCCGTGGCTTTTATCTTGACTTTTTCTTGTATTGTATAGAGTCTGTCCAGTTTAATAGAGAACTAGTAATGTTCTTCTGTTTAGGTGATCCGAATCATTGCTTTCTTCTGATGCCTTTAATTTCCCATTGTAAAGCAAATTAATCAGACAGGTGCTTGAACACGCCACACGCCCAGTGAGAGCTGACCGTGTCAGAAGAGGTGGGGAGGTGAGCCTCCAAATTGCAGGTTGTAGGGCTGTAGACATTAAAAAAAAAAAAAAAAAAAAAAGAGTTTAACTTCAATCAAGGTCGTGGTTGCCTTATTTAATCTTGATGTGTTTAAATGTTTACAGGATGTTCATGTGAATTTTATGAATCCTTCTGTCTTTGTGACTCAACCATCTGCCAAAGAAAAATTAATTTTTCCAGGGAGACAGACATACACAGAGAGAGACGAACTTCTTGTCTGTATCTAGCTGGTTGAACTGCTGTAGGAGCAACAGGATTCGTACCCTGAAGTCTGGACTGTGGATCCTTCAAAGGAACCCTGAGATCAGCCCAGGGTTTCCAGCCAGTATTTATTACCCTTTCCTATCCCCTCTGGGTCCTCCTCCTTGGTGGTTTACCACTTTGCCATGAAGGCAGAAATGCAGAAAATGAGGACTTGGCTGTACGTGACCATCTGGCCAAGATGGCTCATCTCTTTCAAACTCTGAAAGTCCTCCAAGGCAGAGCCACCTGAGGAGGAAAGAAGCAGGGAAGCAGGGCAGGCCTGTCTGGGAGTCAGGGGTTCAATGGAGCCCTCTGTTTACCGGACACCAGCCCTGCTGTGGGTCCACGTTCCAGGCTAGGGGAAGACAAGAGGCTTGCAATCGCAGCCCCTTCTGGCCCTGGAGTCCTCTTTTCTAGGATCTGGCCTGCAGCCAAGGCGGGTAGAGCAGATGAGAGGTGGCCACAAGATGATTTCACCCCACGACCTGCTCACCCCTTCTCTCCTTCACCTACGTCTCACCTTGTGGTGTTGGGCCCTCCAGGGAAAGGCCCCACCTCTCCCCCCAGCTACCTGTTAGAGAGCTGGGCCCAGCCTAATGGAGGTCTTTGAAGTTCTAGAGTGGAGAATGATCCGGGTGGGGACAGGCCCCGGATCCCATGCTCCCTCCTGCCCTGAGCACCCAGGGTCTACCGAAATGTGACTCGCAAAGGTGCACCCACCCAGCCTCCTCCGTAAGACCCTGACCCCAGGTCAGCTGTGGGGAATTCTGGTGGACAGGAGCCCACCGTGCTGAGCACCAGATGGAACACTGGGACCCCCTTGAGCTCTCTCTGACCAGAGCTGTTTTTCCTTTTCCAGGCCCTACCAGACGAGTGGACACACAGCCTGTGCTTTGGGGGTTGATTTTGCACTGAGGGTTTTCCAGGGGACACAGATGAGGTTGGAACCTTGAAGTTAGTGGGGCCTTTGGGTATTTTTGACAGTGTGGTTTTACCAGTAGCATGGAAAGAAAACCTGTCTAAAAAGATTGGTGGAGGGTGCCTGGGTGGCTCAGTTGTTGAGCGTCTGCCTTCGGCTCAGGTCATGATCCCAGGGTCCTGGGATCGAGTCCCACATCGGGCTCCCTGCTCAGCGGGAAGCTTGCTTCTCCCTCTCGCACTCCCCCTGCTTGTGTTCCTGCTCTCGCGATCTCTCTCTCCCTCTCTGGCAAATAAATAAATAAAATCTTTAAAAAAAAAAAAAAAAAAGATTGGTGGAGATTCGAGAAGATGGGGTGAGAAAAATCTTACTAGAGATAGATTCTGCTTCGTGTGATGAGGCTCAGTAACCGGGCACCTAATAAATTCTTTAATGGTGACCATCTCACCTCATGCATTATGTTTGGACATAAAAGGGGAAATTCCTTGGTTTGGTGACGAAAAAAAATAAGAAAGAGTTCCGGGGCGCCTGGGTGGCTCAGTTGTTAAGCGTCTGCCTTCGGCTCAGGTCATGATCCCAGGGTCCTGGGATCGAGTCCCATATCGGGCTCCCTGCTCCGCGGGAAGCCTGCTTCTCCCTCTCCCACTCCCCCTGCTTGTGTTCCTGCTCTCACTATGTCTCTCTCTGTCAAATAAATAAATAAAATATTAAAAAAAAAAAAAAATAAGAAAGAGTTCTATTACCTCCAGGGCCACCATTGGCTCTTATGAAAAACCCATTCCCTAAAAATCCTGTGCTTCCTTTCTTGAGTGAAAACAATACAGTCAACCAGGGGATAGCTTTCTTTAAAAAGAACAAATTGACGTGGAGTTTGAAACCCAGTTATAATGAACATATGGAGACCCATCTTACAATTCCTTGTGGTGTCTTGGGTTCTGTTGTAAGGAGGACATGATGGAAAGGACATCTCCCCTGTGCAGAAGAGTAAACTGAGCGAATTTCAGCCTCTGTGAATTAGTTGCGTTTTTATGTCTTAAATCCTAGGTAAGGGACATAGACGGTCCCTTTTTCTTTCTCCGGACCTTCTTTGTACTGTTTCAGAGCAATTTCTTGGGTCTTTAGGAGAGAGAGATGTCTGACGTGTGGGAAATTAAATACTATTGAAGGGTAATTGGTGCTTGATTCAGACAAAGGAGTTATGAGTGGTTGGGGTCCTCCTACCCCACACGGCATATAGCACGCAATCAGCTCCTTTGTTATGGAAATTGACCTTCCTATAGGAGCCAGACTCTTAACGTTACAGAATCTGTTGTATAGAATTATTCCTTGAAAATTCTCGCAAACAGATGCCTTCTCCAGTGAGTGTGAAACCAACCAGTAAGGGCCTAAAGATACTCCATGTTGGGATAGTGTTTTCCTCTGGATGTCCTTCCATTGCCTGTTGACTGGTCTTCCCCTGACCTTGTATGTGGATGAGGACAATGGGGAAATCCGGGGTAAATATTGGATCCCGTCCCTGGAATTTGAGGGAAGGGTGAAAGATACTCCGAGCACGCAAAATGGTCTCGATGGTGGTTTTGGAGAGCTTTAGAGAACTTTGACAGTGAGGCCACTCTTCCAGATGAAAAGTAGGCCAGATCCCTGGATCCCACTCACCCCCGTGAGCTGGAGCAGATGATACGGTAACAGATCCATTCCTTTCAGTCAGATGACCAAACTCCACTCTGTTTACTTTCGAGTCCACTAGAAATCTGTTCGCGTACTTCATCGAACTGATGGCCGCTGTTCTCTGAAAGAATTTTCTTCGTACTTGGCAATATTGGCCCGCAAAGCTTGAATGCTGACTGGCCCCTCCCTTCGGTCCATTCATATTTAGTGTTTTGTTTAGCCAACACTGTGGTATTTGGTTGTCAGGAAGTCAGACACACTCCTAGTAAATTGTTGGGATAAAAAACATCAAGTCAGCTCTGGAGAGTCTTCAAGGAGAGCAGTTTATGACAAAGGGCCTCCGCTCTAGTAACACTTTCAAGGAGAGGGGTCAGCTCCGGGCCTGGAGAGTTTCCTGCATGCAGGAAGCCTGTGGCCATCCCGTGGCCCTCTGGATTCTTTCTAATTTCTGACAACTGCAGAAAAATGTTGTTTTCTCTGAAAATGTATGTTTATTTAACTAGGTTTCTTTTTGCCTCACAATCTGGATTCTATTCAGTCAGTTACCACTCCAATTAACTAACAATTATTTAACATTAACAGTAATTACAGACGCCAGTTAAGCGTCTACAGATGTCAACTGTTAGCTTTGTACCTAATCACTCAATGAAATGGAGAAAGTTCAACAAACATCAATTAGCCAAGCAATTAGTATGAGTTAGGAAAGAGCATGTTATCATGTGTGAGCTGATTCAATTTATTTTATTTTGGCAGTAAAACACACACAGGCAAGCGGCAATAAGTTCCTCAGATAAGATAAAACGCTATTGTTTTGCGGCTTACATAAGAATTCTTTCCTTTCCTGTGCATAAGTCAAATACACTTTTGCCTGGAATTTATTTAACAAAATTTGTCTCAATTACTCGGAAAGCCCAGCAGTGCTCAGGCTCAGGAAGCAACTTTGGTGAATTATGAATCAGGCGAATATACCGTATAAGGATATGTCAGAAATTTCAGTGGAGAGATGATTGATTCCCACTCAAGTAATCTTCCTCCGTGCATTTCGGATTCTCGCAGGTTTATTCCTAAACCTATGGTGGAGTGAGTACAACAGTGATGCCGTTAATTTCATGGTGCCTGAACTTTGGCTCAGCTGTTTTTGATTTAGCCTGGGGCAGGCATCAAAGTGTTTCACCTTCTCGCCCAGCCTGTGCTTTAAGAAAGTGGAAGGGGCTCTAAGTTGCAGACGCACTTTGTGAATCCACCAGACACATTCTGGGTCTTGATTCAGAGGTTTCTGCACCACTTCCCACACCCCCACCCTGTAGACTTGACTTCCATCAGCTGGCTGAGCTTACCTGGATTCACCGGAACAGTGCATTCCAAGGCCTGATTATGTAAGGTGGCCCGGAAATTGGTGTTTGGAGATTCATTTTACCTCCGAGTGGAGCGCTGGCCATATAGGGCCGCGCCTGTGGTTCCCCTCTTAGCAATGATTTCTTAATAACTCTTGAAGCCTGTGGATAGGCCTGGAAGGAGCCAGTCTTTCGTGGGGTGCCCTTTGGGGTCACTGTGGGCGCTCTGAGCAGAATTTTCCATTCGAGCAAACCTCACAGCATTAACTGAATCCCAGAACTGAAAAATAACTATTCTGCCTGGTGTAGCGTAGGGTGGGGAGCCCCCGTGTCTCATGTGCTTTTTTGTTGGGACCCCTGGTTACCCGCGTACAGCAGTACAACAAATAGGGGCCATCCTGGCTGGTTCCTGAGGGATGTCTCTCCCCATCAGTTCATAAGGTCTCTGTCCATCCGCTTCTGTGCATCGCGCTGCAGGGGCTTACAAGGTTCAGTGTCAGCTGCGGGACCAGCCGTGGTCCTCCTCGTCTTTATTCTGGGACCCCGGCCAAAACGGCAGCCCCGTCATGCCAATGGCTCGTTCTCTTGGTCGAGGGAGAAGAGTAGAGACAGAACCCTAGAATGCCTCTCCGAGTTTCAGCTTGGAGGCGGTGTGTGGCGTTTCTGGCCTCCTCACTGGCCAGCACAGGTCCCCAGGGCTTCCTCCACCATGCTGCCCCGAGGTATCTTATGTCCCCAGGGCATGGGTAGGAACCTACTGTCGATGGGGGAGGGGCTCACCCAGGCCTTCCCGGTGGCCCAGGGTATCCACCAGCATGGCCAGCACCCAGGTACACCTCGTCATATGGTCGCTTCATCGGTGCAGGGCTCCACTTGGGGCATCTCTGATGTCCTCCCCTGCAATAAGACCACATTCCTCCACATTTCCACTCCTGTGCCTATCCGTGGACTGATCTGTACCTTCAGCCAGATTTATTAGAAGTGACTTAGGGTTTTCAAGCCGGGGCATTTCCCTAGCAACCGATGACAGAAGCACGAGGCCCAAATCTGCGCGGAGGCGGGGGGAGGGGGCCTGTTAATAAGGAGGAGTGTTCTGTGGGCGCTCAAATCTTCTCTGATCCTCGTAAACCTTGTCTTATAAAGGAGGAGGTTGAGAGCACATCACTGCTTTCTCTGAGAGTCCTTTTGAAGAGGGAAATGTCTCAAGTGTGCCTGTTAATAGACTGATGTGGGAGGCGGTTATATTTGGACGCCTTTAAAAGCCACTTGGAAAACATTTTCCCCCTCTTATCTATCACCTTTCACATCTCCCAGCAGAGTAACACTAAAACCTAATTTTAGCCAAGATTACATCATGTTCTCATTATCTGTTTATGGCCAGGAAGGGCTTTTCCATAGTAAAGCTCCTGCCGAAAGCTCAATCACGTCATTCCTCTTGGTTCATATCAACTTGTGATTTTCCAAGTGTCGGTGGTCCCCTGCTAGAGACTTTGTGGGCTCATCTCCCAAGCCTTCTTGATTCATGAGCTCTCTCCATAAACTCCGTTGGACAAGGAGTCCCCTCTTGGAGTTGGACTTGTCAGCCATTAAGCGAATGGCGCCAGTGTGGCTTCCTTCCGCAGGTGGAAAGTGGAGGCCATATTGAAACTAGTCCTTTCATCCAACGGCAGTTACGGAGAGCTCGCTCTGCGACCAGATCAGGGGATCCGGCAGTGAGCAGGTCACGGGAGGCCCACGACCCCGGCAGCAAGAGCTTAGACATATCTTACAACTCAAAAAGAAACTTTTTAGGTGGCACAATTGGAAAGAAGCCACCCAACTAATTAAGAAAACATAATAATAATAATAACAACCTTAAGACTTTCTTAGGACGAAAGGGCGATCTAAGATGAGCCCTCAAGGGTCAGCAGACCAGAAACAGACCAGCCCTCCGTCGACTAGAGAAGGTATCACCCTTTCAGCGAGGGCACCGATTGGCCGACTTGTGTTAGACTAAAACCTACCCCTTTGAGTATTCCGTTTTAAAAACCGATTCTATTACTACATTAGTTAGGCCATCGCAAAGATTTGGGGGAGCATTGTAAAGTTCTGGATATTGCCTATCAGTAGGGCCTTTCCCCCCGTTTTCTCATTTAGATTCCGGTGCTTAAATCTCCGCCCCATCAACATATTGCAAAGGGGGTCCTAGAGTTAGCACCGCTTTTAGTCAAGGAAGAACCAGCCTCAAAATCGGAGTCCACCTACTTGTAACCATCTGACTTGGTTTTCTCATTGGTAACGTGAGAAAGTTGGATGGACTCCAAGATCCCTTCTAGGTCTAAAGGCCAAAGTTTGCTTCGGAGTGTTCTAGGTCTTTTCGGAGCCTAACACTTGTGCAAAGGGCATACATTTCCCCAGATAGCTGTGAATGAGATTGTGGACACTCGTATTAGAAAGGAGTGGTGTCTGGTGGCAAATACTGTGACTCCAGTCCCCCAGCTTGTGAGCAAACAGGGCAGAATATACCTCTCTCCTGTCCAGGAGATTCTCTCTCTGAGAAAGGTCTTAGAGGTAAGAGGGGGTTGAAGCTGGGGGGTGGGGGGTGGGCGGCAGCAGTAAGGAAGAGGGGAAAGGAGTGAGGGTGAGCTTGCTACAGTTTGAATACCGGCTGGTAGATACTCCCTTCCAGAAGAAGAATGCCGTTGAGAGTCCTCTGCTGGTCTGCATCTCGAGTGGCGTAACGAGAGGTGTTTCGTCTGCTGTAGTAAACGTTTACATGAAGAACCTCGGTGCCGGGTTCCTTTGTACTTGACTTCTCAAGGGGAATGGCTGACCATTTCCAGGGACTGCTGTGGGTGCATGAGGGGAGAGGCAGGGGTTAGCTACCAGAGCAAGGCCCTGCCTTAGGGCACCCAGGGGCAAGCTGCCAGGTGGCTTGTCTTTCTAGGAGTGACTCATTTTACCAACGTGAAGTGAAAAGGGGCCCAGATGGACCATTCTGGATAATGGAGGGATGTCACCAGCTCACCATTTGTCTTCAGCTGCCAGCAGACCTTGGCCCACCAGAGCTCCGCTTTCTCAAAAGTTCATCTAGGCCTCCTGGACTAGAGCAATCTGACTTCCTGCTTCTCTTTTGCTAGAAGTTGATGATCATATCGACTTCATTCGTTTAGAGAGCACACTTGCTGTTTGCTGGATTTTCACTTGATTCACACTAGACTTGTGAACGGGTGTGAGGAGGAGCCGGGTTCACTTTACTGTCACCAGATCCGTCGTGTGTCACTCAGGAGGATTGTCTGGGCCATCTCCTCCCATTCAGAGACTGAGAATTCTGGAAAGGGAGAACATCAGCAGTGACCGCTGAGGGTCTTAGAGTCCAATTTCCTGGATTAGAAGCAGGGACACAGCTCCTGTGGGTTCTGGTCCAGTGTTCGATTCTAAACTAAATTTTGTGGTTTCGGTTTGTGCTGCTGGCCGTAGGGCCACATTGCCCTGGGCGGTGGCCTCTTCCCAAGACCTTAGCCATCAAATCAATTTGTGCTCTACTCCCACGGGAAGGAGAAGCTCCTGACTTAAATAGGCGGCTTGGGGACGACTGGTCAGAGGCTGGCTGGCCACTGCCACTGTGGCCTCGCCGGCCATGGGTAGCTGATCTTTGCCCAAATCCCCGTCCCCCCTGTGTGGCCGGGGGGCCTCGCCCCCCAGATCACGCTGTGGCTTGGGCTGGCGCCCGAGTTCAGTAGACTTCCTTCTCAGGGCCCCTCCGGCTGGAGGGAAGACAGCCCTGACGCCTCCCCCTTCTGTATTAGCTCCAGGACAAACTCGAAAACTGCCTACTCTAAGGGTTTTTTTGGCATTTTAAAAGTTGAGGCCGACTTTCTGAGCCTTCTCAGCATCCTGCCATGTATCTTATCTTATTCAAATATCCTAATTGCCACTCGGGCTTCTCAGCCGCACATCATCCCAGCACCTAACTGACAAAACAGACCTTCACCTGAGGGCCTCATTATGCTTTCTGCCTGTGCATCAGGCCAAAAATACCTCCACAATACCTGCTCAACATCCTGGGCTTCCAAGTGACAAACAAATAATTGGGTGAAGCAAATGCCGGGGGCCGAGCAACTGCCATCAACGCGGACGCACCAGGGAGTCGGCCGCGATGACTCTCACGCGCTGCCTGGCTCATGTCAGAGCAGATCTTTGAACAGTGGCTTGTGCTGACACCAGAGAATGACAGCTTCGGAAATGGCATGCTACTTACTGCTGCCAGTGAGGTCTCTCATGTAGACCGTGACAAGCAGCTGTCATTTCCATGCAGGTGAACAACTGACATCCCGCGGCGGGGGGAGAAGGGGTGCAGGCAGGCGGCTATGTTTGGAGGGCAGGTAAGGCTGGACCGTGGAGAGAAGCTTCTCGAGCACTGGCAACCATGACCATTTGTGGCGAAAGCGGGCACGCACGCACACGCATGCTCAGGTCTTCCCTGTGGCTCCTTTGGGACTCATCTGAGAAAGGGTGGCAGAAACAAGGTCAGCTCTTTGAGGACAGCTCCAAGGTCATGCTGCCAGTGCAGTGCCCAGCCCAGCGTGGTTCCAGATGGCAGCCCCACCCTACGCCCTCCTCATCCTCTTGATGTGTCATGGATTGGGCCTTTGGACCCAGGACTGAGTTTACAGAATAGGGAAAGGCAGAGTCTCTGCTGATAGGGAACTCACTAAAAAGGAGTGGATCGGATGGAATTCAGGTACAGCACCGGGTCTAGACCAGCGGTTCTCCAACGGTGGTCCCTGGACCAGCACTACCAACATCCCCTTGGGCAGTAGTTAGAGATGCAAAGTCTCCTATAAAATTGGAAACTCCAAGGGGTGTGGCTTAGTGAGGTTTTTGTAAATGTTCCGATGATCCACAGAATTACTCGGGGGAAATCCATACTCTCGTTGAACAGGGACCAGGTCTCTTCATTGCTGGGCAGCCTTTTTATTTGTTTATCTTTAATTATCAGAGGCACCAGATCTGTTCAAAGGAACACTGTGGACCTACCTAGTTGGACTCGGTTGTGCTCTTGTCATGGATTTGCAACCTTAGCCTCTCACCTGGGGAACTGGCCCCCTTGTGTGCAGGGTGGCTGACAGATGCTAGGCTTGCAGTTAGGGCTGTATTATCAAGGGAGACTCTCTTGATATAATGGGGTTTGGAACCATGACCTTGGGCCAGTGTTCTGTTGTAACCAGCCAAGCTAACTTGCTCAACCACTTCTCAAAGACAAACAGTTCTATCCAGTTCCTGGTTGGCAGATCCTGCCTCCCAGATGCCCGCCTGCCACCTGTATGAAGGGTTATCACAACACAAAACATGCACAAGCTTGGTAGATGTGCCAGGATTACCAGTAACTATTTGGTAAACAAAGTACCCTGTAAGCGCTTCATTAAACTGCAACAGCCAGGATCGTGGAATTAGTGGACAGCAGTGTTCTGAAATCTGTTTTCCTTTCTGTGTGAAATATTGTAAAGTTTTAAGGCTGTAAAATTTATATCTGCTACATTGGATCCCCCCCCCAAGATGTGATACCCTTAGAGGTTTTCAGCAAGTCACCTAACTATGAAAGCTTTTTTAGATATCCTCCAAGAATAGACATCTAGGGGCGCCTGGGTGGCTCAGTTGGTTAAGCGACTGCCTTCAGCTCAGGTCATGATCCTGTACTCCCGGGATCGAGTCCCGCATCGGGCTCCCTGCTCGGCAGGGAGTCTGCTTCTCCCTCTGACCCTCCTCCCTCTCATGCTCTCTGTCTCTCATTCTCTCTGTCTCAAATAAATAAATAAAATCTTTAAAAAAAAAAAAAAAAAAAAAGAATAGACATCTTCCAGGACTAGATGTGTTCAATAGTGGTTCTCAAACCTTAGCCTGTCTCATAATTGTCTGGAGGGCTTGTGAAGGCATGGACAGCTGGGTCTCCCCGCACCAGAGTTCCTTAAACATAGAGAACATCAGAATGAAGCCCCCTGCCCCTGATAAATCCTGATACACAGCAGCATATTTATCAGGATTCTGCCACAATGGTTTTTAGGTGGTAAGGTTAGATAAGGCAGCATCTGTCCTCTTTCCCTTATTGGCAAAGTATTTTACAGCACGTCAGGTATCATGTCATTTAACCCCTACATACGTTAGCACACATCTGTTTAAAAAAATTTTTTTTTGCCTCACTGCATTCTGTTATCAGACTAACAAAGTACAGTAATTCCGCAAAGGAAAACACCCATTCTCAATGCCATCTCCCAGATTGTCCCCTGGGTGTCATTTTACATGATCTGTTCCCAGCCAGGGTACAAACCAGAGTCACGTATGACTTGTCTCGGTCTAGAGCCATCCACCTCTCCCCAGCCTCCCGTTTTTTTCAAGTCGGTGACTTGTTGCAAAAACCAGGTCAACTGTTTGTACACTGTTCCCCATTCTGGAAGCCCTCGTGGCATCATTTAGTTTATGGCTCTGTCCCTCATATTTCCTGTAAATGGAAGTGGGCTCTAGAGCTTTGACTAGATTCGGGTCAGGCTTGTTGGCAAGAAAACTCCATAGGCAGTGTGGTGAGTCTTGCGTTGCCTCACATCCGGGTAACCACAACGTCTGGATGGCCAAGTTTTAGTGATGCCAACATTGTTCAGTCAGTTCGGGTTGTGGCAGCCTGATCCCTGCATGGCCAAGTTCCCCATCATCCTCTTTCATCTAATGGCTTTATCCGTTGATGGTCCTTGCCCGATCCACTGTGTCATTAGAGATGGTAAAAGGTGACCTTCTTCTGACCCTCCTCGTATATTGGCTGAAATTCTTCTGAGTAAGCAGAGCTTTACCTCATCAGCTAGAGCTCTTGGGTGACCCTCAGATATAATCAGAGGAAGAGCAAGATAAATGCTTAATTCTTCCCTTTTAGTTGCAAGTTATGAGAGCAAGAAGGTGGTGTCCTACCAGGTGTTCTATTAATATGCCCATACCCTTCTATGTTTGCATTTTTCTTATAAGAGACTTAACCCATGTTTTGAATTCACTGAGCGTTTTCTTACTGTGGTTTGTGGTTGTCGATGGAAGAGACAAAATGTCTGAAAATCAGAACCTGGAAGAGAGCAACATCCAGTGAGTTTATACACGCAGGTGTGTGACTTGAAAGTCATCCCTGCCCTTCGAAGCTCAGCTCAAATGCCACATCCTACAGGAAGCCCTTCCACTTTCCCAAGATTCGGACACTCGGTACATCCTGTTTCTTCCTAGAGTTGTAGGTGCAGTCTTCCCCATTTTGAATCCCCCCCACCACTCTCCCCACGGTGACCAGCAGGGTAACATCCTAAAACTTACTTAAACCTTCAAAATGACATTGTAACAGTGAGTCTAAGTGCCTTGGTTAAAGAAGGTAAGGAAAAGTTAACATCTTACTGGATCTAATCAACTCATTTGGCATTATCGGATGATCGGATGACCCCCAACTGGGTATCTTTCAGGAAAGGAATAGGAGGCCGCCCGCATAAATGGCGTACCTACAGTGGGCCAGGAATTTTCATATGCCGCCTTGTTTAATTTATCCAGTAGCCTAGCCAAGTAGGTATTTTCTTTGCAGGAAAATCGTCCCGTGACTGGTGACAGCCAGTTCTTGTGTCCCGGCCTCCTGGCCTCCCAGCCACGCATTCTCTCTCCTGGGCCAGCCCAGCCTAAAAGAGGGGGTGGGTGGGGAGTCTTTGGTTTAGTAAACTAAAAAATGCCTCCTGTCAACAACACAGTTCCCCGTTGAGCCTGAGCTCTCTGTGGTCGATATGGGACAAGACACTGATGACGCAGAGCAGGGAACGGCCTGACTTCCGGCGGAGGCCACACACATCGAGCCGCTTACTTTTCTGGACGATGGAGTGTCATATTCAAACTTAAACCTCCCGCTGCAAACCCCGATTTTATATGTTTGTAGAATCAGAAAGTTAGGTTGCTGATTAATAGAAATTAAACCGGAAAAGCGCTAAAGGAATTTCAAGCGATGGGACAGCTATATTTCCAGTTATGCCTGGAAATCTTCGCAGATCTGTTGCAACTGTTCATTCTTTGCCGATTCGGAGCTTGTCTGTTTTCTAAAGCGCCCTTGGGCAGGGTGCAGGGCTGTCCATGGCAGGAAGAGGAAGCAGGCCTCCGACTAGGAGGGCCCTCATCCCTGCTTGGGCCGTTGCGCTTGTTCCTCAGGAAGCCCGCTAGCCCGCTCTGAGTTCTCTGGTGGCAGCCGAGCAAGAAATCCCTGCTGTTCCTCCCTGTTCTGCGAAACCTTTTCCTTGAAGGGCCTCAAACCCTCACCCGGCTGCTCACACCTGCTGCCGATCCCCGCCTCTGAGCGCCCGTCGGCCTCCTGGGGCAGAGCATCACTTTGAACCACCTTTTGCCTTTGAAAAACGCTACCTGGAGGTTTTTGGACCCTCGATACACTTATTTTCTTAAAGTATCCTTTAGCACCACTCGCTCGCCACAGCACTCTGCCCCATCCAGTGGCCAAGTGCCAACCGCACTGATGGCTAGTCATCTTATTTCCTCCTGTCCTGCCCCTGGGCTGCTAAGTGTTCTGGAAGAAAACTGCCGAGCTGGTGACTGTGTACTGTGCACTCTGCAACCTCAGCTGGACCCTGAGAGCATCCAGACCGGTCCCCTGCACACCGCTCCCTGCCCTCGGTGGTTGGCCCTGCCCTTCTTGCTTCCTCCTCATGCCCTTCCTCCCCTCCAGTGCCCTTTCTGGGGAGACGGAGGGCATCGGCCGGGGAACAGCCCCTGCTTCCCCTTCCAGACTCAGAAGGCCTCTTTTTCTTGCCTCAGAGGGAGCTGGGTCTCTTGCCTCCTTCCCTGGCTGGCCTCTGTCTGTCTGGCTCCTCCCGTCCACCTCCTGGTCTTGGCTCCCCAGTCAAGCCTTTCCCTTTCTACTGGCTCTTTATTTCCTTCAGTCTCTTCAGAGGATCCTTGGCTTAAGAAACAAACAGCAAGGGCGCCTGGGTGGCTCAGTCGGGTGGGCATCTGCCTTCGGCTCAGGCCATGATCCCAGGGTCCTGGGATCGAGGCCCACGTTGGACTCCCTACTCTGTGGGGAGCCTGCTTCTCCCTCTGCCTGCCCCCCACCCCGTGAATAAATACATAAAACCTTAAAAAAAAAAAAAGGCAACAATGACAACAAAAATACAAACAACAGATCTCACCCTGCTTCTTCTTCAGGACTTAAATAAGCCTCTTTGGGGCACCTGGGTGGTGCCAGTCGGTTAAGCATCCGACTCTTGGTTTCTGCTCAGGTCATGATCTCAGGGTTGTGGGATCAAGCCCCAAAGTGTAGAGTCTGCTTGAGATTCTCGCTCCCTCTCCCTCTGCCACTCCTGCTCTCTCTCGCTCTCTCTCTCTCAAATAAATGGATAAATCTTTAAAACAAAAAATAAGCCTTTTTGATGACTCCCTCATTCCCCTCCCCCCTTCCTGCAAAATACCTTGCGTTCTCATCCCTAAGGTGACCAGATAACTTACTGTCCAGACCGGGACACTCTTGCAAATGAAACAGACTGCTGTTAATAATTACTTTGGGACAACAGGCCTAACCTGGGACTGCCAGAGCAAACTGGGTGTATGATCCTCCTAGCGAGAATTCGCGTCCTTTCAGTTACTAAAGTGCCTTAATCCATGAGTCATGGGAGCGAATATTTATTGAGTCCTCACTGTGAGCCAGGCTTTGTTCTGATCACTTTATGGGGATTAACTCATGGCACCCTTGTGAGGTAGATAGCATTAACACCATTTTGACTGAGGAAACGGGTGGGCGAGCAAGCTGCCCCAAGGTTCTCCATCTCCTTCGACACCCTCTCCTCACTCCTGGCTGTACCAGCCCCCAGAGGTCAGGCAGTCCTGGATCCTCTGAGGTGTGAGCAGAGGTTCCCAAATGTCTGTCGAATTTTAAGGAAGGTACAATGTAAACAAGAGTATCACCTTTTAAAGAAGGTATTTGTTTAGGGTTGCATAGCTCTAAAGGGCTCCTTAAGAGTAATGAATACTTAATCCTCTTCTCAAATAGCCAGTGGGGCCTGGTTAGAGCACACGGGGATTACCCTCTACTGTATTATTCTCCAAAATACAAATTCCATAAATAAACCAGTGGAAAGGCCAGTTACACCCCACAAGGTGAAATGCTGAGGGTTTTTTCCTGCTGGTTTTTCTCACCTCACTGGTTTCTTATTCCTGGAGGTAAGTTAGGATGGTGTCACCTAAGAGCTAGAGTCAGCTTGGTGACCAGATCTGAAGCCATGAAGTTCTTGAGCTCAGGCCTCTCCGGAGCCTCTAGCCCCGTGTCCCGGCTCTCCCCTCCCCTTTCTGTCCCTCTCTGGCTACGCAGCAGTCAGAAAGCCTTTCCTGCCAAAATCTGAATCATTACCCCATGGAGTTTATTATAGGCAGATCCAAAGTTCAACACAAAGCCCTTCTTTTTTTTTTAATTTTTAAATGCCATCAGGCTGACAGGGGGAATTATTGAAACCTCAGCTTACTTTGTTTGCTGTCAGATTCACAAGATTTCAGGAGTTTGAGGAAGTGGTAGGTAGTCCTACTGCCTCAGGGAACATGAGAGTAGGACAGTCAAGCCATTCACACTGGGCTCCAAGTCACAAGTCACCCCAGGTCAGTCCGTTGGGATGGTGTGGGGGAGGAAGAAAGTGGCCCCAGAACTTTGCACCTGTCTTCCCTCAGAGGATCTGCCCTTCATGTTTCTGCAAAGAGTTGTGGAGGGGAAAGGGTTGTTAGGATCTTTTCATTTTTTGTGTTTTTTAACACTTACCCCCAACATACACGCACACGCAGTCCTTCTCTCAGCCCGGTCTCTGTCTCCCGTCCTCATCCTCGTCACCAGACTTCTTCCGTGAGGAATCCCATCTCTCTCCTATTTCTCACCAACTTTGTGAACCACCTCAGAATCCCTCTTGGGCTCTTAGTCTCTGAGGGATTCCTTGTGAGGGGTTTCCAACCCAGCACCTTGAGGCAACACCTCTCACTGCTCTCCTTTGCTGAGAAAAGCTTGGCATAAAGAGCTTCCTAATTCTAGAGAAATCAGTTCAAGCTCACATTGCTCTGGCAGAAGGGATGCCCCACGTCAGGGGAGGTTGCTGAGAAATACCTTGTGCCTGATAAAGTGAAGGAGTCTTTAATAAGAGAGGTCAGCAAAGGAGTGCTTTTGAGCTAACATGCAGGTACAAGGGAGACCGCCATTAGACCTCTCCAGTCTCATTATGCCTGTAAATCTGGACACTTGGAGTTGGAAACTAAAGCCACTTGCGCTTCTCAGTCTCAGAGGTTTTTTAAACCTTGAATTGTCTAAAAATAGTAATGGCAGCGCCATTTGCTGAGTGTATATGCCAACTGGTGTATTGGTGTGCCCTTGATCGGTATGCATGCTAACGGGTACCGGAGCCCCGCAAGGCTGGTACTGTCACTGTTCTGCAGATGCTCAGAGAGACTACCTGCCACATGACCGACGCGTGGTGGAGCCAAAAGTTCATTCAGGAATCCATCCATCCACTGCTCAGATCCTTGAGTGCCTACCTGTCTCGGGCATTGTGATAGGGACAATAGCCAGGGACGTGGCTTTGCTTTTCCCAGCTCTTGGTTTCATGGGGGACCCACATGTTGACTCTAGGACTGTGGGACCATGACCTACTTTCTTTCTTGCTTTAACTTTTCTTCCAATTTTTTTCAGTGTTTTTTATGTTGCAAAATTGTAAGCTTACAGAAGAGTTGAAAGGAGAGCACACTGAATACCCCATGTACCTTTCATGTAGAGCCACCAATTTTTTTTTTTTTTAGATTTTATTTATTTCTTTGACAGAGAGAGACACAGCGAGAGAGAGAACACAAGCAGGGGGAGAGGGAGAGGGAGAAGCAGGCTTCCTGCCGAGCAGGGAGCCCGATGAGGGGCTCGATCCCAGGACCCTGGGATCATGACCTGAGCCGAAGGCAGACGTTTAACGACTGAGCCACCCAGGCGCCCCAGATCCACCAATTCTTTTTTTTTTTTTTTTTTTTAAGATTTATTTCTTTGACAGAGACACAGAGAGAGAGGGAACACAAGCAGGGGGAGAGGGAGAGGGAGAAGCAGGCTACCTGCTCAGCAGGGAGCCCAGTGTGGGGCTTGATCCCAGGACCCTGGGATCATGACCTGAGCCGAAGGCAGACGCTTAATGACTGAGCCACCCAGGCGCCCCAGATCCACCAGTTCTTAACATTTCACCACATTTGCATATCTCCTTTTTTTTTTCTTTAGCTAGATCATGTCAAAGTTAAAGGTATAAGAATACTCCAGTATTCGTTTCCTGCATTGTTCTATGTAACCTCAATAGCATCACCATACCTAAGAAAGTTAACTATAATTTTACCTAAAGTTCATATTGAACTTTCCTTGATTGTTTCTAAAATTTTTGGGGTGGGAATGTGTGTGTGTGTGTGCGCGCATGTGTGGACTTTTCTTTTTTCTTTTCTGTTTTCCAATCAGGGTCGCACATTTGGTCGATCTATCTCTTTAGCCTCTTAAAACGCCTCTTAAAACCAAATGTAGAACTCTATCCCCATCCTCACCCTCACGCACACCTTTTTAAATTTTTTAGTGACGTCGACTTTTTGAAGCGTCCACACCAGTTGTCTTGTGGGATACCCTCCATTATGAATTTCCTCATAGTGGCATTTGACTTGTCATCCAGTCATTTTTAAATTAAAACATAATCCCGTTTTCTGTCTGCGTCTGCCTCACTTTAACTGATGACTCCAGTGTACTTAGCCATTTGTTTTGGGTACTTGGAAGTAGCTGCCTTGCGAAAAGGCTGCAGGTGCAAAATAGCGAGGCATTTGTGGACGACCTGTTCATCGTGTTTGATACACTGTCATCATGACTTACGTGAGTTTTTGGAGCTTTGTATTCCATTGGAACTTTAGGACTCTCCCCCCTACACACATACCCCTTTTTTTCTTTTTCAGAGATTAATTTGTAGTTGCCAGTAGGCCTGAAACTGGCAGACTGCTTAAGGCATAATCTTTTCAGTAAAAAAGGATTTAACTAATTAGACTTGACTAATCAAGCTGACAGGTTAATTGATAAGGAAAGTGGGACTCAGGATCCTTAAGGTGGGAGTGAGTGTCCATTAAATTTAAACATCATTCTTTGCAACGATTTTTTAAAACTTACATGTATATCCCTTAACAAACCCAAATATACCTTTCAAATTGTTAAAAGATCTGTAATGTAGTTGTGCATTTCAGATCCAGACTGTTGTGGATCTTAAGGAGCCTTAAAGTATCAGGACCTTAAATGTTGTCTTATTTTTTATTTTTGAAAACCCAGCAGGCATGGAAGTGTGTTATCTTGTAACTTAGCCTTTACAAACAACCTTTTCGTTTCAGTTTATTTTTTATGTTTAATTTGTTCTAACATAAATTGGAATGTTGATTAAAACTAGTAATTTGGGGGCACCTGGGTGGCTCAGACGGTTAAACGTCTGCCTTCGGCTCAGGTCGTGACCCCGGGGTCCTGGGATCAAGCCCCGCAGGGAGCCTGCTTCTCCGTCTCCCTCTGCCTTCTGCTCCCCCTGCTTGTGTTCACTCGCTCTCTCTCTCTGTCAAATAAATAAAAAATCTTAAAAAAAAAAAAAAAAACAGTAATTTGGTGACATGTCCGAATTAGAAGGAGTGTCCCAAAGTGGGGGAGGTGAGGCTAGGAGTTGAGAACAGATTCTTGAATCCCCTGCCATGGGTGATACTTTATATAAACCACTTTTCCCTCCTCTACCCTTAGTCCTGCTAACAAGGAAAGTTTTCCTTTTGGAACTCTTGCCTGAGGTTCTATGTTGATAATACATGCACATTGAAAAGAATATGTTGGCCCATTTGGGTTCAGAGTTTCATAGTTAAACTGGGGGACATTAAGTAGGCCCCCCCCAAAGACCTTGAAGATGGGGCAGTTACCTGATCATCCATCTCCGCGGGCACCTGGAGGCTCAGAGAGACTGAAGAGGCTGCCCAGGGCCAGGGAGCTGACGGATGGCACACCTGGGTTGGCAGAAGACCCCGGAGCCTGCACGCTTACCCTCTCTGCTGAAGGAGTCAGACACACAGTACGCGTTTCATGTGTGCTGTGTAGAGTCCTTGCACAAAGTGCTTTGGGGGCATTTAAAAGAAGTAAAAGGCTCAGATTTTCCCCCCAGAGAAACTGTGTTTTAATTTAACTTTCTGAGTGGTAGAGAAAAATACTCCTTTAGCCCCACTTTTATTAGTATCTTCAGTAACGGAAACTTCTCTCGTGTGTTCGATTTACATGCAGGTCATTGGCTACATGTAAAATTGAGGTGTTAGGAGCCATTACCTAGAAAATAAAATTTCAAAAGTAAAGATCAGGGGCGCCTGGTGGCTCAGTCATTAAGCGTCTGCCTTCGGCTCAGGTCATGATCCCAGGGTCCTGGGATCGAGCCCCACATCGGGCTCCCTGCTCCGCGGGAAGCCTGCTTCTCCCTCTCCCACTCCCCCTGCTTGTGTTCCCTCTCTCACTGTGTCTCTCTCTGTCAAATAAACAAACAAAATCTTTAAAAATAAATAAGTAAAGATCAGACACCCCTGAAACTAACATTTTGTTTATAGACCTTCTAAGTATATACTGAAGCAACTTCTTTTATAAAGGGAAAAGTACCCGTGATTTTGGAGGAGAATATATTTTTGGATATTTTCAGATGCTTTCATATGTGCTTATATCAGAGATTCAATTCCATATTTGATTTATAACCCTGTGGGTATGGAAAGCTAATATCATAACTGCGTTCTCTGTATATAGTAAGCTTAACAAAAAGCAAACTGTCTTGAGAAGCAAACCATCAGTCTATTTGGGGGCACCTGGGTGGCTCAGACGGTTAAATGTCTATTTTTTGGGAAGGAAGAGTGGTTGCATTTCCATCTTGAAATTCTTTGTTAGGCCCCAGAGTGGTGGCATACCACTAAAACGTGATTGATAGGATTTAATCTAGATGGATCATTTTCAAGAACCCCGTGCATTAAACAATTTATTGCCTCCATTACAGGATACACCATTGACTTACTAATTTTTTTGGATGGTAAAAAGTGAAAAATACTACTGTGTTAAACTGCTGTGTTGATTGCAAGACACATCTGTATTTCAGAAACATTAAAATGTGTGTGGGGGGGTGACCCTGAGGAGAATAATGTCTTAGAAGTGAAGAAATATGGTACATACATGTAGCGTATTGTATCACATTTTATAATTTGTCTACTCAAACTGTGATTTATCGATCTTTAGAGAAAGAGAGCAAAGAGGTTGAGCTTTTTAGTAAGAGAAATGACCTTCCCTCCAAGACTTAGACCAAATTAAATTGGACTTGGAAAATGGTTTGCCCTTTTCCTCTAGGGTAAAATCTTCTTGGGAGTGAGTGCTCTGGCAGAACATGAGGGGAGATCCATTGTCAGCACCTTGAAAGCCTATTTGAAATGTCATCAGCTTGGAACATTCCGCTGGCAATGACTATCACACCCCATTTTAAAAGGATGCCTTGGGTAGAATGGAGATGAGAGTGGCAGGCCCTTAATCATTTTTAATAAGAGCAACCATTTAATAGAATTATGTTGTAAAAATGAATGCGATTTGGGAGCGATTCTCTAGTCCCAGTGCTCTATCGTGACTGTCAGCACCAAATGCATTTTTATTCTGCCAACTGCCTGAGGATTTTCCATTTGGCAGACTTACATGGCAAATGATAGAGCAGTGACATTCCACGAGAGTCCTAAATCTGTTGCTGGTAGGGATTGATATCTCTGAGTGAAGAGTCTTGTGATTTCAGCCAAGACCTTGGCGTTAGGGTCGAGATTCTTCTGTGCGTTTGGTGTCAGTGGTGTAGGTGGAGAATTTGAAAGCCCAGAAGTTAGCCTCTTTGCCCCCATTGGAGATAAAGAGCCAAATTTAACAAACCTATACAGTGCTTCTCTTGATTGTACTCGACTTTTTAAATAAATTTGGGGGAAGGAAGGGACGTGGCCAGGTTTTTGTTAGGAGTTAGGATTTGTAGTGTTCAATTTTAGGATGTGAATTTAGAATTTTTTTCACATTTTAAGAAGAGAGGAGAAAGATGATGGAAGGTAGTTAATACCTGAAGTGCCACTTCTCAACGCTTTGGAAGATCTCACATAGAGACAAGTGTGTTTGTTAGAAACCCGTATTTACGTGCTCATAAGGGAAATATTCCAAGGAACATTTTGGTATCATACTAGGCATAGATTTGAATGAAAAATGGCGTTTCTTTAGAAATAATTACATTATTGACACATACCCTGTTATTTGAATTAGTTTCTGTGTGGGAATATACTAAACTCTTAAACATTCTGTCAGTGTATATACAATCTGTTTTTTTAGCGTGTTGACATTTTCTATCAAAATGGTATATGATGTTGGCCTTCTCAAATTTCTGTGTCTTAAAATACTAACAGTAGGAAGAAAATAAAGAGGCAGAAACACAAACTCCGTGAGCAAAAATACCGTGGTACAAATGGAACCTTCTATTACCACTATATCCCAGAAGTTTTGAGAAGATAAAATCTTAAGTATCAAGAAATCCAGAGGCCCTGTCCAGCTTATTGCTGTCAGAGCACCCCAAGACCCTTTAATCCCCCAGTTTAGAGGATCATGCTGTCAAGCCAGAGAGGCTTAAACACAATAGCATCTTCTGGAGCCCGAGTGACCTGTGTTGAGAGCGGATCTTGTGCTTTTGTTCTTTTGAGAAGCGGGTGTAAAGGATAACACGCCGGATTATCTTATTTTAAAGCATCTAAAAGCCAGTCCCCCCTTCCTCATTCCCTTTCCACCCGGCTTTTGTAGTGTTTGAGCAGGTAGATTCTCAGGGCCCGTACTCGGGAAGCCCAGGTAGCCCCGCTCTCAGTTCTCCGGGCCAGCAACTTTCTGTCCTCGTTGCCTGGGTGACTCTTTTCCTAACCCGTGCGGTGTCCAAGGGGAGAGAGGTTATTTCCACCCCACCCTGTGGGGATACGAAGGTACTTCCTGATTCTAAACAGGTTAGGCAGTCCCCTCCGGGCCAGCGTGCAGGAACCAGCCCGTTTATGTCAGGGTAGCAGCAGTTCTGCCCAAGTGGGTAGTCACATCTCTGTCGTACCAAGCGAAAGGGGGCACAGCCCTATATGTTAAAGCTCCAGAGCCCTGTTTATCACGGGATGTTTGTAAAACTTAAATTTCAGAGAGTCACAGTTTGCGTCTCCAGGCAAAAACAAAACCCAAACAAACAAACAACAACAACAACAAAAACAGCTTTCTTCATCATCTTATGTGTCCCAAGATATATGCCTTGGGTTTAGAAGTTAGCATTAACTCTCAGACCTGACCTAACAAGTTAAAAGCCTGCACCCGGCTTGTGCTTGCTTCTGAAATCTTCCTTGTCAGCCAGAGAGATTGAAAAGAGGCTCAGACGTTGACTTGGTGGTGTTGAAAAGAGGCTCAGACGTTGACTTGGTGGTGTTAAGTAGCACAGAAGTATCTGGAAGGATTCCTTCCCCAGTTTACACAGTTTAAACTGTAAAAGGAATCTGTCGTTTTGTAAGCTGGAACTTGAGAAAAGCAAACCCCTAAAAGCAGTCATTAATTTCTTCCAGAGAAAAGAGGCTAGTCATTTAAAAAAAAAAAAAAAGAAATCTTAAAGATAATCAAATTATCCAAACTGTACACTGGAACTAAGAAAGGGAAAATGCAAATGGTTTTATTTGTTCACCTGCCTCCTTTCCCTGTGGGAAGCTTGTCCTTAAACCAGGCCGTGGTTCCTTGAAGACATCTCGGTCCAGCAGCGAACAAACAGATCGGGCCGTGAGAACGTGTGGGTTCTGGCCTGGGTTTCAGTTTGCTCTTGATTTCAGCTTCAAGACTCGGCTCATCTTTAAAGTGAAAAAATTAGCCAATGTCGATGTTTATAACTCTGAATTTTCTTGATTTCCTTCTTGAACAAATTCAGAAGTAGATGGCAAAAATTGCACATGAATATTTCTTTTTAGACCCAATTAAAAAAAAACAAAAAAACACTGGTAAGCAGAATCTGGTCTGGAAGAAAATTAAAACAAAATATACTGAGTTTTTAAACACTTTTTCCTTATATTTTGAAGACCCTCTCTTTTTCCTGTTTGGTTTTTTACCTCATCTCCCAAGTAGCACTTGGCCAAAATGACTCACATAATTGGAGGGATAGCTTACATACGGAAACACATAAATAATTTTGTTTGCTTTGTGATGCCGTCCTGATATTTGGATTTTAATGGCTATGTCTGAGATTTTAAGAAGGAAGTGATTTTTTCAAAAATGCTTTATGCCAGCCAAAGTTAGAAGAGAATCCTAAATTTATCCTTCCAAGTGCAGGATTACTGTGGTTTGGGGAGTGCAGCATCTTTTTGAAAAACTAGATCGCAAAGACCCTCTAAGGGTCTGAGAGGGTTAGGTGGAGTTGATCCAGACCGAGGCTTGTCCATTTCAAAGCCCAGCTAGAAGCAGCTCTGTGCAAGTTTCTGCCTTTGACCGCTTCCCTAATTGTAATTTTACTGGAGAAGGGAGATTTGCATTTTACATTTTTGTGTGTGGCCCAAATAAGGAGTGCCAAGACATTTTGCATCCTTAACTGATCTGTTAACTTTCTTCCCCCATAGATTGTTTTCTCAAACAATGCTCCCTGATTAAAAGAACCCTCTCCCCCAGTTATCCCCTGAAGTGCTCTTTTTCCCCCGAGGGGCCAGCTTGAAAGGAAAACCCCAGCACTACCCCAAGCGGCAGGCTCAGCAGCTGGGAGGAGCCTCTCTCTGTTCTTTGTGAACCTAAGGCCTGCTCTGAACTTGAGCACAGGGATTTACAAAAAGGGGGAGAAGCAATGGCCACACCTTCCATCTCTTTCTGTTTCTCCTGGCACGCTTTTGGGAGCTTTTACAGACCCCTGAGGTGGGCATGGGGATCCTGTGCAGGTGGTGATCAGAACCAACATTGGGCCAGATGGTCAAGGGTGCCCTCGATGGTTAAGGCCTCAGCGTACCCCAAGTGCCTTCCCTCTCTGTCCCTCCACCTCCCCACTCCCTGGTTCCTTCCCGGTGATGAGCTCGGTGCCCCGAAGGCCCTCACATCTAGCCCAGCCTTTGTCAGACTCCCCGTTCCCCCCACTCTCCCTGGCTTCTTTCCCACACCTCCTGAGGCCCAGTTCCTGTTGCCTGCCTAAAATCCCCTGGGGGACTTCCACGCTCTATTGGAGAATTTAGCATTAGACCGTAGTTTTTGTTTTAACCAGTCTTTCCACTAAGAGATCCTTCTGGCCAGGGCTCGGGTCTTAGCTTTTCCACAAATTCTAGTGTCAGGCCCTGAAACCTAGCAGTCAGTCAGCAGCCGTTGAATTATTGAATTATGATTTCTGTGCTGTAGATGATGAAACTGGGGAAATGATTTATTCCATTCCTGAGACTCTGAAGACCTCAGAAATGTAGAGAGACCAGGCCTCCTGTGTTCTCTTCTTCCAGAAATTCAGAGGTTGGAAACTTGTTATCACTGTGTGACTCCTGTCAGCCCAAGGCCATGAACTTTTAATTACCTCTTACTGTAGATTGTGTGACCCTATTTACCCATTAGTAAGCAATAACTAGTAATAAGACAACCATTTTTTTTTATTGCGGCCGCATTCACGTACCATAAAATTCACCCTTTTAAGGTGAACAATCCAGTGGCTTTCAGTGTAGTCACCAAGTTATGGAATTGTCACCACCATCAGGTGTAGAACACTTTTCTTTATACCTGAAAGGAACCTGGCACCACAGATGTGACCCCCGAATCCTCACACACCCCTCAGCCCGAGGCAGCCACTAGTCTATTTTCTGTCTCTATAGATTTCTTCATTCTGGTCTTTATAGGAATGGAGTATAGTATGTGGTCCTCTGTGACTGATTTCCTTTACGTCAGCCTGTCTTCAAGGCTCACCCATGTTGTGACGTGTCTCCACGCTTCATTTTTTTATTGCCCACTAATATCGCATGGTGGAGCTCTGCCACATTTTGTGTATTGATTCCTCAGTGGAACGTTTGGATTGTGTCTGTCGTAGGAATGATGCTGCTGTGAACATCCACGCACAGGTTTTTGTGTGGACGTACGTTTTCATTTCTCTCAGGTCTATACCGGGAAGTGGGTTGGTTGGGTTGCATGAGAATGCTACATTTAGCCTTTTGTGGAACTGCCTGGCCTCCTTCCAGAGTGAATGCATCCGTCTTCATTCTCACCAGCAGCATGTGAGGGTTCTCATTTCTCCACACTTGCCCGGGTGGCTGTGATTTGCATTTCCCTGGCTGCTAACCATATGGAACATCTTTCCACGGGCTCGTTGGCCTTTGTGTATCTTCTTTGGAGAAATGTCTACCAGATCCTTTGCCCACTCTTAACTGGGTAATTTGTCATAATTTTATTACTGAGTGGTAATCATTCTTTACATCCCTGTCATCTATCTGATTTGCAAATATCTTCTCCCATTCTGTGGGTTGTCTTTTCACTTTCTTGATAATGTCTTCTGAAGCATTTTTGTTTTGCTTTGCTTTCATTTAAGGAGAACTAACTGAAGGCTGATCGTTCCATTGATCCCACTTTTTGGTGATTATTCATTCCAAGTGGCTGTCACAGAGCCGTTCCACTATTCTTCATCCTTCTTTTTCTTTTTGCTTTTCATTTGGAAATAATCTCAAGCAAAGATTTGCAAGAATAAGAAGAGTACAAAATCCATAGACCTTCTTCCATCTCTTTGATTTTTGGCTCCATTCAATTTATTGTTTCTGTCTCTCTGTCCCTCCAGCTCTGTCTCTCTCTGTCTCTCTGTGTCTCTGTCTCTCTTTTGTGTGTTTGCATGCACACACACAAATAGGCAATTTTATTCTGAACCGGTTGAGGGCAGGCTGCATAAATCACAGCCCTTTAGCACTGCACAGTTCACAGAGTACTTCCTAAGAATAGGGATGGTCTCTCACTTAACCACGGCATGGTCACCAACTTCAGTGAACTTCCCGCTGATGCGATGCTTCCGTCCAGTCCACTCGCCATCATCCACTCCCCAGCTTTCAAACAAATGACCTTGAGTGCCTTTTACCCCTGCAGCATAGGGCCTAGTCTGGGCTGAGTCGTTGTATTTGAGTAAGAAAATGAACACCCATACGCGTGCTTCCTCAGCACATACCGTGCTAGTATTCTGGCTCCCTCTGCTTTGTGCATCAGAATTTGTGGCGCCACCTGTCCCTTAGGAATCCTCACCACCAGACACTGAGGTGTAGCCAGGCCCATCTCTTCCCAGCAGTGCTCTGTGTGCAGACCCCAGCCTCCCCCTGCTCCTGAAAGTCTGCTTTCCTAACCGAAACATAGTTGGGGGCGGGGAGGCTCAGCTTCAGTTCTCTTCATCCAGTGACCTTTGACCCGTCCTGCCCACTCCTCATTTCACCCACTTGGTCTTTTTCCTGGTGAGGAGGCCCAGGCAGGCCCAGCCTTGCCTCCAGTTCCCCTCATCGTATATCACATCACCAGATTCCAAAGTCTGAATTCTAGTAACTGTCTTAGGATGATACAGAAAAAGCAAGCACTGTTGTCTAAAACAGGTGCAAAAGCTGTTCAAAGTAAATTAGGAACCACACTCAAGTGTATTACGCGTTACAGTTTTCAAAGTGCTTTCTCGTCTCTTTGTGTTATTGTGAAGTTTATTTATAGTTCTCCACGCTCATAACAAACACTTGAAGTCAGGACATGGCACGTGTGATCTCCATTTTGTCCCCGAAGAAACCGTGTTCAGAGGCCACCACTAGCCCAGAGCCAGGCTGTGGAGCAGCCGTGGAGGCAGGCCTCACACCTGGCTTCCTCTCCAATTTCCCATCTTCTGCCATTTCCACAGGGCTGCACATCCTAATCACTTTGTTAATTAGAACTCAGATTGCGGGTTTGGTAGAAATTGGTTTATGCACCATTCAAGAATAATAAACATTTACACCCCCGATTTTTAATGATCTGAGACAGCAGAGAAGTATATAAAAAAGTTAGCCTCCTGAACATTTAATTCTGCAAAGGAGGGGTTGGAGGGAAATCTCCATCTGCAGAAGTAAAGGCAGCTTAAGGACATCTTAGATGGGATGTTTCCTAGGACTCTGGAAGACTTAGAGCTGGTGGTGTTTAATAATCACGGTTCATACCATTCCAAGTCATGGAATGTTTCTGTTGCATAAACAGAACATTCTGTGGAGCTTAGAAAATCTGGTGCACACAAGTATCATACAATATTGAAGATGCCAACTGTCTCATTTTCTCCCAATAATCTTGATTTTGTGTGAAAGTTTTTAAATATACAGAAAAATCGCGAACATTGTGTGGTAGACACCTGTATCCTTCTCCACCCCTAGCCTCCCCAACACCCCCTCCCCCCCATCTGTACTCTGCGTTGGTTGGCATTTCCCTGCGTTCTCTTTATCGCTTACCTGCAGGCTGGTGTTGATGCACCTTGTTAATAGTCCTTAAGCATCTTTGATATTTTGGACAGAAACGACTCTACAGTCTTTTTTTGGCCCAAGTACCTTTTATTTCTCAGAACCCTTCCGAACTTCAGGAACATAGGGCTGAGCTGACAACAAAGGTCTCGAGGCCCATGCTCACGTCTCTCGAAAGCCCCACTGCATGTGCCGGGTTTCAGGTTATGCCCGCCCGTTCAGATCCCACGACAACCCCGGAAGTGTCTGTATGGAGATGTACACATTCTCCCCCTGACCACAGCCCATTTAACATGTAAGAAAGCTGTCCCAGAATGAGGTTTGGTGGGGATTAGGTATCTTTCGGCATGTATGTGGGGGCTGGGGGGCGAGCTCGACAGGGTAGGTTGAGTATGGTTGTATCTCTTCTGCTCGCTGGAAGTAGTATTTCCACCCTGGACCACTCTGTGGATTAGTCGGTGTCCAAGAATAGAAAATAAAGCCATATAATAACCGTGAAAAGTCCCCGAGTTAATTTTTGAGCTGTTGTATAATATCTCCCTAAGTCATTTGATTGCCTTTCCAAGATTCTTAAACTTTGTTCATCATTATCTCTGCCTCTTTCTAAAATGGATGCAATGACTTCTCAAAGAGGTGCTTATGAGACGGAAGAGCTGCTCGAATGCTTTGTAAATTATCGGAACTTCAATTCCGTGTCACACTGTTGAAGGTTAAGGAAGAAGTGTTTGGTATGTTAAGGTAGGAAGGGAGGTAATTATAAGCTTTCAACCCAAGGTCAAGAGAAGATATAAATCTGGAGGAGGAGACAGTAGGTCTACAGTCTGTCTGTCCGGTGGACGAACACGGCTAGCTCTCAGGCTAAGTGCCCTTCTCTGCAGATGAGGTCTTGCCAGACTCGAGCTGAGACAGACTGCCCCTGCAAGTAGGAGCCTGGGAGATGCATCTTTGGGTTCAGGGGTTTCGGTTGGGAGGGGGGTTTGGAAGGCGTTGCCTTACCTGGATCTTTCTGAAACCCAGAAACAAGCAAAATGAAATTGACTTTTGAAAGGACGTGGGACATGGCAGATTCCCTGGGTTTGTTCAGAACGTCTCTATTCCGGTTTTGGAAGCTTCGACAGTCATTTCAAGAGAGGGGCAGGATGAGTGGTGAAGGGCAGTGAGAGATGGCGGCTTCTAGGCCAAGGTTGACTTCCTGGCACTGAGCTTCTGGGGGTGGGCTTGCTGGTTTTAGAGGGATGTTCTGAAGGATGCAGTGCTTTCCCCTTTGACATGAGGGCTCTAAGGGAGAGTTTCCTTACCAGTCAGGTGTCAGGGAATGCATCTGTCCCCTAAGCTATTTTCCCTGGAACTGAAGCCTGGGTTGGCTTTTCTGTTTTCCTGAAATCCCCCATTTGAAAAACAAAGCACTTGGGGGTGGGAAGTAGCATGTTCTCAGAATGCCTGTGGAGAAGCGAAGAGCAAACCAAGCATAAGCACTTCCACTCACTTTGGGGAAGACTTAGCCGACCAAGACTACAAATCTCTGAGAGGCACGAGGCTTAAGTAACAGCAGGCTGTTGAATTAGGCTAAATATTAAGTTTATCTGAGTTAATTTGGAAGTTTATAGATCAGTGACCATCAAAATTCGTATTGGTTGACAGGGGGTGGGGGAGGGGTTGGGGCTTAGATTTGAAAATCTGTAAAGAAGGAGGAAGTGACCACTTCTACTTTATTTACTTGTGAATGTAGCTGTAATATTTTGAATGTCAAGGTCCTAATAATTTGAATATTATGGTATTGTTAACAGACGATGAAGTTACGGGTTATCCAAAACCAAATCCTATTTTCATATAAAAATGTAACATAGGCTATAAGAGCCTCTGTAAACCCCAAGGGGAATGGGAGGAAAGATTATTCAACGGGTAGTTAGATCTTCATCTCACACCAGGATAAATTTCAAATGAACTAACTGGGTAGATATATGTCGCCTCAGAGCAACCAAAAGTTAACTAAGCCAGCAATTAAAACCTGTAGATGACATAGATGATTCTTTAGGAGTGGTCATGATGAAGAATAGATGTTATTATGGAAACATACTTATGGTGTCAAATGATACAGGAAATGCAGGGAAACGTGAGACAGTAAGCATACTTTGTTGCTGGTTGTTTTAGGGTTTTGGGAGTAGGTATTGTTGCTTTTAGTTTTTCAAAATTAGTGATGTGGTTGGAATTTTTTTTTTTAGATTTATTACTTGAGAGAGAGAGAACGCCTGCGAGTGCACAAGGGGGAGAGGGAGGGGCAGAGAGAGGGAGAGAGACTCTCAAGCAGACTCCACGCTGAGCACAGAGCCCAACTCAGGGCTCCATCTCAGACCCTGAAATCACGACCTGAGCCGAAAGCAGGAGTCAGACATTTAACCAACTGTACCACCCAGGCGCCCCGATACGGCTGGAATATTTGTTTGAAGAAAAATATATTTATAATCCCTGTGTTTTAAGTTCATCCGTATTTGTAAAAATGTCAGGTCCGGGTTTTTTTATGCCTAGTTTAATCCATCCGAACAGGAATGGCTTACAGAGCAATGGATTCTGATGGATGGGGTCATGAGTTGAAAGACTTTGTCATGGTGAAAAGGGCATGGGGTGGGAAACGCTGCCCTGTGCTGTTCTTTACATCCCCAAAGCCAGCTTATCAGAGTTGTATTTCCTATTTCATATACTCGGGAGGAGATTGTTTCCGCAAAGTGCATCTCTGACTGCTAGAAAGATCTAGACATAACCTAGATCGATTGTACAATAAAGTCATAAATATGACCTTCTGGTCCCCGGTGCTCCACCTCCTCACCCCTTCCGCCTCCTTGTAAATCATGAGCGTTCACCAGCCTCTCTGTCATTCCACCACATTAGCAGAAAGAAGGGGTCTTACTGTTCCTTCAGTCCTTCCATTAGCCCAGTTTTACTCTCTAACCAGACGAAAACATTAACCATAACTGCTCACAAGGAGAAAAGTTATTCTCCTTTAATGCATATCTGGTGGAGACCTGAGTAACCAGTGATAAAAAGGAAAGGCAGGGAGTTAAACAGCTTTGGATAATATTTGCAAGCTAATGATCCACGAGAGTGTTCATACTTGCATTCTCCATGCGTTCACAGGGCACACTTTCTCGGCCTCCCCCTTACAGTTCTGTGCCTTAAGCACCTGGAGGCAGAAAGGACCTAGAAAATGAGATTTTGCCAATGTTGCATCTTCTAGAAACATCTCTAGTGGAAATTCTGCAGAGCCCCTAGAATCAAAATGGAATCAGAAGATCATGTTTCTGGTTTTGAGTCCAAAGGAATTTATTTTTGAAGCCCAGTTTGTTCTGTTATTTGTGGTGTGGGTTAGAAACATCCTAACCTTTGATATCCAGTTATATCTCATTTATATGTAATTTTGGAGGAAGGGAGAGTTGCCAGAGTGGACCGACATGGATTTCGCGTTACTGCTCTGCTACACTGTGCCTTCTTTATTCCCAAGGAGTGCACAAGTCCCGAGGAAAGGAGTAGCCAGGAGGGGTCCCCAGAAGAAGTTCTTCATCTGTTTCAGAGCCCCAGGGCTCTCTAGGTAACCTTGAAGAGAGAAAAAAGTCATTGACCATTTTATTGATGTTGTGATTAGCAGTAAAATATTATAATATAGACAGATTATTATACTGCAGCCAATTAGGGATAAAGAGAAGCATTTTGATATACAAATTAATTAGGTTTTAAAATTTAGGCAAAGGCAGTTAACAAAGACCCCTACTGACGGCTTCTGCTGAAGACATTCGTGAATGAACTTGGGCAGACTGAGTCCGTAAACTGTCCACTGAGATGGACAGCTGTGGCTGAGTTATGGTTAGACTCCCAGGTGTGCGGTTAGGAGGCTTCGCAACGTTATGGGCCTTTCCACAGACTTCCTGAAGAACTAGGAAGTGAGGTCGTCCTAGTGTCCTCGAGGGAAGCCCCGACATCAGGTCGTAAGTGTGCGAATGTCCGTGTGAGGGCTGTTCTCTCGGGGCGGGGAGGGGGGGCGGCGATGGCGGGTAAGGGAAACCCACGACCATTCTCACTACTTTTTTTTTTCTTTTTTATAGTTAATACACTGTTACATTAGGAAGTGGAATTGCTGGATCACATGGTAGTTCTGTTTTTAATTTTTTCAAAACCCTCCATACTGTCTTCCACCATGGCTGCACCAATTTACGTCCCCACCAACAGTGCATGAGGGTTTCCTTCTCTACATCCTAGCCAACACTTGTTGTTTCTTGTGTTTTTGATTTTAGCCATTCTGACAGGTGTGAGGTGATACGGCTCATTGTGGTTCTGATGGAAAGTCTGTGGTTGGTGGGAGCATTATATAGGTGTAAGATAATTGATTTGCTTACCTGTGGGTACTCTTCCTGACCTCGTCCTTACGCTCTTTGTTCTTCCTGTATCATAGATTATCTGTAAGAAAGCACCAGACAGCATGATTTCAGTGATGTGTCTGGCTCTAAAGTTAGGAGATGGAGAAGAACTGTGGCCTGCCTAAGAATCACAAAGCTCATTTTCAATAACTGGAATCACAGAATCTTTTGACTGGATAGAGATCCGGAAGATGACCCTGGACTCAGCCTTTTGTCTGTCTTCTGTCTGTAGCTTTCTTGCCAGGTGGTCACAAAGCCTGTGCTTGAACTCCCCTGAGACACCTTTCCAGGATCTCTGTTCTATCTCAGAAAAGTCTCTTTTCTGTTGGGCTGAAAGGTCTGTTTCCCATGTAGCGATTCCCCCTTGGAGCCGTCTAATACAAGCCTCCTTCCTCTTCCAAAAGACCGCCCGCCCTCCAGATCCTGGAAGACAGCAGGGTTTCCTGCCCTCCTCCCTCCCCCCCTTCCTGCAGCCACAACCAAGAAGACAGGGCTTTAATTCTGTTCATCATCCTTTGAATTCATTCCAGCTTACCTACGGCCCCTGTGGAGGACGGTCTGCAGAACCTGATTCTCCCGATAGTTTGTTAACTGGTACGGTACCTATAATCCCCATGCTCTTGGTTATCCCGTTATTCTTTTTTTTTTTTAAAGATTTTATTTATTTATTTGAGACAGAGAGAATGAGAGAGACAGAGAGCACATGAGAGGGGGGAGGGTCAGAGGGAGAAGCAGGCTCCCCGCCGAGCAGGGAGCCCGATGCGGGACTCGATCCCGGGACTCCAGGATCATGACCTGAGCCGAAGGCAGTCACTTAACCAACTGAGCCACCCAGGCGCCCGGTTATCCCGTTATTCTTAAGACAGCCAAAACTTGTATTAGAATTGCTTTTGGCTGATTTGAGCTTACTGCAAAGTGAATGTGAGTACCAGTTGTTTTCAAATAAAGGAATGGAGAGGCAAGGCTTAGTAGTAACAGGTTTTTAAAAGTCCTAAAGGTTTTAAGTACACACTTAACAATGGGTGCTATTGTAGTTCCTTTCTTTCCTTCTGTTAACCCATCATTTATTTCAGCTTGTTAAGCTTTGAGGATTCACATTTCTGTCATTGCGAGTTAGTCCTTCCTTCCTTTGAGATTGCAGAGGACTTTGAGATACATTTATTAGAGCTTTTACTGCATTGCATTATAGCTATTTATTTCTTTCCTCCACTCAGATACGAGTTCCGCCAGGATAGTAATCATACCTCATCATCTTTCTCTTCTCTCTCCAACACTTAGCTCATAGTCAGTAAGCTTCATATAGTTCTGTTGAATGAATGAGTCAAAAATAGTCACTCTCTCAATTTCTGCGTATCAATAAATAAGTTAACTGGTAAGTAAGTCGAAGAGGACAGTACCCAGATGCCTTTCGCAGCCCGCTAGACACTTTCCCGTGGACTGACTGTTGATCCATTCTTTGTAAGATGAGGTTCTCTCTGTCCTGAATTCACTTAATTTTATAGTCAGTTCTGCTGTAACGCTGTGTACATGTCCCTAAAAAAATCACGGGGCAGTGCACAACGGAATAATGGCAACTGTACGGCTTACGGGGAAAGTGGGTTAGGAATACAAAAATTTCATCACTCACAGTTTTGTTTGTTGTTGTTGTTGTTTTTAAGATAGGAACCTTATAAAAATAGTAACTTAGTTTTACACTGTTAAATGGTTAAGAAATGGGGCGCCTGGGCAGCTCAGTGGTTAAGCATCTGCCTTCGGCTTAGGCCATGATCTCAGGGTCCTGGGATTGAGTCCCACGTCAGGCTCCCTGCTCAGCGGGGAGTCTGCTTGTCCCTTCCCCTCTGCCTCTCCCCCCGCTCATGCTCTCTCTCTCTCAAATAAAATCTTCTTTAAAAATGGTTTTAAGAGGGATGCCTGAGTGGCTCAGTCGGTTGGGCTTCTGCCTTGGGCTCAGGTCATGATCCCAGGGTCCTGGAATTCAGTCCCTCATCGGGCTCCTTGCTCAGCAGAGAGGATTGCACGGAAGCAAACCCAGCATTCACAGTGGTACAAATTCATGTTTTCAAAACAAGTGGTAGGGCAGCGGCCCTTCATTCTGTTTCTCACTTGATTGGTAAAACATCTTCTGTGTTCTTCAGTGTTCCAGGCCCTGGGAATATAAAGCTGCATACGTTTTGATGCCCACTCACTCTCAAGAAGGTCCTATTCTTAAAGACTAGTTTATTTTTATTAGGAGGAATGAAAACAAATGTTAAAGAGACAGACTTGGCTCATCTAGCCAATTTCCAAAGTCCCCTCCCACCAAAAGAGTATTTTATACGTCTGGTCCCTTGTTGCGTTTAGCAGATTTCTCTAAAATTTGAAAGGGGTTTAGTTTGAATGGCTCTTACTTTTCAGTTAGTCTGTTCAAGAGACGGTTTCTTGAGGAAGAGCATAGAGGACAGACTTGTATTTCACCCATCCAGTTTCTAGTTTAAAAGTAAAATTTCACCTCCCATCATTTATACAGGTGTGATTTGTTGTTGGCCTTAGTTGAAAATAGGCTAATGTGGGGCGCCTGGGTGGCTCAGTTGGTTAAGCGACTGCCTTCGGCTCAGGTCATGATCCTGGGGTCCCGGGATCAAGTCCCACATCGGGCTCCCGGCTCGGCGGGGAGCCTGCTTCTCCCTCTGACCCTATCCCCTCTCATGCTGTTTCTCTCTCTCTCTCTCTCAAATAAATAAATAAATAAAATCTTTAAAAAAAAAAAGAAAATAGGCTAATGTGTCAGTATAATCACAGACTCTTGGAATTAGGAAGAATCCCAGAAATCAGGAGTCCCAAGCTCCTCTTAGATTCAGATGAGGAAATCAAGGCTCTAAGAGGTGAAGTGATTTGCTCAAAGTTATTGGCTAATTAGTGACAAAGCCAGAATGTGAATCCAGTTATTTTCTGGCCTATAATATAGTGCCTCTCCAAATTGTGTCATAAGGCACACATAAGTTCTGTTCATTTAGGGAGAAATCTAACTTGGGGCTCCTGGGTGGCTCACTCAGTTACGCCTCCAACTCCTGATCCCGGCTCAGGTCTTGATCTCAGGGTCGTGAGTTCAAGCTCACGTTGGGCTCCACACTAAGCATGGACCTTACTTAAAAAAAAAAACAAATAAATAAAATAAACTGAACTTATATAGTTTCAGCTTCTCCATTTATTCATTGAGTTGTACCAGTCCAGTCACTAATCATAAACACACTTCCCATTGTTTTATTAGTGTTTCTTTATACACTCAGGTCCTGCTCAAGCTCACCGAGGTGTGTCTTCTTCAGACCGCATGCTCTACAATTACATGTCTTTGTTAGGGCTGACAGAAAACTGTGTTTCTTTGTGCTCAAAAAAGATTTAAGCATTTGCCGTGAATTGATCTCGGGTTTTGAAGGAAAAACATCCCTGGTTATGTCTGTGGAATTTGTGGTGCATTACAGAGGATTAAGATTTCATTGCCTCTAGGCAGGACATGCTTTCTTTTCCAGTTGATGGGTTTTCTTTTGTTTACATCTGTCCCCTCCCCCCCCCCCCCCCCCCCCCCCCCCAGTCCCCAACACTGACTGACTGGGAAATTACATCTGTAGTGCACCTTTGTGTAAGATTCGTAGTCTTGAAGACCCATTGGCCCTGGCCACTTGGCCGGGGAGCAGTGGTCAAGATTTTGTGTGGCACCTGAAGAGAGCAGGAAGGAATGATTAAAAGTGTGGGGTGAATGATAATTCCTCGCCCCACCATTTTTCTGTAGGAGAAGAATTAAATGAATGTGTTTTGAAAGCCTCTACTGTTGGCAAAGCAGGTTTAAATTGTTCACACTTTTGGGAAGTAAGTTTTATTTTAAACCTGGGAGGTAGGTGTTATTTTCCTCAGGGGATATTTGAATTCTAAACCCAGTGCTTTGAAAACACCCGATTTCAACTAGAATCATTTGTCCTAAGTGTAGTTGTGAGGATAAAGCAATTTATAGACCTGAATAAATCAGGGTCTAAGGAAACATAACCAGTGTCAGTGGTTAAAAATAGACTCCTGGGGTGAATGACTCTCAGCCATTTGTCTGTGGTGGAGTGGACCAGGTTGTGGACAGGCATGTTTCCGGTCTGGGGACATGAGCCCAACGCCCTCGGTTGTATCTTGCTCTTTGTAGGCCGCCCCTTCCTGTCTTTAAGGTCAGGACTTCAGAATGGCCTTCAGTTCTGCCTTAGGATTGATCCAAAGCCTTCCTTAGCACCTGAGCAAGGAGGAAATTTTTAAAAATGGGCACATTTCAGTTCAGTCAGCCAGCATGGCCTCTGGGGACACGGGGAGTAGCCAGTGACGCGCTGGTGACGGTGGTCGGTTGGGTGCGGCAGATGAGCCGGGGGACGACGACAGAGTGCAAACAGCAACACCAACTTGGAGACCCCGTCATCTAGGCTCTGGGGTGTCTTTGCGTCTTTGTTCAGCTCAAGAGCCTACCTTGCCTGCGTGGATCCTCACCTGGCCGTAGGCTCCCTCCTCCCCAACCCCGTGGACGTTGGACTCCGTTACTGTGCAGGTATCATTCTTTCTAGCACTTACTCCTCCTTGGTGTTTCATTGCTGGGTAATTTTTCTATTTCGTTTTTAGCAGTTCTCTTTAGCTAATTTTTAAACGATTTTTTTTTTACTTTGGTTTTCTCATAATGAGTGCATTAGGCTGATTGCACAGTTATTTGACTTCGTATCACCTTTGTGGATTCACACTTGGTGTTCTGTTGAAAATTTAAATACTGCAGGTGAACTGACCCCTCCCCATGACTGTTCCCCAGGCTCACAGCTATGTACCTTTTCTCATTTTTTCAGTGCACATAAAATTGCGTATTTGTACTCTTAAAGTCTGTGGACTACTCAGATCCAGCATAAGCATATTCCTAAAGAAGCTTTACCTACCGTTGATTATTAAGATCTCTTTCCTTTAACATGATGTGCTTTTGATTGCCCTGCTTTTTTTGTTGTTGTTCAAAAAACCCCCAAAACTATTAGAATCTTTTATGATTCAAAATAGAACATTAGTTTTATTATATATCAAAAATGGATGCTTAAACTTCATAATAGCTTCCAATTATTTTACATTTGTTTGTGTTATATACTATTACTTTATGGCAGTATAATGTTCAATTACGGAAATGACTCCAAAGAGACATGATTTTTCCGGCTTAATGTGTAATTGTTTATTGAGTATTTTTCTCATTATAGTGATTTTTTTTCCTTTTGAATTGCAGATATAAAGAAACTTAGATTTTGTAAATTGATTATTATGTGCCTAAAGAAATCAAATATTTATCAAGTACTCACTATGTGGGAAGGCACTGTGCTTGGGGTAGAAATAAAGACAAAGATTTTAAGAGGTCCCCTTCTCCTCTCAAAAAACTAGTCATGTGTACTAAAATGCCAATACAATATCTACTAAATGCCTGCTACATCCCACGGGCATGAAGTGTCTAGAATAGAAGTTCATCAGAGGGTTAGGGTGGTTGCCAGGGGCTGTGGGGCCTGGAGGAGACTTACAGCAAGGTCGTTTGATGAAAACAGGTCTTTGGAAGGCGGAATTCAGAAGCACCCGTCTGTGTGTAAAGGGTAAGAGAGCAGGAGTGTGGAGCTCCTGGATGGTGGTCAGGAGCAGAGCAAGAGCACAGCAAGGGGCCGTGGGGAGGAGCTGGGGGGTTGTTCCACATATGGGGAGAAGCCACTGGAGAGTTTCCCAACAGGGGATTCCTATGACAGCATGATCTGATCTATAGGCTCACTCAGGCTGCTGAGGAACGGCCGATTCTGAAACCGTTGTTTTATTTGTGTTAAATGGCATCGTAAGCAGTAATTCACACCTGAGCTGTTGAGTAGCATAAGGGGAGAACATAAATACATCGCTGCTGTGATTCTGAGCTTCGAGGATGACTATGGGGGAGCCGGAGGGGGAGGGGGAGGGATGGACTTGACTTTAGTCATGTTGAACCGGAGATGATGGTGGGACAGCCAGATGCACGTGGTCTTCAGGCATTTGAAAAAGAAACAAAGCAAATGCTGTATTACCTTCTGCCATTCTGGTTTGAAGACCTCTCTGAAGATAAAGTTCAGGTATTTGCAGGAGGGTTGAAGTCATGGTGATAGTACATGTCCCAAGCCCCCACTTTGGATTTGGCCTTCCAGAATTACAGTCATAAGTGGGAGGCAATGTTACCGTTTTGGTGACTTCCTCCAGCCCCACCTCTACCCCAGGGACAGGTTCCAGTTTCCCACTGTTTATTTCTGGAGAGTGATTTGAGCGTTTCAGAGTTGAGAGGCAACTCAAGCAGATAGATAGTTTCAGAGTCCAGAGTGCTAATCATTACACCGTGGAGCGCCACGGATAGCGAGTTTCTAATAGGCTGATGTCCTCATCATCCTCCCTGCCTTCCTGAACTGCCTTCTAGACGTGGAGCTTCAAATTTTATATTTGAACATGTTTCCTTTTTCTGTGGTAAGTTGAGGATAATGAAATAATGACAAGTGATGAACTAATGGCAAGAGATTCTAGTTTCCTACCAAGTATTTATTACATGGGTGGTTTATAGAAAATCAATGTAAGGATTGGTAGACTTGTTCTTTAAAAGAGATCAAATATTTCAAACATAGGGCACAACACAATACCCCCACACACACACATGCACACACATACTCTATTTTTAGAAAACTCTAGTCACTTGGTGTCAGGATTCTTAGTTTATAACTTAAGATGTGGCATTTGTCAAAATCTATGCAAATCAAGAGAATAGTGCTCATTAACCTCTGGGTGAAATACTTGAGAAGATTGAGTTGTGGAATGGGAAAGAAAAATAAAGACATGATGATGTTCTTCTGAGGAAGTGCCCCCAACATCTTATTAGGGAACTCATGGAATCTCAGAAGTCATGTGGTCCAGGCTTCTTCCCATTCCACGACTAACTAGCTCCTCAGAATTTTGGTCTCAGTCGTTCATGACACGAATGTCCTCTTGACACTTCCATTGAAGAGCAAAAGAGATCATTAGCTTGGTCCCCTACACAGCAGCCCGGGCTGTTCCAGGGGGAAAGTTTGCTCTTCAATACACATCCTTTGGTCTTAGTTATGCACATGATGTCATTCACAGTAGATCTGCTTCCTTCTCCGTGTGACAGCCATCAGGTCCTTGAAGGTGGCTCATGGCCGTGCTTAGGGGCAAGACTCTGTAACTCCCTGTTCTACATGCTGAGCGATCCAGTGAATGTGCATGGAGCACATTAATCACCGTGAATAAGCGCTCACTGTCGCTAGCTTTCATAACTATGTCCGGTACTGGAGGCAGCTTCTGATCTACCTCCCATCACCCCACCCCTGCGGCAGCTTACATGCTGGTAAAGAACCCACCCGGGAAGGAATGAAGGAAGTAAACGTCTTTTTTTTTTTTTTTTTAATTTTATTATGTTAGTCACCATACATTACATCATTAGTTTTTGATGTGGTGATCCACGATCCATTGTTTTCGTATAACACCCAGTGCTCCATGCAGTACGCGCCCTCCTTAATACCCATCACCGGGCTAACCAGTTCCCCCCTCCCCTCTAAAACCCTGTTTGTTTCTCAGAGTCCATAGTCTCTCATGGTTCATCTCCCCCTCCGATTTCCCCCCCTTCCATTTTTCCCTTCCTTCTCCTAATGTCCTCCATGCTATTCCTTATGTTCCACAAATAAGTGAAACCATATGATAATTGACTTTCTCTGCTTGACTTATTTCACTTAGCATAATCTCCTCCAGTCCCATCCATGTTGATGTAAAAGTTGGGTATTCATCCTTTCTGATAGCTGAGTAATATTCCATTGTATATATGGACCACATCTTCTTTATCCATTCATCTGCTGAAGGGCATCTCGGCTCTTTCCACAGTTTGGCTATTGCGGGCATTGCTGCTATGAACACTGCGGTGCATATGGCCCTTCTTTTCACTACATCTGTGTCTTTGGGGTAAATACCCAGGAGTGCAATTTCTGGGTCATAGGGCAGCTCTATTTTTAATTTTTTGAGGCACCTCCACACTGTTTTCCAAAGTGGCTGTACCAACTCGCATTCCCACCAACAGTGTAAGAGGGTTCCCCTTTCTGCACAACCTCTCCAACATTTGTTGTTTCTTTCCCTGTCCATTTTTGCCATTCTGACTGGTATAAGGTGGTATCTCAGTGTGGTTTTGATTTGGATTTCCCTGATGGCTAATGATGATGAACATTTTTTCATGTGTCTGTTAGCCATTTGTATGTCTTCTTCAGAGAAGTGTCTTTTCATGACTTCTGCCCATTTTTTTACTTGATTATTTGTTTTTTGGGTGTTGAGTTTGAGAAGTTCTTTATAGATCTTGGATACCAGCCTTTTATCTGTAGTATCATTTGCAAATATCTTCTCCCATTCTGTGGGTTGCCTCTTGGTTTTGTTGACTGAGTTCCCTTTGCTGTGCAGAAGCTTTTTATCTTGATGAAGTCCCAAAAGTTCATGTTTGCTTTTGTTTCACTAGCTTTTGGAGGAAGTAAATTTCTAACAGTGGGCCTGGGGAGGTGGAGACCTAGAAGGATTGGCGACCTTGCGGATGGCGTCCCCCAGTCACTGGGCTTGCTGCGGCTTTCCAGCACTCCCAGTAGCCTATAGAACAGTGCTTTGCAAACTTGAACATGCATATGGATGAGGAGTGTGAATTTAACTCCATAACGAGATCCCAGGTGTTAGTGTTGCTGGTCTGTGGACCACACTTGGAATAGCAAGGTTGTAGAATACACTGGAATCGCAGTATGAGGTGGCCAATGGTTTGGGACCAGAAAGGTCAAAACTTACTTAGAGAAATTGTCAAGAGTCCTCTTTTCCCTGATCTTTCGCCTTTAACTAGAGAATCAAAGGCTCTATGATATCAGGGGAAAAGGCAACTTTCATAGATTCATTCCAGAGGCATCTGCGGTGTTCACACATAAGCTGCTCAGACAGATTGCATGCTCTTGGCAGCACCCAGGTCCCATGGGCCATAGCAGGTTGTTTGAACAGACTTGGGGAGTTTTGTCATCTGTCCTCAGGAGTACAGGCAGGCATGTCTGAAAGCTGATGGAACAGTCATTGCCAAAGCATGGTAACTATTTCCCAAGGCAAAACCCACTTCCCACGGTGACCTGTTGAGAACAGGACAGGAGTGGCTCTTGGAGCTTTCCCACCATGCATTGCGAACACATCGGTTTTAGGATATTTGATGATGCCTCATCCTCGACTGCTCGCCAAGTGACAGCTGCGTGAACTTGGTGGAAAAGTGACTGAGAGCGCGGACATTGCTTGTGGGGATGAACCCCCCGCCCCGCCCCGCAGCTGTCTTGGCACAGCATGGGCCCAGGGCCAGAGTAGTCCACGTGCCCTGGAGTCTGTGATTCCTTCCTCAGTTCTCTTCAAAACAGAAAGACTTTGTTGCCACTAGGAGGACTCACCAAGACTTGCTTCACTCCTTCAAACTAGGCTAACCTAAGACCTTCTTTTTGATACCTGGACCCTGAAAAGAGGGGATTTTGAGGGAAAAGCAGTAGATACAGGGATGTTGCCTAATGTAGGTGACACTCTCATTTCAAAGGGATAAAGTGTGTGTGTTCTTGCAGACTCCGAAGCAGTGAGAGAGTGAGCCAATGTTGACTAGAACTTAGGTCAGCCGGAAGCTCAGCTGATACATCATAGCCCTGCATTGCAGAGGGTTAAGAAGAAACCTGGGGATGGAGAATATTTGTATGTATGTGGAGCCTGGGAGCCGAGGAAAAGCCGAGGATAGACTCGAAAGATGGACATTCTAACATGCCATCATCATACCCCCACTACCCTTTAGCTAGATGCCTCATTCCATAGTCCCCTAATATCATAAACATATTGACACCACAGACATGTACAGATCCAAGAAAGATTGCTTATCACAGTAAGAGGCAAAACGACAAGGACATGTTACACCAAAGAATTTTTGCCTCAGTTGACCAGGATCAGATTGGCCTCACGATCACTGCCCCTTCTGGCTCTGGACATGAAACCCTCAGGCGAAGACGTTAGAAGTGAGCAGCGGGCCAGAGTATCGTGAGGAAGGTGTCCCGTCTGTAAACAGATATCCCCACTCGATTGTTATCAGTGTGAAAGGTACCAGGAAGATTTTTTTTTTTAACCAAACACCTAAAGTTATTTATTTTCAGTGCTTTTGTCCCACCTCTTGGAGAATTTTCAAAATAAGCAAATGAGCTCCTTGTTGTCTTCGAGTCTCAGGAATATGTGCTGTGGCTTTTCTTGGGGTGATAGCCTTGGCCCTAGATTTGCTGTTCCCTCAGAGTAGGCAGGCCATGTTGCATGAATCCGGACATGTGGTTGAAAATCCTTCTAGAACCTTCCCTCGTTAGGACCCCATGTCGTGCCCTAGGGACACAGCAGTATCTTGTTAGGTGTCGAGTGGGCACTGGTTTTAAAGGTGGTTGTGCCTCTGTGTGTACCATGCACAGGGTCATGTGGGTACTTGGTCAACAGCCAGACGGGGCTGATGAGGATGGGCCAGGAAGCTGAGATCCATAGGAGGGGCTGGAATCAGAGGCAGAGAGGTGGTGCGGATGGTAACCAAGCAGGAGGTGATCTCGACCAGCTGATGAACATGGAGGCTGGCAGAAGGACACAAGCAGAAATAATGGGGAGATGTCTGTGAGGCCAAAGCACGGAAGTTTGGGCTTTCTCTCTGAAACTAGTCCTTGGAGTTTTTCCAGTGTTCTTGACGCGATTGGAGATTTTTTTGTCCGATACCTTGTCTCTCGTGTCAGGTCTGTACACATCCCAAGACACAGTTCGGTTGCTTTGGGCCTAAGACAGGTCCTTGGGGCCAGTTCAGCAGGACTGCGTTACAGATAAAAGTGCCTGGCCATCAGTAACTCAGAATCAACAAAATATATCGATATCTTCATTAGCTCTGATTAGCTAAGCTTATCTCTGAATCTTGCAGAGAACAAACACTGAACTGGGAGGCCACGGGTCTCCCTGACGGCCATTTCCGTGTTTTTCCCTCCATACTGCATTGTACGCTCCCAGCCCCCAGCTCCTGGAAGTCTGGGGTGGTTTCTTGTCCATCTTTATGCCCTCGGGACCTAGCACAGGGCTGATACATGAAGTGTGACACCAGCCTTTTCCCTGTATGAAGTGAAAAACCCGATTACAGCTAGGACGTTGACGCTCTTGGGTTTGGTCAGGACTTTTTTTAGGCCCCATCTCTTCCCCCAGTAGATCACAGTTCATTTTTCTCCTTCTCATTCTGGTCCTTCACCAGCATGGTCCTCCGTTGCTCTGATTTGCGAGAAGCTACAAAAGAAATACAACACGAGCCCAGGTTGACCTGTAGGGCCCGCGTTCCATAAGAGGAAGCCATCCTGGGGGCTGCAGCCTGCATCTTCAAGGCTGATCCTCCCCTTGAAGGCAGATTTTTGGCCTTGAGGCATCAGACACACGGGCATACACGTAAGGGTTGATGCTTGTTGTGGTGCAAGGCTTACTCGCGATAAACTTGAAACAAGTTTAAGAACACTCACCTGCAGCCTGTTGATTTTCCTTCAGTGTCCATCGTAGGTTAATCTTGGAAACTAAGTGATATCCAAACTAGCTTCTGTGATAACAGACAACCCCTAACCTGCTGGTCCCCGCACACCTTTCCCAGTGGGCTGGCTGGTGTTTTACTAGATGCAAGTATTTTTTCCTATTTGGGATTTTGCTTTTACTAGGAACCCTGGAGCCCTCAGAGGTTTGCAATACAGACTTCAGCCCAGAGCTTAGCCTCCCAGATGGTAATTAATGTTTACACAAAATGACAAGCACAAAATGGAATCTCTTTGAGCCCTGCCAAGCACCCACCATTCCCCTGATCTCCCACTCTTGCAGTGTTTGAAAATTAATTTGCCTTGAACAAACAGTGGGTTTTCCTCAATTTATTTGTACAGTTTCAGTGACCGAGAAGAAGAGCTGCAAGGCTGAATGTCATCCTTCCCTTCGTTCAAGTAATTGAATCTGCTAATGGAACAAACTGGTCTCTGTTTAATGATTTGAAGAAAAGAGGGAGAGGAGGAATATAAAGAGAGGTGTATGTTGGAGACGGTAGGCTTTTTCTGCAAAACACCATTGGAATGTGGAGCTCTAGTGACAGAATTTAAAACCTGGGGAGAGGTCAAAGTATTGCTGAATTAATTCAGTAGTGCAATTTTTGTTTTAGTAAGTATATGCAAAATACGCGGTCTTTGCCAAAAAGGAGATTTTATTGGAGGTACAAGAAGAGGCAAGAAGGTGTTTAAAGAATGGATATGGCTAGTAGCTTGAAATTATTCAGTGTCAATTCACGGAAATGTGATAACTTTCATGTTTCTGGCTTTTTAATGTAGAACATCTCAGCATTTATTAATATTCCCACTTTGCCTTAATTTAAAGTCTGGGTTTCTTGCCACCCCGCCCCCCCCCCCCGCCGCCCCCTTATTTGGCTTATTAGTCTTCATTGCTTCTGTGTGGTGAGGTCTTTGTGGCTCTGTCATTTGGAAAAAGAAGTAGAGACGTTAACTAGGAGACAGAATAATGTAAAAATAGGACATACCCATTTCTAGATGCTATGGGTCAGGCATTCAGAAAGGTGGGTGGGTACACTGCCTAATGGTCAGGGCCCCACATAGTTTTCTTGATGTCTTGAAGGCTTGTTCATATTTGCTGCAATAATGACCTCGTTGTGAGTAAGCCGTCATAGGGCTTTCTAACCTAGTGTAAAGACGTGAAAAGACCAGAAGCACAGAAATGTGCCTTACGAAGGTTTTTCTACTTCTCTTTCTGCCTCCTTAATTAATCATCAGTGTTCACCAGCTCCTTTCTGTCCAAATATTCTGTCCAGTTAGAGCCAGTTAGAAATGTTGCAGAGGAGATAGAAGGCCATATCCTAGCCTCATTTCTGAAAGGCAAATACTGATCTGTCCTCTGGGTAAAGAACTTTTTAAAAATTCCGTCGAGTAGGTAAAGCCGTTTGACTTGAACAGTCACTTTCTGAGTTGACTTTTTTGATGCTGAAAGTTACATTGTCCATGAAGGAATTCCTTTTAAAATATACAGTTGACCCTTGAGCAACCTGGAGGTTAGGAACCCTGACACCCCTCCTGCTCAATCCGAATTACACACATAACTTAGGACTCGCCAAAAACTGTACTAATAGCCGGCCTGCTGTTGACCAGAAGGCTCACCAAATAACAGTTGTTTAACACATTTTTTATACACATATTATATACTGTATCCTTACAATAAAGTAAGTCAGAGAAAAGAAAATATTATTAAGCAGATTATAAAGAAGGGAAAATTCACAGTATTGTACTTTATTGATTGAAGAAAATCTACCTGTATGTGGACCTACCTGCCCACTTCAAACCTGTCCTTTTCAGGGGTCAGCTGCAATGTCTTTTTTTCTTTTACAATCATAGTACATATTTACTGTAGAAAACTTGAAAAAAGTTAAAAAACACAAGTTTAAAAATGAAAGTCTGTGGTTATTTCTGGATGATGGGATTACAGTTAACATTTTGATGTTTATCTTCCTCATCTTTTTTCTGTGTGTGCATAGACACATTTATGAGAATCATTTTCAGTATTGAGACCATACTGGTGATAGTATATTTTACTTGGTAGTAATTTTGTCACGAAATATTTTCCATGAAATTATTTTCTGCAGTAGTTTTGAGAACACTGATCATTTATTTTGTGCTCTACATTGTGGAAAGAACTTAACTTAATTTCCACAACAACCCCTTGGAGTAGTTGCTGTATTTTTGCCATAAGAAATTGGGCTTCCAGAAACAGAGTAGTTCATCTTAGAGACATAACACAGCAAATCTCAACCCCAGCACACCCAGTGCCCTTTTTGTATAATATAAGAAACGTTTTATAATGCACTTTCATTCTTTACTTTCTGGAACAAAAGGTATAGTTAGATGCCTATCTATATATGTAATTTTAAAATGCCTATAACGCTCTAATTAAAAGTAAAGGAAAAACAAGTAGCAAGTAATTTGTAATAACATAATATGCTTTTAAGTATGTAAATATTTCTTTACATTAGAAGACAATGAAATGGTCAGATGCTCAAATCTATACATAGGATGGTACGTAAATGTGGCTGCTACGAAAGCAGATTCATATAGGTACCTGCGACTTGGTAATTAAAAAGCCAGGAGCAGCCATCCCACTGGTGTCATGATTTTCCCAAATGGTGAACAACCAACTCTTGGTGGTTCGTAACAAGACATAACAGACAAAGCAACATACTACAGTTGCATTCCTGGAAAATCCAGTGTGTTTTAAAACTGTGCAGAAAATTTTGTGTTTATATGTGAAAACAGAGTCAGGTTCTAACTGCACAAATGTGCAGTGGGATTTTAGGACATTAACTGAGATGTTGTGTGGTATTGTCCTTCATATTCCAGTACATCTAAGGTCCCTAAGAGCCACCAGTGCCCTCCAGCCACTGGGACAACCAAACACACTCCCACAAGTGTGAAATCTCCACCTAGGGGTGGTATCCTCCAAAGAGAACCACCTCTTAAGTGGCTTTGACTTCTCTCCCCACCCCCTCTTCTCTGTCTCATCATAAAATACCCTTGAACATAGACTCAAAACATTTTGGAGGGTACGTTTCTGAGACTTTATAGGCCCTGTCATTTTCTTGTTAGGTTTGTTTCCAAGAATTGTATGACTTTAGTTATTGTAAAGGGGATCCTTTTTTTATTTAAGTCTCTATTCACTATTGCTGGTGTGTAAAAAAGCTACAGAAGTTTGTGGGGTTTTCTTATTTGGGTATTTTGCTGAGTTCTCTTATTCTTATATTTTTTAGCAGATTGTGTTTTCTAGCTAGATAATTATATATTTTTTACAATATTTTATTAATTTATTTGACAGAGACACAGCGAGAGAGGGAACACAAGCAGGGGGAGTGGGAGAGGGAGAAGCAGGCTTCCCTCCGAGCAGGGAGCCCGATGCGGGGCTCCATCCCAGAACCCTGGGATCATGACCTGAGCCTAAGGCAGATGCTTAACGACTGAGCCACCCAGGCGCCCCAGTTATTTTTTTTTAAAAATTGAATTAATTCAGGGTGCCTGGCTGGCTCAGTCCATAGAGCGTGGGACTCTTTGATCTCAGGGTTGTGAGTTCGAGCCCCACATTGGGTGTAGAGATTATTTTTTTATATATATATAAAGATTTTATTTATTTATTTGACAGAGAGAGACACAGCGAGAGAGGGAACACAAGCAGGGGGAGTGGGAGAGGGAGAAGCAGGCCTCCTGCAAGGACCCTGGGATCATGACCTGAGCCAAAGGCAGACGCTTTAACGACTGAGCCACCCAGGCACCCCGATAATTATATTTTTTGTAAATAGGTGTTTTTCCTCTTCCTTTTGTCATGTTGCTGTTGGTTTTTAATGTAAATGACAGGAATAGTTTGTTTCTTAACAGGTTCAGTCCACATTGTCTATAACACTAAATATACCTGGGACATATTTCTGGGTTAAGAGGAAGGTGTCTATCATTGAGTCTTTCCAGTTTACTTCTATGATCAGGTTTATTTGTTTTTGAGTCAGTTTTAGTAATTGATATGTTTTCATAAAATACATTTTATTTTCACATTTATTATTATAAACTTGTGCATTCTAGTGTCTTACTTTATATAACATACACTCTCCATGTCTATGGTCCTACCACTATTCAAATTCTCAGTTTTGTTTGCTGTGCTTTTTTTTTTCTTGCTCAAACTGTTCTTAAATGTAGGACCAGTTTTCCTTTAAGAATTTTAACAGGTAACATGATCACATGACTCAAAAATTAAATATGTATGTATGTGTATAGTCAAGTGTCTCCCCCTCCTATAGCTCCCTGTCTGTCTGGTTCTTCTGCCTGAGCCCCCTACTGGTGTCTTAGGCTCTCTTCTAGAGCTTCTTTATGCATAAAAGAAAATGAATATATATTACTTTTCTTCTGGTTTTCACAGAAGCTTAGCAATATGCCAATAGGTTGTATGCACAGAGTTCCTCATTCCTTTTCAGGCTGTAACATCTTCCATTGCATGGATGTATCAGATTTATATGTAACCAGTTCCCAAATGATTACATTTTAGTTCTTTCCAAACTTGCAATTCAGAGCAATTGTTTCATTGTGTCTATAAATCCTTGCTGAGCTTCTTTAGTTTCTTGGCTCAATGTTGCCAAATTGCCCTCCACAGAAGTTGTAGGTTTTTATCCTACTAGTAAAGTACTAGCAAGCTCCATTTTCCCCAGGGAACTTGTATCAAATTTGGATCAAAATTAAATTTTTCTTAATCTGCCCTTACCTTTTTAAAAAATATATTGTGTTTGAGTCAAGGTTATTGAGATACAATTTACATGTAGCAGATCCACCCCTTGTACTGTACACTATGCAGTGTAATTTTAATTTGCATGTATTATATTATAAGCACGATGTGCTATTTTTATAATCACAGAAGAGAGATTTTAAAACCCCAAAATGTAATGAGTAAAACTTGTAAATAAGACTAGTCAATTTGCACATTCTTACTTCCAACCTCAGCAAATTTCATCCTTTGGCAAACTCAGAGCACACAGAGCAATACAAAATGATTTTTTTTTTTAAATGTGTTCTTGCCAATTTTGGAGCACAGTAAGACAAATTGACTGTCAAGATGGAAAAGCTTAACTGGGAAGATACATTTATTGAATAATTGAAAAGAAGAGGAAATGCATTACCGATTAGCCACAAAAACGCATGATGCCTAATCTGTGCTTCAAGAGACTCGTGTAAATGGGGAGTCGTGAAACTGTCTCAGCCCCAAAGTTCTTACCAACCTTACAACCTGCCACTGCCTTGCTTGCGGTTTCACAGCAATGGGGCATCGATGGACTGGTGATAGCTTTCAGGTTTAGCTGAAGTGCTCCGCTCCCGCAACTCTTTGTAGCTTTCCTAACTAACCCTTTGCACTATCTCATTGTACCAAATATTTTAATGGATTCCTGCTCTGCTTTAGGATTTTTGTTTTGGAGGGGGCAGCAAAGTGGAAGTCAGAGAAAAAGCAGTGAGTGGTGGCCAGAGTTGGGACTAGAACGAAAGTCATCTAATTTATTAAACAGCCGGGTGACCGCCAGCAAGCAAGTTGCTTAGCTTCTCTGGGCTTTTCCCCCATCTTATGGGAGAGGATTGGATAAGTTCCTTGCTTCTCACAGAAGGGTCCAAGCCTCAGTAGTATCACCTGGGAAATACTCAGAAAGGGAGACTCTGGAGCCCCACCCAGAACTCCTGATTCCAACTCGGCATTTTAATCAGATGTCCAGGTCATTTGTATGCATTTTAAATGTTTGAGAAGTGCTGAGATGGTGTCCCAGATTCTGGTCTTGTGCCGAAATTCCGTGCTTCTGGGTCCTCTCTGAGTCATTCATCACAGACAATCCCGTAGAAATTCACAGGGCTCACTAGAGTGATTGCCCACTGATTTTCCGAGATGGCAATCCCCAGTCTGGGTGCTGCTCCCCTCGTTCTGGCTGTGTCCGGGTTGGTGCTAACCCACAACGACAGTGGGACAACAGAGGAGACCCGAAAGCCAACCCTGTTTGCCTTTACGGAACCTTGGGAAGCGAGCCCACGCCTACACCATGCCCCTGGCAAACTTCCCTGGCTGTGTTGTCCACATTCTAGAAGCCCATTAAATAAAGAACGAGGAGATAAATATAGTCAGGCTACATAAACGAAGCACTTAGCTGTGTGTTTCTAATGTGCTTCCTTACTGGCATGAGAAAATCTAAGTTGATAGCCTCTGGGTGGTGTCCCTTGGAAGAGGAAACTTTCTTTTATGTCAGAGAGAAACTTCGGACACTGACTTTTGAAGGGAGAACATGAGTTTGAATTTAAGCGTAACGAGATGGAAAATACTTATGTATTTATTCCTCACCATCCCAGTCCAGGGAGAACAAAGCCCTTGGAAAGGATAGAAATGTGTTCCTGCCATTATAGCAGGCATTATAATCCTAAATTAGCCGTCTGAGTGTCAGAGTGGGAAGCACCCCTCACGGAGGAGAATCTCTTGTATTTTGTGCGGTTAGGATGTGTGGGGTGTTAGTGCTCCTGCCCCAGACCTAACTAACCCTCTTGCATTGTGGGAAGCCTGTTTATCTCGCTGAGCTCATGTAAGTACTTGCTATGGTAATCTTGTGGAAATGGTAGCAAAAATGTTGAAAGAGAAGCCGAGCCAGGACCTCTTGGGTGTGGATGTCTGCAGATAAAGGGTCTTCTTTCATGATTTAGGAGTTTTGGCTGCGTGGGGTCTGTCCCCATCAAGAATCTTGATGTTCTCAGCCCTCAAGTTAGAAACGAAGGTTTTTGGGAATTCCTAAAGTCTCAGCTTATCACAAGCAAAAATCTTCCCAGGAGAGTTCTGACGGACAGCACTGGATGGAAATATGCGTGAGTGGGACGCCAGAAGTCTAGAGTTACTTTTCACCAGGGCCTTACTGGGTGCTTTATCCTTGGAGCCGAGACACGCAAGGAGGGTACTACTGTCTTTTCATATGCTGTCAGTGCGTTTGTTCCAGGCTGTTCTGTGAGGCGTAAAGCGAGCCAGGGTCACTTTAGCCAAAAATGTGCTTTGTTTATAAACCCGGTTCGTTTCTGCTTTTGTGCGTGTCACAGGTTTGATCTCTTTTACCAAAAGAACAGTGAAAATAACGGGTTGCTTTGACGCAAATTCCAGGGAAGAAAAATGGCAAAGCATGTGTACCCGAGAGGACATCGGCAGAAATGGATAGGACCAGGGAGAACACCACTTATTTCTCACACTTGATACAGTGAGATTGGAAGAGAAAGATCATGCCCAAAGTGGTTTCTTGAAGAATGCCTGGAACACATCCTTATTTTGGAGAATATTGTAATCTGTTCTCTTCCTATTTCTGCGCTGTATGATGATAAAAGGATGGCTTTTTTAGCACAAAGATGTGGGAAAGGTCATTTCTCCCCCAGATGTATACAAAAGTACTTACTCACCAATCGGGGCATTTCTTTCTATTTAATGCCACATTTGTCTTTCATTCTTCTGCTAGAGGATTTGATAGAGTTGGACTTATGGGCTAATCAGATAACCACTTTGTGATGTGGCATGGAGGTTTGGAGAGAGGCATAGCTTTTCTTTTTTTATTATTATTTTTAAGACTTTATTTTAGAGAGAGAACACACACGTGAGCGGGATGGGGAGGGGCAGAGGGTGAGGGAGAGAGAATCGTAAGGAGACTCCATGCTGAGCGCACCCGACACAGGGCTTGAGCCCACAACCCTGAGATCGTGACCTGAGCCGAAACCAAGAGTCGGACGCTTAACCAAGTGAGCCCCCCAGGCACCCAGAGAAGCCTATCTTTTTAATTCATAACAAGAGCATGTATCTTCTACATTTCTTCCATGGTTGTGGAATTTCACTTAAATTATACATCCAGACTTAGCGTCAGCATTCAGCATTGCACCCAGTGGTCCAGAGAGGTGGCAGGACCCTTTAAAATGTCTGGCATGTGTAGTTGGCTGTAAATTGATTGGAATTCACGTTTGCACCTTGGATCTCAGACGTTGCTAGGATCAGTTGGTGAGCATTGAGGAGGCCCGACGTTTGACCAGAGTTTAGCACTTGCCAAACACGAAATTATTTCTGTAAATGTCAAGTGTGTCTCATCAGTCAGAATGGAAAGGGGGAAGAGGCGAGGCCAAGAAGAAACATCTGTGTGTGGTTAAATAACATTTGCTTCACTCGCTGTTTGAAAACACCGCTCTTTTGTATATTCAAGAACTGTATATATTTGAAAAGGGAAAAAATCGACTCGTCAGCTATTGTTTCTTAATTTTGCTGCATAAAAGGCTCTGTCAGGATTAAAGTCAACCTGCATTTTCAGACTCTGGTGGCCTAGGCCGCTTTCTGGAACGCAGCCTCCTGCGGCCGGCTCGCCTTTACCCATCTACCATCGGCCCTGGTCGCGGTGTGCTCATGTCCCGCAAGCGGTCACGTCAGGACGTGGCACCAGGCCGTGTGCCGTGTTGGTGGGACTGTGGGGTCTGGGCTTGGACTCGGCTTTCTGCTCCGTGTTTCACACTCGTGTCATTGCCTGTGATTTTGTCTTTGCTCTCTCCCCCATACAGATCCGGAGTTAGCTGTTGGCACGCTCCCGGAACATGACGGCCAGGATGCAGGGCCGATTGTCCCCAAGATATCGGGTCTAGAGAGAAGCCAGGAGAAGAGCCAGGACTGTTGCAAAGAGCCGATCTTTGAGCCCCTGGTGCTTAAAGACCCCTGCCCTCAGGTCCCTCAGCCGCTGCCCCAGCCCCGGGCGGAGCCCCAGCCGCGAGCTCCTTCTCCAGACCCCGACCTGGTGCAGCGCACAGAGGCCCCGCCTCAGCCCCCACGTCCAAGCACACAGCCGCCACAGGCGCCCCCAGAGGCCCAGCTTCAGCCCGCCCCTCAGCCTCCAGTGCAGAGGCCGCCGAGGCCTCAGTCCCCTGCCCAGCTGCTCCATCAGAGCCTCGCGCCTGTGCAGGCCCACCCCTCGTCCCAGAGCCTCTCCCAGCCATTGTCCGCCTACAACAGCAGTAGCTTAAGCCTCAACAGCTTAAGGTGAGCCAACCTGCTTTTTTGGCCTGTTGCCTTCTTCTTCAGGTGGGAGTGGGTAAGGAGTTCCCAAGCAGACTGGCGTTTCTTGTTGCAAACGCTGTCGCTGTGTTCTCGGGAAGCAGAGCCCGGAGGGCAGGGAGAGGGCCCAGGGAAGGGGCGGCATGCGTGAGAACTAGCGCAGAAACCTGAGGGACACCCAGCGCTGGGAGAGTCTTAGAAGGGAGGCCATTTGCCTCTGAGGGAGGACAACTCAAAGATGCTCCATCTCCCTGCGACTCCAGAGTCAGGAAGATGAGGGCCAGGGAGGTTTCTGGTTGAGGTTTTTCTATTACCACGGACCTCCAAGGCAGTCCGAGAGGCCGAGAAGCAGGCTGTGTTTGGAGAACGAGGAGCCCCGTGGTGGAGATCCAGGCTCTCTCCTGCCTCGTCTTTGCCAAACTACAAAGGAGAGTTTTCACAGTAGCACAGGGGAGGACTGCCAAGGAAAGGGAGACCGAAACCTTGCTTGGCCCCGGGGGTTGTAATTCTAACCTCCCAGGACTCTTGTGACTTTGTTTCCCTTGTGACAACCTGGTGACTAGGGGGATTCTGGGGCCTGCTGCTTCCTGTCTAGGACAGGGGAAGGAAACTGCCTTCGCCGGGGTTCTGCCCCAGAGTTCATGTCCGTGGCCCCCAGACCAGAGCGGTGATCAGGGGCTCCCTGGTTCACCTCCTACCTGTGCTTCTTCATTGAAGAGGGTCACGGTCCGACGGGGTGAGGTCAGGCCACTGTTCTTACTCCTCTCTGAAAACTGTAGGACATGTGGCTAGTGGAGGACATGAGGGCGCAGGGCTCCTGGGGCAGAGACGAGAACTTGGCAGCAGAGTGGGGAGCGGACCTGGGTTTTCGGCCAAAGCTCTGGGGCCTCAGCTCCTGTTGTCCGCGGTGTGATCCTAGCAGAAGCTTCTTGTGTTCCCCGGGGCGGGGTCTGTAAAGAGTATAAAGAGGAAGGAGCAGGAGAAAGTGTTGAATGGCTTTGGGCAGGGAGATAGGATTTTTTTTTTTTTTTTTAAGAAAATAAAAGTCTAACCTCTTTTTTCCTTTCTTCTTCCCTTTTTTTATTTTTTGGTGGTTACTCCAACAGCAGTAGCAGAAGCAGCACTCCAGCAAAGACTCAACCCGCCCCTCCTCACATCTCTCACCACCCCTCGGCCTCCCCATTCCCCCTCGCACTGCCCAACCACAGCCCGCTGCACAGCTTCACGCCCACCCTCCAGCCCCCCGCACACTCACATCACCCCAATATGTTTGCCCCTCCCACGGCTTTGCCTCCTCCACCGCCTCTGACTTCAGGGAGTCTGCAGGTCCCCGGACACCCGGCCGGAAGCACTTACTCAGGTAGGAGGGAGGAGCCTGCCCGCCGAGCCCCCTCCCCGAGCCCCCTCCCCCCACCCCCAGTCTCTCCCGCTGGTGGCCTCGCTGTCTGTGCTGCCCCTTGGGGCTGGGTTTTCTCTTTTGACGATTTCCTGCTTTGTTAGATGTATTCTTGTAACCTTCCTCTAGCCCTGTATGGGCTGAAGTTCAGCCAAAACATGTACCAGCACCATACTGACCCAAACAACTGCCAGGGGGAAGCAGTTTGTTGGAAGTCAGGAGGCTTTTCCAACTGAGTTCACCCACTGAGTGGGAACACACGGATTGTAGATGCCCTGTCGCCTGGGCTCCCGTGAGAGGGACAGAAACATTGCCAGGCCCAGAGACTGTTCCATTCCAGGCTCTGAGAATTGCATCCTGGTTTAAGGGGTTTGTTTTCAATGAGGAGGGCCTTCTCCCTTCTTCAGAGGGGAAGATGCACTTTTCGTGCCCAGAGCTTTAAGTGTTAACAAAATCGAGTGTTAGGTATCGGCCCCTCTTCTCCTCCCCTGTATTGATCAGGCCGGGATCCCAAGTTTGGGTCCATCATAGCCATGTTATACCCCTACTGCAGAAATTCCCCCTTGAAGAAGAAGGCACGAGAACATGGCTGTGGTAACAGAGATCAGGGTGCAGTCAGCTGTTCTTAAGCATAAAAATATGTTAATTCCTCGAACCCCCCCAAACAACCCACACCATGCACAATATTAATGTCCCCCTACGGTAGATGAGGGAACCGAGCCCCGGATGGGTGACTGCCCAGGCCCTGGCTCCCTGAGCTGACACTAACAGAGCTGAAAATCAGCCTCTTGGCTATTCGGCCTGGAGCCTGTCCCCAAAGGCTGAGCGCCTGGAAGAACACGATCCGATTGTGACTGGGTGTCAGGATCCTCCGATCGGTGGTCCCCTTCCATCTGGGGGCACCGGGGCTTTCGGGGGCGCCCTTGGTCCTTGTCCCCCTTTGGTCAGGTACTCAGATGTCCTGATCGGAAGGATATTCCTGATGCGGCAGAAAGCGTCATCCTCCCCCTCTCCTTCCTTTCCAGAGCAAGACATCTTGCGACAGGAACTGAACACACGTTTTCTGGCCTCTCAGAGTGCTGACCGTGGGGCGTCCCTGGGCCCTCCGCCCTACCTGCGGACCGAGTTCCACCAGCACCAGCACCAACACCAGCACACGCACCAGCACACGCACCAGCACACCTTCACACCGTTCCCCCACGCCATCCCGCCCACCGCCATCATGCCGACGCCAGCACCTCCCATGGTGCGTACCCCAGGCAGAAATGTGAGGATAAGTAGAGCACGACTCTTTTTTGATGCAGCACGCTGGGGTGGAACGGGCTGTCGGGGCACAGGAGATGGAATGGGGAGCGGTAGCCATTTAGGGGGCTCCCTCAGCCTTGTCCGTGTTTGCCAGGGAGAAGGGAATGTGCCCTGCTCCGGGCAGCGCTAACCCAGGGCCTCAGGTAGGCACTTCTTTCTAGAAAGTTCTATCGAGCACTATGCGTGTGCATGGGGAGGGGGGTATTCTCGATGCCCTCCAAACTGTCCCATCCACTGCTGGTGGTTAACTCCTTAAAGGGTAATTTTGTCTTCTTGAGCATCTTGGGGGATTGCCACCACTTACAAAAAGGTACCTGTCTGTGCTACGCACCAAGTCATAGCAGATTAACGCTCGTAGAATTCTGGGAGTCAGGAGGAGGGCTGAGGAGGAGAGAGAGCCGTCTGAAGACCTGGACCGTGTCCGTGACCCCCTGCTCTTTCAGGTGGCTCCCCGAAGCCTGTTTTGTTGAGGGGGGGTTCTCTTTCTTGTGTTTCATAAGATGGTGCCCCAGGCTGGTATCCTGCTCTGTCAGCAAGTGTTCAGGGAGCTCTGGGCCCCTAGGGGCAAAACTTGATCTTGTGGTAGAAGATGCTGCTGACAAGGACATGGTCTTGGTCTCGACTGGGTCTAGCACATGCCGGGGGAAGCAGTTAGGATTTTTCTTTTTTTTAAACTTATGAACTATAATGAATAGTGCCATATTAGGGTGCTAAATATTCTGAGATAGAGCCCTGTCTGCCACCGTGAGTACTGGGGTGCTTTACTTACTTAATTTTTAGTATACAAGGAAATACTTGATTTAGTATCAGCACGGTGAGAATAGATTTGAATTCTTTGATTTTAAGAGGTACACTCTCCACCAAAAATTGCATCCTCTCCTCCCTCCCCCTCCCTATTTTGTTCAACTTAATTTTTTTAAATATAGATTTTGAAGTTTATTTTCTAAATTTATTTAGGAGAATATTAGAAATGAGACCTTGGGACCAAAATTTTTTCCTATAACAAATCCTGTATCATTTTTCTGGATGAATTATACTTTTCAACAGTTATATTTTTAAGGGCCTATTATCTTGAAAAAGAGTTTCTGGCGGCGTGAGTGAGCTGTTACACAGATAAATGAAATCTAACTAAGGTGGGGGGGTTACGGCACGAGGAAGCTGACTTTATTTAGAGGAAGCAGAGGTATACTCTGTTCTGCTCAAAAGAAAAGTTTTAAGACCTCGCCCAGATGCCTTTCCATTCGGGAGTAATACATCTCAGTAGGTGGCTGAATGTACTTGTTCTTCTGCCAAAGGGAAGATGAAAACAAGGAATCTCTGGATGAATTAGACCAAATGCTCACTTCTCTCTGATTGATCTGAATAATTGCCTCTTTCTCCAGTTGAGATGTCTGGTTTGTGCCAGTCTCTAAAAACAGACCAAAAAGAAAGACACTGTCATGCGACCAGGGCCTAAATGCACCGTATGGGTTCTCACTTTGCTTTTCCATTTCTTGTCGGAGCAACTCAGGAGTCGAGAAGGGTTCCCTCCTATACAGCGAGGTTATGGAGTCGGATGACAGCCTAATGACAGAGAAGCTGACTTAGGGCGGCCTCCGCTGAAGCAGTGAACAGAAATGTAGACTCTTTAAGTAACTAGCTTTTGCTTTGATCCCTTTACAGTTTGACAAATACCCTACAAAAGTTGACCCATTCTACCGGCACAGTGTGAGTCTTGTTACCATGCTACCCATTCAATGTAACTGCTTTTCCATTTTTGTGCTCTTGCCACAGATCAGTAAATGACTAGCAGCCTTCCTTAATCATCTTTGCAAGAATTCCCATTGCTCCTCGTCACTTTGGATGCTTGCTTTTGTGACGTTTGCTTCTGGTAACGATGCAGTATCCGTCTTCCGAATCAAAAGATCATTAGCATGCCTAAAACTGGAAAGTGCAGGTGAACTCACTGGAAGCCGGGCATCTGGCCTCAGTGGGGTGTCTGCAGTGGAATCACCATGGTTTCAGGGGACTCTGAAATCACAGGATTTCAGTCATTGACCGAAGTGTCATTAACACAAAATTCCCAGAATTCAACTTGAATGATTTCTTCCAAATAGAATGTCATTAATCTGAGAAAGAGGCTCCATAGCTCAGGGGTTAGAGCACTGGTCTTGTAGAATGTCATTAATCTTTTTGACTCCTCAGTGCCTCAAAAAAGCAGGTTCTCATCTCCTGACGAAATTAGACCCCTCTCCCACATGGCTGGTATTGTTCTCCTGAGCTTGTTAACAACTAAAAACCAAAATATCATTTAAATAAAAGAAGGGCTTATAATGGAAATCTGTGATTTTTTCCCCTTTAAACTCATTCTTCTTTATATAAAAAAATACTCATTTTATCCCATCTTAAAGAGTTCAGTTCTCGAACTTCAATTGGTACCAACTTAAGTTACATATTCAGTAGAGACATCAGACGAGGACTTTTTTAAAAACACAAACACCTTCAACATCTTACCATGATATTTTGATTATGGAGTGAATACTGCATCGTGTTTACCTGAAATTTTGCAAGTCTCTTTGCTCAGTGGTTATTTTTATTTTTTTAATTGACACCAGAAAGAAAAATTAATAAGTGCTTGTAACCATGTTGGTCCACCATATTCAACTATGCTTGCTTGGAAAGAAGTGCTCCTCAGGTCAGCAAAGCCTGTGAATTCATCCATATTTTGAACCAGATCATTAGACACTGTCTTAGTCCGGAGTGTAGCTGAGAAGTCAAGACTACAAAATAACAGAAATAATGAAGAATGAATTCCTCCAGAGACATGCAGATATAACGTGAGGAAGCCTCCTCATGAAGAGGAAAGTAGATCCAAGTGCCTGGGCCCCCACATTGTTCTGACACTTTTTGCTCAGCTGTGATACAAAAGTACTTTTTATTTATTTTATTTATTTGTTTTTAAAATATTTAAGAGAGAGAGAGCGAGCAGGGGGAGGGGGAGAGGGAGACAAGCAGACTCCCTGCTGAGCACAGAGCCCTACACAGGGCTTGATCCCAGGACCCCGAGATCATGACCTGAGCTGAAACCAAGAGTCAGACGCTTAACCCACTGAGCCACCCAGGCCACCCCACAAAAGCATTTTTTAAGTGGACGTGCAAAATCCAGTAAACCCATGGGTCTCCTCTTTAGGGATGTCCCGTGAATGGTGTCATCCTTGATGATCATCACATTTCTGCCCTTCGTCAGTATTCGCTGATTTAAATTAAGGACCAGCTAACAAAGTCATTCCTAGAGAAAGTTCAGCATGCTCAACAGGTGGCTCAGATTTACTCCCTAGGACAAAATGCGTAGTAGTGCTTTTTTATAAGCTTATTCCACAGAGGGTCCTAGATTTAAGATGGAGAATAAGCCGAGAGGCCTGAATTTTTGCCAGGTTTATGTTTTATTACTTAGGTACTAAAGATTTTTCGTCAAGTGGGGGGGGGGCGGGATAGTTAGCTGTATTCTAAGAGGGTCAGTAATGGACTACAGCAAAAGGAAAATGGTGAAAATATCTAATTTTTTATTGAAAACATTAAAGGAAATATTCCCCACCTGGAGGCAGAGTAATAGAAATTTGAGTGTGTTTTAGTGTGGCATGTATTTAATTACTCTGCTTCATACAGTGTACTGTGGGAGAGTTATTTCGTTTTATTAGTTATAGTGGATAATATGTGAAGTACTTAGTCTCTCCCACTCTGGGGATTAGGACGTTATAAGGGGAATTAAGATGCAGTGCACTCAAGTATCTGAAACACAATTTTAGACTTAAAAGTAGTTTTAAATGAGGGCACTTGGCTTGCAATCACTGTTTAAGTGGATTTAGTTCAATATCAATTAGTCTGAAAAACTTTGCTGCATCATTGGAGGGAGCAAAATGAAATAAAGACCAACAGAAAAGGACGTGCTCTGAAAACAGGATTATGAAATGGGCATTTCAGCCCTTACCTAGAAATAGCTAACGTAAAGTCATTATGCGGAAAAGCTTGAGTTATTATTGTATTTTCGACATATTACGCAACCATAAAGGGGGGGTGACGTAGTGTCCGCATGGTGGTTTAATCAAAGTGAATGGAACCAGAGCAGTGGGATCTCAGAAATATTCAAGTTTTAGGAGGAGGAAGAACTGTGTTTGCCTTGTCTTCAGTATGGCCGTATATTTCTTTCCTTCATCGTGTCCCCTGTAAACTGGTTAATTCCAGAAAATTCATATTCTTAATTCAGAATCATTCTTCCCCCTTCACTGAGTGGTCAGACCCATCAAGGGCTTGGGCTTGAGCAGCCCCCAGTGAGCTTGTCCATCTTCCAGAAGAAAACCGCTTCATTGGGAGTGTATACGGTCATTTTATCTTACCCTCCCACAAATATTTGTCATCATTTGAGACGAGACAATTAAATTGTCCTCTGAAACCACCACTTCTGGAGCAACCTAATGAAGCAAGGATTGTGAATATTTTCTCATTTCCTCAAACTATTAAAAATCTAAAAGTACTAATTGAGTTTTAATGGTATAAAATCCTGGAACTCATAAAGACTTGCTTCTTTGTCTTCCTTTTTTCTTAATTTTTCTTTTTTTAATTTTTTTCCTTTTTCTAATTAACTTGTAATTTTCCAGGCATCTTACTTGGCTCAGCATCCCCTCCTGTTTTTGATGCGCATTAAAATCTCAAGGCATTTAGGTTTTCTATCTGATTTAACAGTTAATAATTAGAAAAGCTCCCGTTCTAATGATATCCTCATTTGGGACATCATTTGTTGGCTGATTGATTCTGAACTACTTTTAACTTTTTAAGTTAAGCATTCATGGCACATCTGTGTGATCATTTCATCGTGGCTTCTTGACTAATGGCATCAAACTGGTGTTACCTGGCTTGCTAATGTGGATGTCGTTCCATGGGAAGGGAACTGGAATGTATCGTTTGCCTCCTACTAAAATCTTTTTCTCCCCTCCCCATCTTCGGTCACAGCTCTTCCATTCCTACCCTCCTGCAGTATCGGGCATCCCCCCTATGATTCCACCCACTGGCCCTTTTGGTTCACTACAAGGAGCATTTCAGCCGAAGGTAAGCAACCTGACTATGAAAACACACAGGCGTCTTTACAAGCAGAGCCTCAGGCGAGGTGGCCGGGTGGGTTCTACAGCCTCTCGCCTGCCAGTGGCTACTTTTTCTAATCCAAAGTGACCATCGGGATTAGAGGGAGAGTTTTGTTCTGTTTTTTTTTTTTTTGCTAGCCCCTTGAGTTTTAAACCTCAGCCCGAATTTAATTTTCAATCTGTACTACCCGTGTAATCTCAGTTGAGCTAGGATTTCCTGTAATCTTCAAGATATACAGAAGACATATATGCATTTTTTTTTTCCGCCAGTATTGTGGACAAAAGCTTCTGGCCAGGAGATATACGAAATGTCAGATTCGTGTGCACCAACTTGTCCTTGCGGTATATATTATTAGCAGAGATGCATAGCTGAGCCTTTATTGATTTGAATAGCAAGGGATAGAACCTTGCTAAAACTAAACTAAAATTTCATCCTTCCGGTTGTGTGAAGGAAGTTGCTTCTGCTCATCTCCCCCATTCTGCTCCTTTAGCCTTGTGTGTCTGCAAATAGGGGGTCTGCCTGCAGGTGGAGGGCAGCCACCCACCCTTTCATGTACCCCTGTTGCCCCTCTGCCCTGCCTCAGTCCTTCCTCAGCCACGGTCACACTTGCCAAGGTCAAGACTTAACAGCCTAATGTGAAATTAACCTTTTGCCCTTCACAATAACTAAATCCTTTTCTACCTAGTCAGTGTTCTACTCGGCTTGGGCTAGAGTTGTCTCCAAAGGTCAATATTGAGGAGTGATTCTCTGAACACCCTCCCTTTATGTGACTCTGGTATAGCCCTTACTTTATTTTTATACAAAAGTAAAATGTAGTTACGTTAGTAACCGTTCTCAGATTCTTAAAGTAGGAAATTTTGCTCTGTGTGATTTGGGTTTTCTTCACTTTTTTTTTTCCCCCCACCTCATTCTAAGAGAAAAAACGCCAGCTTGGGGCCAGTCACCCAGAATGAGTGCATTTTGCATTTCCAAAGGCATGTTGCCTCAAAGCTAGACATCGGAAAAGAAATTTAAAAGCCTTGGGGGTGGGACCAGCTACACCTTAGAAATGACATTTACCTGCTCAGAACTGTAGTTTATAGGCCAGGTTATCTCTACCCGGGGCTTTAATGATGGCCATGGGTGACCCCTCCTATCTCGGATGAACCAGTGGTGATTTTTCAACCCCTCCCCCCGGTCTGCTTCTGTTCACTCCTCCCTCCCACTCTGGTCTGTCCCCTCTGGGTTGCACCAAATCTCTGGTGCCTCCCCAAACAGACAGCTAGGTCATTTAATAAATTAGACTATTTCCCTCACTCACAATTATCCAATCACACAGAAATCTACATCTGGGCAAGAAAGTGTCTCTCTTGGTGTTGAAATAGGCCTTTCCAGGCCATCTTACTGATTGAATATGTAGATTGCAGTTCATTAGCGGAGTTCTTCATATGTATGCAAATCAGGCTGTTAACAACTCCAGCTTAATTGTTAGTTGTACAGCCGCTGATTGCTTTTCTTTCTTCCATTCTTTTTTTTTTTTTTTTTCCTTCTTCTTATATAGGCAAGCTTTGTGCCTAAACTTGAGCTCTTTTCCCACATGCGTTCACTTCCTGGGGTGAGGGGAGTCACAGAAGTTGTGATTTCTCAAATAAAATACCAGGTGAAAAACGTTCTGAATCCTTTCATCCACTAGAAAGTAAGGACCGCGTGCCCCGGAAGTAGGCTTCCTGTTGTTGCCATCAATTCAAAGGACAAAAGCCGGTAGATAAGGTTACTGTTACGAATGACATTTAAGAATGGTGGCGGCAGAGGACAGACGAAGCAGCAGCATCCCTGTAGAAATCATTTAATAGTAGGTCTGTGCGGTCCCTAAATTAGGTCCTCTTGTCCCATTTCCACCACTGCTAATGAGTAATTACTGAGCGTAATGCCCTGTTATTGTCTGCCAGTTAAAATTTAAAGTTCGCTTAATGTCTGCAAAACACTTTCAGTTATTCTGATGAGAGGCACCTGATACAGCACATTGCCGTGATGTTCACTCAAGCATCTCTTAGAATGCTTGGTGATAAAGCAAAAACGCCATGACAGGGCCATCCGTAACTCGGAAGGAGATGGGGATTTGGGGGCAGTGCTTTCGTGTGTTCTTCCCCTTTTTTTTTTTTTTTTTTTCCGGGCCTTTGGTCTTTATTACAGTCAGATGTGGCAGGGTCCCCCTCTCTGCTTTCTGATGCCTTTCCTAGACAGGGTAGACTCTGGTCAGGGTCTCTTGAGAACAGAGGGAACAGGGCCTCCTGAAGAGCACGTGTGATCACTGGGGAGTACGCACCTGTCAACTCTTGTATTCCAGAATCAAACAAACAAACAAACAGAATCAACGTTTGACTTCTGTAATTTAGAACGAAAGAAGGATCTTGCTTTTCGGGTCATGTGTTCCGTGCCTCCTAAGCTGTGGTCTGATTAATTTGTAGACATCCAACCCTATCGATGTTGCTGCTCGACCCGGGACAGTCCCACACACTCTGCTCCAAAAGGACCCGAGGGTACGTAGAAAGTCAGGCTCAGACGCGGGTAACACCAGGGGCGTGTTTGTTTCCGGGGGGCCGCCAGCCCGGGGCGACTTCTGCTTTAGCTCTGCTGCTATTTTAGCTGTCCCTTCTAGTTCGTGGAAGAAAATGCCAGTCATGCTTAGAAAACAAAAATCTCCCCTGCTCCACTGTGGCTAAATGACACAAGGGGAGTGACTCGCCAGTGGGAGAGAAGACAAATGTCCTGTGGTCCAAGCCCAGGAAGTGAACACTCTTACTCTTAGCTTGTGTAGCTTCTGTTCGACCAATCTTGTCTGTCAATGTCTCCTTAAATTTCTGTCGCACAGAAGAAGCTGTAAGCGCTTTTCTTCCTGGAAGTCACAGGACCCTCTCCCTGCTCTCCTGGGGTCAGGAAGTCACCACACAGCGCTCCTGGCCCTCTACTTTTAATGCGGGAAGCATCCTCCTGTGATCTAAGCAGAATCTCCCTTCTGTCATCCGTTCATAATGCACACCTCTACCGACTTTGGAAAAGAATTGGAAGTTCTACAGTATAACAGATAGTCTTGTCCGGTGGATTGTTACTTACATTCGCCTTTGTAGTAAATGTGGACAAATGATTACTTTTGACAATATTTTCTTTTTCCCTGGGTAAGGGCAGTCAGAAATTGAGGACCAGAGTTAGGTAGAAGTTTAAAATGACTCAATTACGTAGGTATTTGTCTGATGGTTAGTGAACGTCTAAAAAAGATCTCATAACCTGTAAGTAATGGGCAGTCATCAAATTAAGTGTGTTGGCAAAGACAGCCTAGTTCTCCCCGGGTCCCTGGTAGAACCCAGCCTTACAAGTCTCCGGTCTGGAGGCCGTTCTGCCCTAGAACCTGTGCGGTGGGGTTGGGAAGGGCGGCTCGAGATAGTGGAGCTCCTCAGATGCGTAATGTGAGCAAATCGTGTTGCCAGAGGGCAAATTGCTATTGATTAAACTTGGTCGGGGGCTTGTCAATGTGGATGTACCCAGGCTTGTGAAGTGGGGGAGGGGACACTTGGCACTTTTGATAGTGTGAAAATGGGTTAATTATTCTCTAAAAGGGCTTCATTTAAAAGTAAAATTCTAACATTTTAATTTCCCCTCCTAATGAAGCACTACAAATTTGTTAATTAGAGCAATTGTTTGAGTGACAGGCATGTAACCAAGTTGTCATTTTCTCTTCACAGTTGACAGATCCTTTCAGACCTATGTTAAGGGTAAGAAAGCTCCTTCTAGAACTGTTTTGCAACCTCTGTTTGACTCCCTGTGGGTTAAAAATACAAATCCATTCCAAGGAAACAAGCCATAGAAATGCTGAAATAAAACGTTGGGATGGCGGTGGCTGGGTTTTTCAGGTGGTGTGATTGAAAATGGCCGAAATTGTGTTGCTTGGAGTGTTGGAGGAAACCAGGCCACTGAGGGAAAGCAAACATAAAACATTCGTATGAGACAGTTTCTTGTTGGCAGTGCTGCTAAAAGGCTTGACGAGTAGGGGGATATATGGAGGAGGACTGACGCTGTGGGCAGAAACGGGGATTTCACCAAGTTCTCCTGTGTCTTCTGAACCTAGCAGATATATATATGCACATATATATATATTTATCTTGGCTGGTGGCTGCCTCATTCTCCAGTAAGTAGTGCTGACCTTCACAGCCATCCAACCTGTTCCCCTGGTACGGAAGTGGGCTACTCTAGGCATTAGTTTGTTAACGTCTTGAGTTGTCTGGAGAGTGGCCAAGAGATGACTGACTTACTTGGGCGGGGGGGGGGGGGGGGGGGGGGGGGGAGGGGGGGGGGGGGGG
>NC_058407.1:163189548-163249754 GCF_002201575.2 Neomonachus schauinslandi | reverse complement strand
GGGGGGGGGGGGGGGGGGGGGGGGGGGGGGGGGGGGGGGGGGGGGCGTGTGAAAGATGGATGGTCGGTTGGAAGATGTATGGAGAGATTTCCTGCTATCCTTATCCCATGTCTGGCACGTATAATCAGATCATTCCATTTCTCCAAAGAGAATCAAAGGAGGACTGTGTTATCATGTAGGTGATTTCAGATGACCCATAATTTCATTACAAGAGAACTGAACCAGACTTGGACTTAAGTGTATGTTTCACAAACAGCTCCTTAACGTAGAAACCAGAAGCATCTGCCCTTTGTCAATGTAGGACTGGGGCAGTGTTTCTTCTCACGCATCCTGTAGTTACCGGGCACACGTTTGGAGCGGATGAGTAGGTTACGCAGCAAGAATACAAATGGACTGGAAAGAGGGGGTCTCCCCATTCCGGGTGGTGAGATGGCACACTCAGTTACTCCTCTGCCCCGAGAGCAAGACGCGCCCGGACCACGAGAGACACGGGTTGATCCACTCGCAGACATGATGACTGCAGAGGCCCAGAGCGTGGGCAGGAATGAGCGCTCTCCTTTGTTCTTTCTTCGCTTGGGAACGAACGGCGCCCACCAGCACGAATGGCTCATTGACTCTTAGCAGAGCTCTTGTGGGAACTGGGCTCCAGTAAAAATGTGAATTTCTTTGTTCCACTCTGGGGGTGAGGACGAAACAGCGTTGGGGGGAGGTTACACAGGGTCTTCTGTAGCCTCTCTTGTTTTGAACCGGTTCACAGGCACTCACTAATTAGCTCTTCTGAACAGCCGATTTGCATCCTAGCGTGGCTGCCTGCGTTGAGTAGGGCCTCCCACTCTCCCAGGCCTGCCAGCTGCCACCAGAAAAGAAAGACACAAAGTGAGGCTCAGGCTTTTGCCATCTTGTCCCTGGTAACCGGGGAGGTCCCCGTCAAGTAGGGTTTGGGGAGCAGTGACCACCGGCTCGGGCTCCGTGGAGGAGGGGTGGAGCCGGCTTGGGGGGCACTGAGCACTCGTGTCCCGTGAAAAAGAGCCTCTGCCGCCCAAAGCCGCTGAAAAGCTTCGGCGAAGTTGGAGATGGTTTTCTCTGCAAGGTCCTCCTTCTGACCGCGGTGCTCTTTCTTGTTCCAGAAACCAGGGAAGTGGTGTGCTATGCATGTTCACATCGCCTGGCAGATCTACCACCACCAACAGAAAGTCAAGGTCAGTCTCGTGGGCCTTGTCCAGCGGCGGGAGGGGGAGACAGGGCCTGCGGGTGTGTGAGCCCCTGACAGAGGAGGCATTCAGACAGCTTCTAAAGACCGTCTGGCAAGAAGGGTCCAGTCTCTCTTGGAAACACTACTGGGAAACCGTAGTATTAATTAGGGAAACCACCCACAAAATTACAGAACAGAAATAAACTGATAACTCTCTGATGTTTTATATTTTTAGACGATTTTGTTATCGTAGTGATCCAAAGAGCTTAAACATAGATTAAATTCTGGGGGGGGGGGGGGGTTGAGAATCTAATCATAGCAACCAAGTGTTTATATGGAAAATGCATAGTATCTGGGAAGAACTATACATGAAAGTTGTCATTTCTGTAAGAATTGGTGCGTTCTTTTCACTGTATGACTTTGAAAAGCTGACCCTATGTGATGTTACTGAACTTCCATCAGCAATGCGTATTATGAAGAAATCTCTTCTAGAAGTAATGCCATAGTGACCTTTCAATACCTGGCGTTAGTCGTCTCGATGACCAGTGACAGAGCTTAGAGTTCACTCAGTACCTGCCAGAACCACTCTGACCTGTTACCCTATCTGTCCACAGATTATTTTGCTTAAACTTCTGTCTGTATTTTCATCATACAGATGAATACGGTCTGTGCTTTACCAGGCATTTGTGACAGAGCAGGGAATAGGTCAAGAGCCTTCTGTAGGTGACCAGATAAGGCATCACTGGTTGACTTAGGGACCAAAGTCAGTTACTTTGGTCAGTCCAGATTTTACCGTCTGGGTAACCGTGCCAAGAAAAATGGGAGAAAATAACCAATCAAGTAATTCCAATAAGTTCATCCATTTTTTTCACAAGCATTTAGTGCTAACAGCATTTGGGAGCCATCATGAGCTTAAGAAAAGAAGCCAATAAGTGAGAGCTCATCATCCCAGAAACGTTTCGTTTTTTAATGATTACATAATTTAAAAAAAAAAAAAAACCTCTTAAGTAAGGGGCGCCTGGGTGGCTCAGTCTGTCAAGCGTCTGCCTTCAGCTCAGGTCGTGATCCCAGGGTCCTGGGATGGAGCCCTACATCCAGCTCCCTGCTCAGCAGGGGGTCTGCTTCTCCCTCTCCCTCTGCCCCGCCCCCCACTCATGCTCCTGCACTCTCTCTCAACTAAATAAATAAAATCTTAAGAAAATAATTAAAAACCAACCTAGTGGAAAGTTAAAAAGCCAGCCTCAGTAAATGAGGTCACTAAGATATTTTGCTTTGGTGCCAAGTAACCTGCTCTTTCTCCTAACATCCCATCAGTGAGTGTTGTTCACTTTTACTTTATTGTTAGGCGAGGTTTAATTAGAAACCTTATGGTTTAGCTTCGTGAGCAAATATGTGTGCTCGGGGGGCTAACTAGATTTTGACGCTTAAGTTCAATTCACTTTTTGTTCTGGATGATGCGGTTGGCAGATCGGTAGGTAAGACACGTCCTCCTTGTAGCTCCTTTGCTTAAAAGCGGTGAAGGATGTTGTATGTGCCACTTTAGCAACTTCTTTTCCATGAAGGTGTCCCCGGTGACGAAAAGTTTCATTATCTCAACTCAATTAGGAAGACCTCTTGCACACGAGATAGCTGCTCATCTTGCCTTCCCAGCAAACTCTTTGTAATCCCGAGCTCCATTTTGCTTCATGGACCTAAGTTGTGGTTAATGGAACTGTGCTGTGTACCGTGCGGTATTAGTGCTAAATAATTTGGCAACCAAACTGAAAGAGGCACTCAAAAGATTTTTATAGATTTATAGTGAATTAGAAGCTTTGGTTTGGGGTTTGGCTATTACTTTATAGTGGAGCTCGGACGAGCGGCTTCCCTGTGGATTTGAGCAGAAATTGCATTGTCCCCTTTCTCTGTAATGTTCATTTCCTCATTCTTTTAGTGCCCCTCCCCCCAAGTATTTCTTGAAGGAGCCTACGACCTGCAGATTACTTACTGTACCAGGCTCAGAGGGCACTCATCTGTCCTGGCGTCTAGCTGCTTAGCTTTCAGTAGTGAGCATATCTGTGCACGTAAAAAACCGTGAACGTGCCATCTGCTTCCAAGGGGTATCACTTCCAGCTTGGAGTGATCAGGCTGGTTTTGTTTTGAATGGGTACGGTTGGATGAGCGGGATGGCGGCCTTCAGCAATGAGGGAATGGCAGACTCTTGTCTCTGACGCTCACACAAGCTAGCTCAGATTGTGTCCTTGCTGACTTCCTTGTACAGAGTGGGACAGGGATGTGTTTAGGGCAGGCATGAGGGAGTTTGAGGTGGCGTGGGCCCAAAGGGACGATAAACATCAGTCAGAGCTAAGAGATTGGAGGAGTGAGTCAGAAACAGGCGAAGGGCCGTGAAGGATGGGAGCCCGGTAGGCGGAGAGGTGGTGGCGAGGGGAGGGAAGCTTAGTCTGGGGAGGCCTGAGATTCGGAGAGAAGGTGCCTGAGAGTTAACGTGGGGCATCCATGTCCGAGAGGGCTGCTGGCCTCAAGAATGACGCCAGGGTAAGGAAGGGAGGAAATTACGGGCTAGTCTGTATAGCCTTCGAGGAAGGTGAACGGAGAGTAGCTTGAGGGGGGATGTATGTATATATAAATGGACGAAAATAGAGCAATGGCCGCTGATGCCAAGCATTCAAAGCAAGAGAAGTTCTCGTTGGCTCACTGGGCTGGGCCAATGATCTCTTCCTCGGGAAGTCATGGGGCAGAGGCAGGGAACAGACCCCTGTGCATTAAATGAATATCCCTACTTTGTTTCTGTTTGGTTTTGGCATTCCTTTTTTTTTTTAAGATGTAACAATGATCATTTGAACATTAGCTTGTAGGCATGCAAATATTTCTTCATCACTTCCAGTTACTAATGTACTGTGATCTATTAGAGTACAGCAAAGAGTCATTAACAATTAATTTACACAGCAGATTATTCATGCAGAATTCCTAATAAAACGAGCTTTAAAATACTATCATTTAAAAACTTGCCAAAATGGGCCTTTACAGCAAATAATAAACTACTTCGGAGCGGTGGCGGTTTGAATAAATCGGATGTGGTTTTATTCCTCAAGCCGTACAACCTCAAAGACGCAGGTACCGTCCAGTGGCAGGCACCACTGGCCCCGCGTGGGTTGACCTGCTTTTCTGGCGTGTGAGGGTGAGATGCTGTGTTGATTGCTCTTCTCACAGCACCTGTAAACTTGAACCTGACTCCAGCGCGGAGCCCGAGAGCACCATTCAGAGAGTCTCCTCCAGCGGTCTCTGCCTCTTCATTGATATCTTTCTTTCCTGCCATTCCTCTTGGGGTTTCATCTTTTCTTTTTCCCCTTGCTGCTTTAGAAACAGATGCAGTCAGACCCACATAAGCTGGACTTCGGATTGAAACCTGAGTTCCTGAGCCGCCCCCCGGGCCCCAGCCTCTTTGGAGCCATCCACCACCCCCATGACCTGGCCCGGCCTTCAACTTTGTTCTCTGCTGCTGGTGAGTTCAGCGCGCCAGGAAAGAGCTGAGAAATTGAGTTCGCAGGTAGCTAAATAAATGATGTTTGTGCTCTGGGCCCGCCGCTCAATCCCTCCCTTAAAAAAAAAAAAACACAGTTTATGCCAGCTTGTAAGGCAACATCAGTACATCTAGGGGAGATGGACCCTTCTTCACTGATATGCCCTCTTTCATTAAAGAAAGAAAAAAGATCATCTCTCTCTTCGGGGACTCATATTGCTTCGGCTCATTATTTGCTTCTATATTAAACCAGTATAACTCACAAGCATGTCAAACGCTATTGAAGAAGATCAGAAAGCTTACAAGGGCACATCGATAGCAAACAGTGCCAGGGATTGTATAAGGATGTGCTTGTCCTTACGGTTCGTGCCCACAGAGCGCTCAGTCGCTCTCTGCACCATGATGCTCGGTCGTGCTGTTTTTCCAAGAGTCTGAGGATGAAGAAATCAGAATTAAGAGAGCTGCTGGTGGTATGGTCTGTGATGGGGAGGGTCAGCCCGTGGGTGGCTGGTTTTCTCTGCTACGGAACATAGTGCTGTTCCCTGGCTGGTTGTAGTGATGCAGAAAATTTGCAGGACAGGGTCTAGATACCTACGTGGTCTGTTCGTTAACCTCCCGAACGCCTCATAAATATGCCAAAGCGGGGGCCATGGGGACTGGGAGTCGGGGTGACCCCTTTCCACTCCAGGTACATACACACAAGGGACAGTGGCCATAAGGACTCTCAGGAAGCGAGAGCTCTCCTCTTGGTATCCGAGGTTCCCTCTCATTCAGTGCTGAAGCTCCTTGGCCTCAATACTTGGTTTTTTTTTTTTTTTTTTAAAGATTTTATTTATTTATTTGAGAGAGAGAATGAGAGAGAGAGCATGAGAGGGTTGAGGGTCAGAGGGAGAAGCAGACTCCCTGCTGAGCAGGGAGCCCGATGCGGGACTCGATCCCGGGACTCCAGGATCATGACCTGAGCCGAAGGCAGTCGCTCAACCAACTGAGCCACCCAGGCGCCCCCTCAATACTTGTTAATGGCGACACTGAGCTCGTAAGCTTCGTAACTGCGTACCCACCATGCTAAGTAGAATTTATTCTTCTGGACATAAAAATGCACAGGGCTCCCTGTTTCTGGTCCTTAGGGAACAAGTTTCACATCCATCCTGCCTGCTGCCTTCCCAGGCTTTTACCCAAGACTCATTCTTGGTTGACCTAAGGCTCTTCCATTCAGAAAGAGGGAGGCTCCCCCATTGCAGGAAATCATCATTATGATGGGCCTTGTTGCCAAAGCAAGTGAATCACCCTTGAGGGTGGATGGAATTTGCTAAGGTCTCAGGTTTTTCTCTGTCAGTTCTGTCTAGGGACGTATTTGAAAGCTTTGTTACCATGGCACCTAGGCTCTGAGACGGAGCTATGTGAAGAGCAATTTTTGGAGAGAAATAGATTTCTCCCTGGCTTCCGTTTGAGCCAAGCGGATGAATTGGCTTCTTTTGCTTCAATAATTCTGGAACTGCAAGGCACCCCTGGGGGCGCGGGGCTGAGCGAAGCTCCGATCTTCATCGAAGCATTAATTAGCTTGTACTACACAGTGTGCGGCCAGATTTTTATTTAGCTGGCAGCACTGTTAACACCTAATGAATATGCTGGGCTGTGTTCTCTGGGTAGAGATGGAGTAGCTTTCGGCACCGCCTGGGTGAAGCCACCGTTTAGGGCCGAAGAGGTAACTCCTGTCCTCGGATGCCTTCCGATTCGGAGAGTGCGCAGCTGTGACAGATACCCTCCCGGGCTCTGCGGCTTCCTCCACACCCGAGGCCCCACAAAGGCCTTGGGGTGCAGGGAACAGCAATCCAGAACATAAATTGAGTTCGTAGGGTGTCAGGGCCGGGGGGGGGGGAACACACTCCTCCATTTAATCTGCTTTCCTGAGGGAATTTATACTTGTTTATAGGAGCTTAGCCAAAATGCAAGAGGACCAGTTCATTGGTAGTTATTAGTAGTTATTAGTCAGTTCATTGAGGCCCCGTGTATACATCCATTCCGGAAGGTCATCTTTTTCAGTCTCAGCACTATTGGATTTTGCCCCCATGGTAATTTGGTGAAACTTTGAACCGGTGTGTATAATTCACACACACATGTTCAGTTCAGCCACTCTTCAGCTTCCTGTTGGGAATTGATGCCTGACATCAGCTCAGGAGAGGTTATGTCAGGTGAGCCTGGCCAGTCTGGTCTCCAGAGCCGAGCCTGCCACCCCAACAGCACGTCTCCCCCGCGTCGGCTGCACCGTAACAAGCCAGCCGGACACCCTCGGCTCTTAACAAATATCATCCTGCTTCCCAGGCGCGTACCCTGTCTCTCTCCTTCTTTCCCTCTCTCCTTTCCCACCTTCTCCCAGGACAAGGATGATGTGGCTCCTTAAAGAAATACATGTTGTTTGGGCGCCTGGGTGGCTCAGTTGGTTAAGCGACTGCCTTAGGCTCAGGTCATGATCCTGGAGTCCCGGGATCAAGTCCCACATCGGGCTCCCTGCTCAGCAGGGAGTCTGCTTCTCCCTCTGACCCTCCTCCCTCTCATGCTCTCTGTCTCTCATTCTCTGTCTCACAAATAAATTTAAAAAATCTTAAAAAAAAAAAAATTTAAAAAAATTTAAAAAAAAAAAAAAAAGAAATACACGTTGTTTAAGGCAGAATATGAAACAGTGGAGGAGATGTGGATGACGGGGAAACCAAAGGAAAGAAGACCACTGACCTTGAACTGAGGTCCCCTTCAGGCAGATAGAGTCCGTTAGCAGATTGTCAGTGTCCACAAATGTAGGAATCAAGTGGCTTGTCCTGGCACTGAAGCTGGAGAGCTGCTTGGAGGACTTGATCGCCTGTAACCTGATGCGGTGCACAGTCCCGGGTCTCGCAGGGCCAGGCCTTCCAGACGGGCCCACGACAACCAACACGCTCCTCAGGGAAGGGGCTCCGCAGGGCCCAGAGCCAGGCCACCCAGACGCACCGCTGTGGGACAGCCGCTCCTGAGCCCAGGATTATAAAATGTAGTTTGCAGATCAGTGTTTCTCAAAGTGAAAGACTTGCCCCCCGACACGCTCTTTGAAGAAAGTATCCCGTGGCCAAATGTCCCCCTTTCAGAGAACGAGTGAGCCTGGGATCGTACTAAACGGCTCCAGGAAGTGAAGAACCTTGCTTGACACTTTGTGCCTTGGTGTTTGATCCTCCAAGTTACTTGGTTACAGAATCACCCCTGACCCCGCCCACCCCCCTTGCGATATTTCTCCATGCTTCGAATACTGTGTGTCCATGTCTTTTCAAAGGAATAACTTCTTTTGGGTGGTGGCCAGCCCCACTTGGAAGAAGGGCATCCCTTCTTTTCTGCTACCTAACAGAAAACATGTCGTCTCCCGGCGTGTTGCCTGGGTGGACTTCAGCCATGTCCTTATTTTAACGTATTCACTCCCATTTTCTCATGGGACCCTCAGGTAGCTAGGAGCCAATTGTGTGATAGGAGTTGGCTTTCTGGGAAGTCTGATTCTGTCATGTTTGACTTTCTAGGTGCTGCACACCCAACCGGGACCCATTTTGGGCCACCCCCCCATCACAGCAACTTCCTTAACCCTGCCGCTCACCTGGGTAAGTTGCCATCGGTGATGGGAAATGACATGTGTGTCTCAGAACAACCTTGGTTTGCCGCGCTTCCTGTCGAGTTGGCTGTCGTCCTAGACACCTCAGTGGTTCCTTAGGGTGATAATGGCATTCATGGGAGTTTGAACGCCTGCCATCCATCCTCGGGATTCCGGCACCTCTTAAACCACAGTCTTAAAGTAGTGGACGTGTGCTCAGTCGTGATCCCGTCTGAGGTGACTGATGGCACAGTGGGAAGGAGCCATGCCCCGGTATCCCCGGGGGTCCGCATGTACAGTAGCCTGTTCCTGCCCACTGGGGCAAGATGGTGAACTCTCGCCCCCTGTCCACCTCTGGGAGGTGGAAGGAAAGGCAAGATGACGTTACAAGGAGACATTACGTGCTGTTTCATAATCCCCTCACGTTTCACTGTGACTCTGTCTTTTCCTAGCAAGGATACGTGCTTCATTTGTGGCCTCTGTTCTTTGGATATTTTTTTCGAGTGTACAGGCAGGTGTGGGCAACGGTACACATGACAACCGGGGTCTTCACAGATGCGCCCTCACAGTTTCATCACTGGGAGACGTAGTTGAAGATGTCCTCCGATTTGTTCTCATAGAGCCTACAGGGTGCTTTCCCCGAAGCGGGAGGACAGGACAGGAGGGCTTGAGCAATGCTCCCCACCCCAGCACAAGAGGAGTGGGGCAAAATACACACTTCTGGAAAAACAGCTCCTGTAAATATTTTGCCAATCCAGTGCCCAGACCCGGGCGCAGTGAGACCTTCTGCACGATCAGGGACGGTTCGGGTCCGAGTGTAGAGAGGGCAGGGCTCCCACATCGCCTTCCCACTCCCAGGAAGCTCTTACGCTCCTCACTCAGCCCAGTCCTGCAACCGTTTCCTTCTTCCCGATCTGTTCGCAGAGCCTTTTAACCGTCCGTCTACGTTCACTGGCCTCGCAGCTGTTGGTGGCAATGCCTTCGGGGGACTCGGAAATCCTTCAGTTAGTGAGTACCTCTTACTTTTTAAAAAGCTGCCTCGGACTGTGTGTCTCCTCTGATCTGTCTATGGCTCAAGACCTTTCTAGCTAAAAGGAAACTGTCCTCGCGGGAAACAGATTAGGTTATATCCGGAGAAGCAGGCCTCGGCAGTGAAGTCAGGGGGAAGGGTGCATTGACGTGGATGGCGGTGTTTCAAGGGAAGCCCGCTCTTGCTGTGTGTTACTGAGCGTCGGGAGAGGTGATGTCACTGATGGAACTCCATGAAGTCGCTTAAGCTCAGTCTCCTCCATATCCCATCCCTGCCCTCCAGGACTTTAGCCACAGCTCCCAGTGGAAGGGGAAACCACTGTTACATTCACCTCACTTTTGGTACTAGTGGCCCTGAGAAAACGCAACCAGAAATAGCAGGAAAACAGTCCCGGGCTGAGGCTAGCCAAGAGTGGGCAGCGTTTCGTACTCCATATTCTGGGAGGATCGTGTCATTTTCTACTAAAAAGTACCTCGAGTGGGAAAAGAGGTGTAACACCTGCTCATTTTTGAGTCACTGCTCAACCCATTTTCTCTCATGCCGTCCATGTATCATGGTCTCCAGGCACTGGAGGCCTACAATGCAGCCCTAAGTGTGCCCTCCCAGTCCCGTCCTGCGCGGAGACCTTACCTGTCTGCTCAGGTCAAGGCCACGTCCAGGCTTGATGACACCTCTTTGCGTCTGCTAACGCTGTGGGAAGAGTGGCAGTCCCGTTAGTGGGGTTGTGGGTCGAGGATGAGCTTGAACGCACCTCCACAACGAGCATTGTTCATCCGAGTCACCCCCCGAGAGTACCCCCTTCTGCATGCTGGGGGCTTCTGCATGCACCAGACGTGTTCGATCAGGCGCTCTTGACACCTGTCTGGTCCCCTTCCTCTTGACTCCTCCCCTCCCGCCCCATCGCCTTTGGTTAAAGAACAAAAGCTGTGAGCTACCTCTCCAGTGTAGGACGAGCACTCCTCTAATGAATCTGTTAATCTCCTTTCCTTTTCCAGCTCCCCATAATATGTATTCATTTTAACTCTGAGTGCTGTTAAAAGTTTTTTGGTAAGTACCTTCATTACGGCAGATTATATAATTTCTCTTAAACCTTTTTGTTCTCCACTTCACCATTTCAGCACCCAACTCAATGTTCGGCCACAAGGATGGCCCCAGTGTGCAGAACTTTAGCAACCCTCACGAACCCTGGAACCGGCTACACCGAACGCCTCCGTCGTTCCCGACCCCTCCGCCCTGGCTGAAGCCAGGGGAGCTGGAGCGTAGCGCGTCCGCTGCAGCTCATGACAGAGATAGAGATGTAGATAAACGAGACTCATCTGTTAGTAAAGATGACAAAGAAAGGTACGGAAAGAACCCGTTCTCGAGTCCCACTGGGGGAGCCCACTGTGTGCCCAGGATGGCCGTCCCCCCGCCCCGTCCCAGCCTCGTGCTCCGGCTGGCCCTGTGGCCTCAGTTTCTCGCTCGGCCCGGGCCGGCCCCGCAGTCCCCGAGAGCACCCCCCTCGGCCCCCTAGTGCACCCCACCGTAGGGCTATAATCACAGCGCAGCGAGAACTTCCCGACCAGACGCACATCCGCCCTTAGAACCTCGGAAGGCCCTGTAAACATTAGTGTATCCCAGTATAAATCTTTCTCTCCGAGACAGCGAGGTGGAGCTCTGGACCAAACACACACAGCATGAATCAATACCATATTTGCTTTCAAGTTCGTGCAGTCCATTAAATCATCCATAGGTTGTTTTTTTTTACCTCTGTCTCTCTCTCTCTCTCTTTTTCTTTTTGTTTGCTTTTAGAAAGTCACGTTTGCATTGTCTCATCATATTTTTCTCAAATTTTGTTCAAACTCCAATCCTGGGCTCACAGATGACAAATAAAATTTTGCTAACCTAGATGCAGAAGAGCGTGAGCAAGCATTTCTGGTGTGGGTTTCTGTTTTGCCAGTGGGTAAATTAATTTGACTAACCATTTTTTTAGCTCTGTACTTGGTAACCCATGCCTATAAAAAGAATCGCCTTAAAGAGGAAAATGTCTTATTTTCTCTGAAGAATGTCACAGGCATTCTTAAGCAAGTATCCCTTTCTGTTTTCTTTCTGTAGGCGATTTTCCTTTTGAACAAACTGCTAAGCAGGGGAAAGAAAAGACACGTTTGACAGAAAATCCCTAATAACGCTCTCCTTGGGTACTTAGGTCTCAAACACGAGCCACATCTTTCATTTTTCTTTACTGTGTATGGGGCGTGTGTGTGTGCACGCACGCTAGTGATTTAAAAGAATTCAACTTCTCAGACGCTGAACGTGTCAGATTAGTATGTATTCCTCGTAGGTCATCATTCTAACTGATTGCTCTCTTGTAGAAGAAAAAGACACATTTTTCCTTCAAGACAGTATGTTAAAACTCTTAGCCAGTGGGAGGACCACTTAATGTCGTTCAGCTCTCTGCGGTAAACCACCACAGTGAGGTGGGCCTAGCCTGGACCGGGAGCTTTCTTTGGTCAGCCCGTCACTGACGAGAAGACGATGTGGCAGCAAACCTTTTCACATCTTTCTTCATGGAGTCAAATGGCCTTTGGATTCAAGTCCAGAAACTTAATAAAACACACTCTTTTTTATTCTTACTTTTTGAAGATGCTCCTCTTCTTAGCCTTGCGTGTTGGCTAGAAACCAAATTTGTAGGGGAACCCTCCTTGATTCTCTCGCCGCGGCCACCCTCACCTTGTGAGCTGCCAAGCCAACCAGGCACCTTGCTCCTCACCTCGGCCCCGTCTGTCTTGGGGCTGCCCCTGCCACGTGCCCGGTCCTATCTTCCCTCTTCCCGTCTGCCTTGCGGTCATTCCGTGCTCGGCATCTTCTGCCCCAGACTCTTCAGCCCCCATCCCAAACATGTCCCTAAGATTCTTCTTCCACGTTTCCATTCCCAGATTCTCTTAAAATTGTTCTCCATTTGTCCCCTGAGGCCTTGGGACCCCCCTTTTCCTACTGTCTTTCCTCCATCTTCTCGGATTACGGCCTTCTTGTCCTTCCTGAGGTAAAAGCCCTGTTTGCCACCCACGAGCCCTGAACTTGTGGTTTCCCTTCAGAGCCCCCTCACGTGCTGCACTTCGGAGGATGCTCTGAATCTGAGACGGGTCACTCGTCCTGGTGTCCGGAGATTGAAGCTCCCATCACGTTCACGTCAGACCCTTCCTCCCCGTGTCTCGGCTATCACGAAGGTGGAAGAAAGGTCGTCTTCGTGTTCAGGCTGCTCAGGCTTTCTTCTTAACACTAAATGATCCTAAGATCCTAGACAGGCGGGCTGTATCGCCACATCACTGTTACCACGTTGGTCCATGTCCACTTGCCGAAAGCTCTTCATCTGTGGTCTTGATGGAGGCATGTGGATCTTACATACAGAGAATTATTTCCCGCTCAGGCCCTCCCGCTCCCCTCACCCCTAGCACTTCACCCCTGTAGAGCTTCCTCTAAAATCTAGGTGAATAGGCTCAGGGTGGCTGGCTCTGCCGTACGAAGGGCCCATCCGGCGGTCTCGGTGACCCCGGGAGCCAGACCCAAGCCCGTCCTTCTCACACCACCATTTCATTGGCAGCCCCTCGCCAGGCCGGCAGCCCCATTTCACTTGCTTCTCTGTTTCCCTCTCTCTCTCTCTCTCTTCCTCAGGGAAAGCGTTGAGAAAAGACACTCCAGCCACCCTTCACCAGCACCTATCCTCCCGGTGAGCACCCTGGGACATAACCGTAGCTCCACTGAACAGATCAGGGGTCATTTGAACACTGAGGCTCGCGAGAAAGACAAATCCAAAGAGAGGGAGAGAGACCACTCGGAATCCCGCAAGGACCTGACCGCCGACGAGCACAAGGCGAAGGAGGGCCACCTGCCCGAGAAGGACGGCCACGGCCACGAGGGGCGAGCCGTGGGCGAAGAGGCCAAGCAGCTGGCCCGGGTGCCATCGCCCTACGTGCGGACCCCCGTCGTGGAGAGCGGCAGGCCCAACAGCACCTCGAGCCGCGAGGCCGAGCCGCGCAAGAGCGAGCCGGCCTACGAGAACCCCAAGAAGAGCTCGGAGGTCAAGGTGAAGGAGGAGCGCAAAGAAGACCACGACCTGCCTCCGGAGGCCCCACAGACCCACCGGTCTTCGGAGGCGCCTCCTCCAAACTCCTCGTCCAGTGTGCACCCGGGGCCCCTGGCATCGATGCCCATGACGGTGGGGGTGACAGGCATTCACCCCATGAACAGCATCAGCAGCCTGGACAGGACTCGCATGATGACTCCTTTCATGGGCATCAGTCCCATCCCGGGTGGAGAGCGGTTCCCGTACCCTTCTTTCCATTGGGACCCCATACGGGACCCTTTGAGGGATCCCTACCGAGAACTTGACATTCACCGGAGAGACCCGCTGGGCAGGGACTTCCTGCTAAGGAACGACCCTCTCCACCGTCTCTCAACTCCCCGGCTGTATGAAGCCGATCGCTCCTTCAGGGACAGGGAGCCTCATGATTACAACCATCACCACCACCACCACCACCACCCTCTGTCCGTGGACCCTCGGCGGGAACACGAGCGCGGGGCGCACCTGGATGAGCGGGAGCGCTTGCACATGCTCAGAGAAGACTATGAGCACACGCGGCTCCACTCGGTGCACCCCGCCTCCCTGGACGGCCACCTGCCGCACCCCAGCCTCATCACCCCAGGGCTCCCCAGCATGCACTACCCCCGGATCAGCCCCACAGCGGGGCACCAGAACGGACTGCTCAACAAGACCCCTCCGACGGCCGCGCTCAGCGCACCCCCGCCGCTCATCTCCACGCTGGGGGGCCGCCCCGTCTCGCCCCGAAGGACTACTCCTCTGTCAGCAGAGATGAGGGAGAGGCCTCCTTCCCACACTCTGAAGGATATTGAAGCTCGGTAAGGAGAGAAGGACCCGAGAGAGGAAGGAGAAGCTCTACACCAACACGACGCAGACTTGAGAGAGAGAGAGAGAGAATGGACCACTACCACAGACTGGGGGCCACGCGCCCCTGCCTCCTCCCCTTGTAAAAAATGTATAGACTCAGTGCAGATTTTGAAATGGTTTTTGTATATTATATGTTGAAATTTTTCAGATCTTTTAGCCAAGTCCTATGTTCTCATGTCCCCAACTCTTTTGGTTTCTCGTATAAAACTTTTTTGATTTGAACCAAAACAGTGAAGATGACAGACACACACCGACGCGGCGGTAACTGGGGAGAAAGCAACAGCAGGTGCACACGAGGCAGCGTGCGGGGCTCCTTCAGAAAGAGGGGAAGGCCGTGTACATAGTTATGTAAAAAAAAAACAAAACAAACAAAAAAAACATTGCTTCGTGAGCTAATGGTTCATATATGCAAAGGGTAAGATGAAAGCTTTACTTTGTACAAATGTAAATAGATAAAGAGTAAGTAACATAATACATTAATACTTCTTAAAATGTGCTATTTGCAAACTTAATATGAGTGAGCGCGGTCGGCTGCGGCTGTGTTCCCATATATCGTTCTAGACAGCTAAACCCTTCAACTATGCAATGAATGTTAGGGCTTCTCTCGAAAGCCCTCCTGACTCAAAGGAGCCTTTTCAAATCCATTTACAACATACTTAAGGTCATATTTTCCCTGAACAAGCGCTTACGTGATATGACTCTGTTTTCCTTGCTTGTTTTTTCAAACGGAGGAACCTCCTATTTTGCAAATCGGACCCCAGGCTGAAAACTTGGCTTCCGAAGTTGTCGCTTGTGGGTCACGGGGGTGGGGGGTGGGGTGGGGAGGGGAGGGGGGGAGACCAAGGGCAGGACAGCCAGTGCCAGGGGAGGATGGGAGTTGTCAGATGCCAAAATCAGGGGACACACAGGCCGCCAAGCATCTCGTCACCATCAGTCATGTGATTTCACACACACCTCATGTGGGAGCCATGCTTTTTTTTTAGTGTGTCCTAGTCCCTATCTGTACACACCCTCCTCGTTTGGTAACGAGAGGTGGTTACACCCAAACAAATCCTGAAAGAAAGCTTCGCGTTTTCTCAGATGATGGATATGTTTTTCACTGTCCTCGGTAACTGGTGGATCGAAGGTGGCGCATCTGCTCATGTGGCTTGCTGGGCTCCCATTGGTAAGAAAGTCTGGGAAGAGTTGCAACAGGTCGATGGGGTGCCACCATGGAGAGTCCCAGAGGGCGAACAGCGGCGGAGACAAAGTCTTGTGTGTGCGTGTGATTTTTAAGTTCACATCAACCTTAATGTGTCTTCATAATACTTTTATAATACATTAAGCCTCTTGTCTACATATTTGGAGAGAATATGACTTTACTAGCAGAGAAATAACACTATATCTTGTCTACTGGACTGTAAAATATATGTATGAAATAAAATTAGTTCCATTGGGTCTTCTAGTATAATAAAGTGCTATCTGATGTTGTTATCCTGTTTTTGCAAAAAAGAAAAAAAAAGTTAACTACAGACCATTGTTTCTAATAAGCAGAGAGATCTATTTTAGTAGTAAACTGAAGGTTTAGTGGTGAGCTTCAGATTTTGTGAACTCCAGATGTTGTGCAGTGGTTATTTTGTTTTGTTTTGTTTTGTTTTTGTTTGTTTGGTTTTTTTGTTCTTTTGTTTTTTTTTTTTTTTTTAAAGACAACAACTTAAAAAGAAAAAAAAAAATCCGAGGGATATGAACACTGGAACTGTAGTGGTAGTTTTCAGTATTGTAAAGAGATTGTTCTATACAGACCTTTTTGCTGTTTATCCTGTATGTAATAAAGTCCTTTCTAGACCCTATGTGAAAAGACACGTGAAAACCGACTGACTCTTCAGCATGTTCTCATCGGTGGAGCCTTCTTGTGTAATGTAAACTGTGCCATGTTATTAAAAAATGTGAACCAAGCTTCCAGCTGCTTGTGTGTGTGAGATGGCCATCATTACCTTAGGGAAGAAGCCACACTTGCAAGACCGGGCTCTCAGAAAGACACGTCTTGAACCCAGCCCGAGTGAGGACGCCAGGCTGACCTGCGGGGGCCGGTTGCCCTACCTAACGCGGTTAGCGACCCGCCGATTAGTTTCTGTAAACCTTTGTGCCCCGCACCATCAGTTGTGAATCTTACGTTCTTTTCATTTTTTTATTTCTGGGATGGTCTAAGCAAAACACTGTTCAGTCATGGGAAGGGACTTGCGGATCTTGCAGGTGATGGGGGGGCGTGGCGGGGGGGGAACAGGCCCGCCTCAGAGCTTCGCAATTCACTTCATCCGCGCTGATGACACATCTGATTTCGGGGCCTTTGACGACAGTCTTTGCTTGCTCGTTCCTTGGCATTTCAGTCTGTGGACTCGGTCAGTTGTATGTTACTTCCAGACCTTCCTGGTATTTTCTTCTTGTCTCTGCTTTTCTCTGTGTCTCATTGAATGACCTGGCCTCTCCCCCTTCGGTTTGCAGACGTGACTGCCCCCCACCCCGCCCCATCCTCTAAAATCTGTTTTGTTTTTTCAAGATGTAAAAAACTGTTCATTTTTCTTGTGTCGACCTCATGAAATTGCTGTTTGGATGAGACTTGTTTGGATTTGGTGTTTGTTCTCTTTCGGGGAAGGCACGGAAGCAGCCCAGGTTAGCGGGATGCAGACAGCCGCTGTCCGGGGCTTAGATGCAGAAGTGACCAGCAACGTGGGCTCGGCGTTTGTGGCCGGGGAGCGCCGTGGACCCCCACACGGGGGGCGGCGGGGCACGGGGAGACCGTGCTGGTCAAGGGACCCAGGCTTGCAGGCCTGGAAAGCTGATGGTGGGCAGAGCCATAGAGACCCACTTCTCGGCTCTGCTCTCCCGTTAACACCCGTCTCCCAGACCAGAGAACATAACTGGGAGAAAAACGAATGGATTGGAAAACACGACAAACATTTTCCCAAATCAGGCAGTTCTCAGGACCCTGCCCCACGCCCGCCCCCAACTCTGCGGCATCTTGATGTGCGAGCCTGGCAGGCCTCCCTGCCTCGCGCTCACTGTGCACCATGCCCTGCCCATCTGCAATGTCAGAACGTAGAAGAGTCAAACTCTCAAAATCAGTCATGGTATCGAATCCCTGGGGCTCTCTTCATCTCCACCTTTGCATATTTTCCCTCTAATTACGTTCAGCATCCCGGCATTGATGGGGACTAGCACCAATTTGATTTCCTGCTAACCTATAGACGCTCTAATTATCTCCACCGCCTTTGACTGACAGTGATCTTGGTACCCTTCTAATGGTACATGACAAGTAAAGTAGCGAATATAATGATGCAATAATTACCATTTTGGTTGGATATTCGCAACAGCGTTCCCTGTTTATCTACCTTCTGCCTCAATCAAGGTGGAGGAGAGGAAATCAGATGTGACTGTTGATGTTGCATACATTCCTAGCATAAGAAGCCGCATGGGACGGGATTTGGCTCTGTGGCGGGGGGTGTTCAAGACCTTGGGAGCATGGGTCCACGCCGAAGACCCCACGAGGCCTCCACGGCATTGAATCAATCAGCCGAAGGAAAACGGCAGTAAAAGTGATGTGGGCTCTTGCATGTTCTCTTTGTAAACTTCCCATCATATTGTCCTATAAAGTTCGGAGCGATTTCTTGGACATTGGGAAGTTTTCTTTTAGTAGAATAGGGCTTTTTATTGGATAGGAAATTGCATCCTCAAAGACAGTCCCACACTGTGACCTGCTGGCCAGCCTAACTTTGGCCTTCGGGCAAGTTCAAAGCAAGGGTGTAGCATCTCACCTTACAGCTGCTGAAAGCTTCCGCTAAGGAGCTTGGACGAGGAGTCAGGGAGCCCTGCAGCTGCCCCTGGGCCTTCCGCTCGCAGTGACCCCAAATCACAGCCTCTCTGGAACCATTTCTTAACGTATAAAATGAAACCTTCTGAACATAGCGAGGCTAAAGACATGCAGGTTGTGAGCCCAGTGTACCCCGGCTTGACTCAAGTTGTGGGGAGTGCGGGCCCAGAGCCAGTAGAAAGTATAAACTGGATAGAGAACGGCCCACACAGAAGACAAAGTCACCTTACTTATTTTTTGCAAACTCGGTCCCAATTACAGTGTCCTAGAAATTCTTGCCGAATTTGGCGGGACCAAAACAGAGTGGGTTGGTGGCTCCATGGTTCCTGACTCAGCCCCAGTGTTTCTTGCCCGGCCTGGGGAGGGGAGCTAGGGCAGGGTCACTGGGGTCTCGACCCACTCTCCTACCCAAAGCGCTCCCTGACTCTCCGAGGGACACAAGCTGGAGTTTAGCCTCTGAGCCTGCATTTGGAGACGGCATGGCCCAGAAGAGCACGGGACCAGAAGCCTTCAGAGCCCACACTCATGTCCCAGGCGGGCACAGGCTGGGGGGCCGACAGGCCTCTGTTCCATCTTCTGTAACTTGAATGTGTCGGCTGATGATACTTAAGGCTCTTCAAGCTCTGTTTGGATTCTGTATCTATGTTGGGCCTCGGGTTCCTTTTTAAACCTTCATTTGCCCCACTCCCGGTGCGTCTTGGCAACTTCTCTGTTGGTCGGCAGAATCTCTCCCCTCTCCCCAAAAGGCCCTGGGGTCAGAATCTGAGCCACCTGCAAGGTCAGACTCAGCCACCTCCAGAACGCCTCCCCCGAGCACTTCATTTCACACTGACCCGTCCTTCTGGAGGCTTCCCCTCAGCCCTTCCTGTTCTGGGGGACCTTAGGCCTCATCTTCTCTACTGTCCCCTAGGGCAGGGCCTGAACAGTGTGTGTCCAGGGAAGGCCCTGTGCTTGATGCCCCAGGCCGGGGCGAACCCCATGACCACACAGCCCTGGCCTGCACACACCTTTTCCACGTACGTCACCGTGCAGTACCCCCACAAACCATAAGCCTGAAGCAGGTTTGATTGAATACCCTTGTGAGGTGCAATGAGGTCCTTCTTTTTTTTTATTCCATTTCTTCTAATTCATTGTGTGTGTGTGTGTTTTTAACGTGGCTACAACCCACTACCTCATCCTGCGCCTTTGGGAATCACGGGTCTCAGTCCCTAGTTTGAAAATAAGATCATGGAAGGACTCGTCCAGGTTTTAAAGGATGCTAAGACACTGGGCTGAGGAGCAAGGCCGGGCTGTCTTGTCCCGCAGCTGTTCCCTCTCCCTAAACCACCCTTCACGTGACTGCTGGCTCTGTTCACAGGGGTCCTGGGTTCCAGAGCCGTCCCAGACGTCAAGAGGTCACCAGAGCGGAGCCCGGACTCCCCACCTGGCCCTGGCTGGGAGCCTGGCAGCTTCACCTCCCCATGCCTTCCCCCAGCTCACACCGGCCCCTCTGTGTCTTTGTTCCCGCCGCTGTCTCTTCATCTGCTACAAGGAGGTACACTTCAAAGGCCTTCGCCTCCAGGAAGCCTCCCCTGACTGCCCTGCGTCCCCCATCATAGTTAATTGCCTAGGCTAGTGTTTCTCAAAGTGTGGTCCCTGGACCAGCAGCAGCACTACCTGGGAACTTGTGAGAAATACAAAGTCTCAGCCCCCTCCCTCCAACCTCCTGAATCTGAAACTCTGAGGCCCGGTGACGTGTGTTTTACCCAGCCCTCCAGGTGGTTCTGATGCATAATCAAGTGTGAGAACCAACTGGATCAGACCATGGGAAAAGGTCAAGGGGGAAAGTTCTAGCCAAAAGCTGCCAAAAGAACCATCGGGTAACAGAAAATGATCCCAGAGGAGAAGCTGTGTTCTCTCTGACTTTCCAGCCCGATCCATGATCCCGCTGGATCACAGGGAGGTCGTAACCCTGTTTGAGCCGGAAAAGGCATTTTCGGCTTCCTGATTCCTCACTTGGTGTGCTGGCGCTAATTCATGCATCCCTAACAGCATGAAGGAAGCAGGGAGGCTTGCCTCCCCTTAGCAGTGACACAGCCGCCCCGTTCTAAGTGCTTTTAACATGCATTATCTCCCCTGGATGTTTTCAAAGGCCTTACAAGGTACAACCCCGATCGGACAAGTAAGAAAGCGAGGCCCAGACAGATGAAGTAATTTGCCCGCATGCGGGTGCATCACCTAGATCCAAACCCAGGCAGTCCCCCGCGAGAGCCTGCACCATAACCATGGCCCTGGTCACCACGGAGAAAAGGCGTCCTGAGTTAATGACACGTAGAAAAAACAATTGCAGGGACATCGTTTACCCCTTAACACTTCCTTGTAATGAGGCCCATAGAGATTCCGGGGGCTGCACACCAGTTGCCTGAAATAAAAGGGAGGGAGGAGAGAGAGAGAAGGAGGGAGGGGAGGAGGAGAGAGAGAGAGGAAGGGAGGGAGGGAGGAAGGAAGGAAGGAAGGGAGGGAGGAAGTGAGGGAAGGAGGAAGGAAGAGAGGGAGGGAAGGAACAAAGGAGGATTGTGCACAGCTCAATGCTGAGAATATGCCATGAACCAAGGATTATGATTAATCCAAGTCTGTACATCAAAGGTTGATTAAAAAAAAAAAAAAATTAGTGGCTCGTGTGGTCCAAAGCAGCCCTGGACGTGTTGGATTTGGCCCAGAACAATTCTAGAATGCAGAAATTTTCTGTAGGCCAACCGGAAGTCCTGACCCCACAGAGCCCTCGTCCCCGAGGGGCCACGTGCCCTGAGCTGTCTGTGGCCCCCTCCGCACAGGTTCCTTCCACGTGAGGCCACATCACGGAGCAGTGCGTGACTGGATCCGCGCAGATGGTTGATAAGGAAGTTCTTGAAAACAAAGTGTTCTCATATCTAATTATTCAAATAGAACCCAAGTGCTGGACGGTGAAGCGACAGCCTTTGGCAGTCATAAACGAGCATTCCCCTGTAACAGGATTTTCATCCATTCTGACAGTCCTCACCCCAGTGGGTCTGTCATAAAACAACTGAGGATGCCGCCCGCTGCCGTCCCCACACCCCCGACAGCAGCAAAGACTCCTGCCTCCGTCTGTGGCTGTGGACCAGACAGACACTGGACACACGTGGAGGGAGTCCCGTGGGTCAGGGAAAGACAACCAGGTGACAAGTTAACTGGGACAGTCATGGGCAGGAGTCGATGGTATGAACGGTGCCGAGGTTTGGTTGGGAAGCTCGGAGGGAGGTGGCCTCTCGGGAAGGCCTTTTCAAGCACCCCCATTTCAGCCAGGTTCTGCTGCAGCCTGCACTCCTGGGCTCCCCTGAACCCCCCTTCACCGCTGGGAGGCCCTTATAATATGGCCTCTATTCCTGAGAATCCCCAGTCGGTGGGAGATGCGTCACTGTCTTTTTTAATTATTTTTTTTTAAGATTTTATTTATTTATTAGGAGAGAGAGAGAGAAGGTGCGTACATGAGCTGGGGACAGTGGGAGAGGGCGAAGCAGGCTTCCCGCGGAGCAGGGAGCCCGATGTGGGGCTCGATCCCAGGACCCTGAGACCACGACCTGAGCCGAAGGCAGACGCTTAACCGACTGAGCCACCCAGGCACCCCAGCGCGTCACTGTCTTCTTCCTGCCGTCCTGCTAAAGGCCAAACCGTGAGACTTTATGAGCAAAACTTCCAAGGTCTCTCCGTTCCAACAGGCGATGTTGATGTGGCGGGGTAGAATTTTATTTGCGGACGGTCAAGGAAGAAAGGAAATGCCAAGATAAAAACGGGGAAGTGCAAAAGATCACATGAAGGAGCCCGATAGCCAAATCCAGAAAGGCTTTGGGGGGCCCGGGACTAGGGGACTCACATGCTAAGACTTTAGGCTTTGCCCTGTGAGCAGCTGGGCACTATCGAACCTTTTGTAGGTAAAGCCTCGGGGAGAGTAATCTGGTGCCAGTGAGGGTAGATTCCACTCGTCAGGGAAGCCAAGCCCTGACGGTTCCACACGCCTGCACGCCTGCATCCCATAGGCATCCTTGTCTGCTGTGGCCCCACACAGACATCCGGGAACATGAGGCGGAGCTGCAGGATCTAAACCCCGCGGCCTCCATTCACCTCTCCCGAGGCCTGGTGGGGGCTCCTGCGGGGGGCTTCAGGTCACCTCTGGGCATCCGTGGCCCCTCTGCAGGTTTCCATCCCCCTGGGGCGCTCATGCCTTTATCCCCTTTCTTGGCCTCCTTGTCTACACGCAGGGGTCAAGAGACAGTCCCGAAGGGCAAGACCTCAGCAACCCCCTCTGCCCTGGACCTGGGCAGACATCTCCTCGGCCTCTGGTTCACTCAGCCCCAAGCCCAACTGTTCACCCTCCCCTGGTCCTCTGGTCATGTTCGCACACACCCCCTTCACCTGCTCTTCTCTGGGCCTTCCCTTCTCCCCCCTGCTCACCAGGAGGAGCAGGGGGCCCCTGCGGCTCTGTAAAAGGGGGTGGTTTCCCCCCCACATCCTCTCGTTCTGGCCTGAACAGCAAGGTCGCCTTGCTCTGAGCACCTCTCCCTGCCCCTCCGTCCTTCTGGTCAACACGCTTCTGTTATAGTCCTTACCGGTGGCCTCACCCCGGGCTCTGGGGTCATCCCTCCTCCTGACTTGTCAGACACCGCCCCTTCTGACCCTCATCCTGGTGGTCACGCCCTGGCCCACCGCCCCCTGGGTCCTCGTTCCCCACTGCCCTCCTTCCCATATGCTTGCTCCCCTGTCACCTTGTGGAACCACCCGGCACACGGGCCCACCCGGCCCTGGGGAAGCACGGTTCCGGCCCTCCAACAAAACCCGGCCACAGTCAGCAACTTCAGGTGGGCCCTCATGCTCCTGCAGGTACTGTTTCCCCCACTATCCCGGGAGACTCGTGCCCAAGGGGTCGGGTTTGACCGTCCACCACGATTCCTGCTGGCTGGCGTTCTGGAAGGGGAGACGGCCTCCTGCGAAGCTCCCGGCAACCAGCTCGGGCCCAGTGCTCAAAGCATCGGTCCTGGAAACTACAAGGCACAGACCCCAGCCTGCCTCTCCCCCGGGGAAGGACCGAGACCCTCTCCCCAAACCAGGAACGCCCACTGGAGCCATGGTCCTGCCACGTCCTGGTGCTGTTGGATCCTGGCCCCTGCTGACTCCATGGAAGGAGTCTGAAAGCCCCACTGCCCAAGGTCAGGGGCTCCGTTCAGGAGCCTGACCCTGCCTGTATCGTTGCTGGACTCGGGCAAGAGGCCCTTTCCCTGGACACATGCACACACACGCACACATTCATCTCTGTCACTTGAGAGCTGGCTGCACCCACTGCCTTGAGACAGCTCCTTCTCCCCCCACCATCCTCTCAGGACCCACCCCCCCCAGGCCCCAGGGACCCGCTTGTCCACACCCCTTGTCCTGGGACCTCAGGACAGCAGTCTGTAGCTTCTGAGCACCATAATGGCTGTGGTTGCTCCGTACCCACATTGAAGACAGAGAACGGGGAGGCTTTGGGTGGTGGGCGCCCTTGGAGAAAAGAAAGAAACTATTTAATTAACATGTCAAACCCTTCCTCTCAAGATGGCCTTGATACAGTGGAGTCTTCCCTATGCAGTGTTGTCTCCCGGAGCTGGGCTTCCAACGGCTCACTTGCCTTGCTGTTCTAGCTCACGGTTCTTGATAAACTCACGAGTTAGTGAAACGCTCACAACTGTGTGCATGTAGCAACAGAGGAGGATTTTGCAATAATACAGCTATTATTACTCTTTTAAAAGTATTTATTTGAGAGAGAGAGAGAGATGGAGAGAGTGCAGAGCAGGGTAGGGACAGAGGGAGAGGGAGAGAGAGATTGCAAGCAGACTCCATGCTGAGCGTGGACCCCCAACGTGGGGCTCGATCCCACAGCCCTAAGCTCATGACCTGAGCTGAAATCAAGAGTCGGATGCTTAACTGACTGAGCCACCCAGGTGCCCCACAGTTATTATTACTTTTAAATTTCTATATACATGAGACCAGATGTAACAAGAATGAAGCATAATACTGATTCCTTACACTGATAACAAACATTAGATTTGCTCATCGTTATATCTGTATAAAATATTTAATAATATTTAGAACCTCAAATGGCACTATTGAATAAAACAGCATGATTTAAATAATTTTTATATAATATAGAACTTGGATATTCACTAAGTATCATTTATATTTTCTCTTTTAAGAGGTAATTCTGGATTTTTATAAGTAATTAAAATATGCAAAATATATTTTAATTTTTAAATATTTTCTTTACTCCCTTGGTGGAAACATTTTGTATGTTTTAAATAAAATTACATTTTATTCTTCAATCCCTTAGGTCAGGGGGTCAGTGTACTTTTTCTGGAAAGGGCCAGAGAACAAATATTTTAGGCTTCATGAACCATAGGTCTTTGTTGCAACCCCTCAACTCAGCTATTGCAACAGGGAAGCAACTGTGGACAATATGGAAATGAATGAACAGACTGAATTACAGTAAAACTTTTCAAAGCAGAGGGTAAGCCAGATTTGGCCTGTGGGCCACAGTTCGCTGATCCCTGCATTTAACCATTGAGAGTAAGTTCAAGTCAACTTCATGATGAAAATAGAAAATGCAAAAGTGGAACCCATGAAAGAAAAAAAAAAAACTGGGAAAAAAATGAGAAACATATTCAAGAAAGTTTGTTTAACTTTTGAAAGCTAGGAAAGCATGAAAGGGCAGAAATCTATCAAGCACAATCTCTATACAATTTGCAAACTCAAGGTCACACATTGCTCAGACTGAAATGTTTTGTGAGATCATTGTAGGGTAGCATATAGCTTAGGAAAGAATACAGAGAGATCCCATACACATTCTGCCCAGTTGCTCTCAGTGCTAACACTTGGCAAAACGATAGTACAATATCACAACCAAGATATTGACACCAATTCAACCCACCAATCCTGCTCACATGTCCCAATTTTAGTCATTCTCACCTGTGTATGTGTGTTAAGTTCTCAACAATGGGTCATATGGTAGCTGCATTTTAGTTTTTCAAGAAAGTGGGAAACTGTTTTCCAGGGTAGCTGTATCATCTTACATTCCTACCAGCACCATATGAGTGACCTAGTTTTTAAGCACCTTCACCAGCATTTGGTGTTGTTACTGTTTTTTTTATTTTAGCTACTGTTTTTTTTATTTTAGCCAAATGTCTGCCAGAGGCAGAATTGCCCCGCCCTTGCCAGGTCCAGGCTAAGTAATCTGCTCGGGTTTGCTCTTAGGAGCTTTTGTTCCCTGCAAGCTTTCGGTACAGCTTTGGAGGACGAGAGTGAAAATGGCAGCCTCCCAATCTCCGCCCCAGAGGAGCTGAGAACTCGGGGCCCCGCTCCTCAGTGCGCGCCCAGAGAAAAGCAGTCAGTCACTCCCGTCTCCCCGGTCTCTGGCCGCACTCCAAAATTTAGCTATTTTTTAATTTTATTTTAGTTACTGTTTTTTTAATTTTAGCTATATAGTGACCTCTCACTGCCAATTTTTTTAAAAGATTTTATCTATTTATCTGAGATAGAGTGAGAGAGAGAGAACACAAGCAGAGTGGAGGGGCAGAGTGAGAGAGAGAAGCAGACTGCCCGCTGAGCAGGGAGTGTGATCCCAGGACCCCAGGATCGTGACCTGAACTGAAGGCAGATGCTTAACCAACTGAGCCACCCAGGCGCCCCAGTGTATGATTGTTTTTAATGTATTGTTGGATTTGGTTTGCTACTCTTTTGTTGAGGATTTTGCATCTATATTCATTAGAGATATTGGCCTGTAGTTCTCTTTTTTGGTGGTGTCTTTATCTGGTTTTGATTCTGGCCCTATAGAATGAATTTGGAAGTTTTCCTTCCTATTCTTTTTTTTTTTGTGGAGGGGGGAAATACTTTGAGAAGAATAGCTATTAACTCTTCTTTAAATGTTTGGTAGAATCCACCTTTAAATCCTTCTGGTGCTGGACTTTTTCTGGGGGGAGTATTTTGATTACTGATTCAATTTCATTGCTGGTAATTGGTCTGTTCAGGTTTTCCATTTCTTCCTGCTTCATTTTTGGTAGGTTATATGTTTCTAAGAATTTATCCATTTCTGCTAAGTTGTCTAATTTGCTGGCAAAAAAGTTTTCATAATATGTTACAATTGTTTATATTTTTGTGGTATTGGTTGTTATCTCTCCTCTTTCATTAGTGATTTTGTTTATTTGGGTTCTCTCTCTCTTTTTATGAGTCTGCCTAGAGGTTTATCAATTTTGTTGATCTTTTCAAAGAGCCAGCCCCTCGTTTCATTGATCTGTTCTATTGGTTTTTTTAAGTTTCTATATCATTTATTTCTCTTCTAATCTGTTACATCCTTCTTTTTGCTGGGTTTGGATTTTGTTTGTTCTTCGTTTTCCTCTATATGTTCTCGATTATTAGGACTATACAGTAAGCCTCAAAGGGGGTAGAGTAATTATTCCACTTACAATCTTCCATATGAATTTTAGAATAAGTCTGTCTACAAAAAACATTGCTAGGACTTTGATGGAAATTGTGTTAAACTTATAGAACAATCTGACGGACATTGATATCTTTATTATGTTGAGTCTTACGATCCATAAACATGGTATGCTTCTCTAAATTTTTTATTGTTATGTTAATCACCATACATTACATCATTAGTTTTTGATGTAGTGTTCCATGATTCATTGTTTGTGCATAACACCCAGTGCTCCATTCAGTACGTGCCCTCTTTAATACCCATCACCAGTCTAACCCATCCTCCCTAGAACCCTCAGTTTGTTTCTCAGAGTCCATCGGCTCTCATGGTTCATCTCCCCCTCCAATTTCCCCCCCTTCATTCTTCCCCTCCTGCTATCTTCTTTTTTTTTTTTTGCTATGGTGAGCGCTGTGAATTGTGCAAGACTGTTGAATCACAGATCTGTACCTCTGAAACAAATAATGCAATATATGTTAAATTTTTTTTTAATTCTTTCATCAGCATTCTGTAATTCTCAACATACCGATTCTGTACATTTTTGTTAAGTGTGTCCTAAGGATATAATTTTTATTCATATGATTATAAATTATGTTGTTTTTTAAATTTTGGTTTATGTATTTTCATTGTTAGTATATAGAGATGTGATTGATTTTTATGAATTGATGTTGTATCTTGTGATCTTTCTGAGCTCACATATTAATTCTAAAAGATTTTTGTAGATTCCTCGGCCCTTTCTATGTAGACAAATGTGTCATCTGCAAATACGGACAGATTTATTTCTTCCTTTCTGCCTGTGTTCCTTTTATTTCTATTTCTCGCTGTATTCAATGACTAGAAGTTCCAGTACTACATTGAATAAGAATGATGAGGGTAGCCACCCTTGCCTTGTTCCCAGTCTTAGGAGGAAAGCATTCAGGCTTTCACCATTAAGTATTCTGATAGCTGTAGATACTCTTTATCAAGTTAAGGTAATTCCTCCTTATTGCTAACTTCCTGAGAACTTTTATCACACATTCTTGGTTGTGTGTATTTTAAAAATACACATAGCATAAAATTTATAATTTTGGCCATTTTAAAGTATGCAATTCAGTGACATTAAGTACATTTACATTGTTGTGCAACCACCTACTACTACTTCCAGAACATTTTTATTACCTTAAATAGAAAACCCATTAAGCAGTCACTCTCCATTCTTTCCTCTCCCTGGAAACTACAAATCTACTTTCTATCTGTATGGATTTACCTATTCTAGAGATTTAATATAAATGGAATAACATAATATATGCTGTTTTGTGTGGCTTCTTTCACTCAGTATAATGTTCCCAAGGCTCATTCATGTGGTAGCCTGTTTCTGTAATTCCAATTCTTTTTTGGCTGAATAAGATTCTACTGTGTGGATATAACACATTTTGTTCATCCATTGATGAACATTTGGGTTATTTCCACAGTTGGGCTATTGAAAAGTACTGCTATAAACATATGTGTACAAGTTTTTGTTTAAACACCTGCTTTCAATTTTTTTTGAATCATATGATAATTTTATGCTTAATTTTTTGAGGAAACATCAAACTGTTTTCTAAAGCACCTTTTTTCATTCCCACCAGCAATGTACAGCATTCCAATATCTTTACAGTTTTGTTATTTTCCTTTTAAAAGTTGTTATTATGGGGGCGCCTGGGTGGCTCAGTCGGTTAAGCATCTGCCTCCGGCTCAGGTCATGATCCCGGGGTCCTGGGATCGAGCCCTGCATTGGGCTCCCTGCTCAGCGGGGAGCCTGCTTCTCCCTCTCCCCCGTGCTCTCTCTCGCTATCTCTGTCTCTCAAACAAATAAATAAAATTTTTAAAAAATAGAAGTTATTATTATGGCCATCCTAGTGGGATTGAAGTGCTTTTGATGTGCATTTTCCTAATAATTAAAGACGTTGAATGTATGTTCACATACTCCTTGGCCATTTGTACATCCCTTTCTACAAATGTCCACTCAAGTCTTTAGCCAATATTTAAATGGGGTTGTCTTTTTCGTGTTGAATTGTTACAGTTCTTTATATGTTTAGATACCAGCCCCTTATGAGATAATATGATTTTCAAATACTTTCACTGATCTGTAGGTTGCGTTTTCATCTTCTTGATAGCATCCTTAATTATAAAAGTTTTTAATTTTGATAAAGTTCAATTTAATCTATTTTTCTTTTGTTGCTTGTGTTTTGGTGTCATAGTTAAGAAATCGTTGCCAAATCCAAGGTCATGAAAATTTACACCTATGTTTTCTTAAAGAGGTTTATAATTTTAAATCTTATATTTAGCTCTCTCCTCCATTTTGAGTTAATTTTGATGTGGTGTGAGGTAAGGGTCCAACTTCATTCTTTTGTTTGTGGATGTCCAGTTGTTCCAGCCTCACTTGTTGAAGAGACTATCTTTCCCCATTGAATAGTTTTGTCACCCTTTTTAAAAACCATCTGACCACAGACATATGAGTTTATTTCTAGACTCTCAGTTATATTCCATTGTTCTATATGTCTATCCTTACGCCAGTACCACACTGTTTTGATTACTGTAGCTTTGTAGTAAAATTGGGAAATGTAAATTTTCTAGTTTTGTTTTCCTTCTCAAGGTTTTTCTATTTGGGATTCCTTGAAACCCCACATTACTTTTAGAAACAATTTTCCCAGGGCGCCTGGGTGGTTCAGTCGGTTAAGCTTCTGCCTTTGGCTCAGGTCGTGATCCCAGGGTCCTGGGATCGAGCCCTATGTCTGGCTCCCTGCTCACTGGGGAGTCTGCTTCTCCCTCTCCCTCTGCCACTCCCCTGTTCATGCTCTCTGTCATGTACTCTCCCTCTCTCTCAAATAAATAAATAAAATCTTAAAAAAAAAAAAAAGATGGCAATACATTCTAAAGTAATCTACGGAGTCAAGGAAATCTTTATTAAAATCCCAATAGCTTCTTCTGAGGAAATGGAAAAGTTGTTTCTTTTTTTTTTTAAGATTTTATTTATTTATTTGAGAGAGAGAGAGAATGAGAGACAGAGAGCATGAGAGGGAGGAGGGTCAGAGGGAGAAGCAGACTCCCTGCTGAGCAGGGAGCCCGATGCGGGACTCGATCCCGGGACTCCAGGATCATGACCTGAGCCGAAGGCAGTCGCTTAACCAACTGAGCCACCCAGGCGCCCTAGAATGTATTGCCATCTTAACATTGTTAGTCTTCCAATCCATGAACACAAGATGTCTTTCCATTTATTTAGGTAGTCTTTAATGTCCTTCAGCAATATTTTGTGGTCTTCAGTGTATAAGTACTACACTCCCTTGGATAAGCTTATTCCTAAGTATTTTATTCTTGATACAATTGAAAATGGAATCCTTTCTTTATTTCCTTTATGGAGTGTTCATTGCTAGTATATAGAAATACAACTAACTTTGTCACACATTATGTAGTTTTTTAAACAAAGATTTATTTACTGAATATAAAAATGAAAACAGGCCCAGAAACTTCTCATCAAATCTTCAATTTGAAGAGATCAGATCAATTCCCTGCAATTTCATATTTTTGTTACCAAGTCAAGATTTAATTATTGATCAAAACAAAGAGAATTATGGGGGTAACATTTTAATTTTACTCTTCCTGTAAAAATGTCAGGAACAGGACTGGTCTGATATGTGGCCTGATCAATCTCTGTGCCACCCTAGGTTGAATGCCAGGGACGCACATCCCTGCTCTTTATTGCATCTTCCTAAGTTCCATGGTGAACACTGCTCTAGCAAGCTGGGTATGTATACATTTAACAATTGCTGAAAACGTGTTATTGTCAAGTATATTAACAATAGTTGACCATAGCTTTGTACCATAAAGCAAATACCAATACATTTCGAGGGACTGAAAGCATACAGATTTATGTCTTTTTGTAAAAAAGATTTTATTTATTCATCTGAGAGAGAGAGAGGGAAAGAGAGAGCATGAACAAGATGGGGAGACAGAGGGAGAAGCAGACTCCCCGCTGAGCAGGGAGCCTGATGCGGGGCTCATTCCGAGGACCCTGGGATCATGACCTGAGCTGAAGGCAGACACTTAACCGACTGAGCCACCCAGGTACCCCTAGAGTATGTCTTATGACCACAATGCATTTAAGTTCGTAATACTAAAAAAATAGAAAAATCGCAAGCATCTGGAAATTAAGATGTCCACATTCAAATGACCTATGGGTCAAAGAAGAAAAAACATAAAATAAATTAGAATGTATTGTGAACTAAATGGTAACAATATTATTACATATCAAAACTTACAGAAGTCCTAAAATTGATATGGAATGTCAAGTGATCCCAAAGAGCCAAAAAATCTTAAAGCAGAACAAGTTTGGAGGTTTCACACTTCCTGATTTCAAAATGTACTACAAAGTCTCAGCAATCAAAACAGTGTGCTGGCATAAAGACAGACAATGGCACAGAATAGAGTCCAGAAATAAATTCTCACATATATGGTCAAATGATTTTTGACAAGAGTGCCCCAAAACCAAAAAAAAGAGTGCCAACAAAACCATGCAATGGGAAAGGGATAGTCTTTCAACAAAGAAAAGGAAAGGTGCCGGGAAAAATGGACACCCACGTGTAAAAAAGTGAAATTGGGAGCACCTGGGTGGTTCAGTAGGTTAAGCGTCAGACTCTTGGTTTTGGCTCAGGTCGTGATCTCAGAGTCATGGGATTGAGCCCCACATCATGGCGGTGGGGGGGGGGGGGGAGTCTGCACTCAGCAGGGAGTCTGCTGGAGATTCTCTCCTTTCTCCTCCTCCTGCTCACGCTCTCTCTCCCTCTCTCAAAATAAATAAATAAATCTTGGAAAAAAAAAATGAAATCGGACCCTTACCTCACACCACATACAAAATTGACTTGAAGTGGGTCAGAGACCTAAATATAAAGTGGAAGCTATAAAACTCTTAAAAGAATGTATAAGTGAAAATCTCCATGACATTAGATTTGACAATGACTTTTTGGATATGACACCAAAAGTACAGCCAACAAAAGTAAAAATAGATTAAGTTGGGGTATGTAAAAATAAGAAAAAAAAAAACTCATGTGCATCAGTGGACACAATCGACAGAGTGAAAAGAACTTGCAGAATGGGAGAAAATACTTGCAAATCATATATCTGAGTCCAGAATATACATACATATATGGAACTCTTACAGTCCAACAACAAAAAACATAAACAACCCAATTAAAAAATGAGCCAAGGCCTTGGATATTCATTTCTTCAAAAGAACACATGCAGATGGTCAATAAACACATAAGAAGATGCTCAACATCACCGACCATCTGGGAAATGAAAATCAAACCACAGGGAGGTATCACCTCACACCCATTAAGATGACCACTATCAAAAACCCAGAAAATAATCAATGTTAGTAATGCTGTAGACCAATGGGAACCATTGTGCACATCTCATTAACATGAGATTGTAAAATGGTGCAACCACTGTGGAAAACAGTATGGCAGCTCCTCAAAAAATTAAAGATTGAATTGCCATATGACCCAATGATTCCACTTTCCGGATATGTACCAAAAGAACTGAGAGCAGAGTCCTGAAGAGATATTTGTGCACCCATTTCATAGCAGCATGATTCATAATAGCCAAAAGATAAAAGCACTCCAAATGCCATCAACAGATAAATGGATAACAGAATGTGGTATATGCATATGATGAAATATTACTCAGCATTAAAAAGGGTAGGAATTCTGACACCTACTATAATGTGTATGACACTGGAGGGCATTATGCCAAGTGCAGTAAGCCAGTTACAGACAGACAAATATTGTATGATTTCACTTATACGAGATACCTAGAATAGCCATGTTCACAGAAACAAAGTCGAATGATGCTTGCCAGGCCCTGGGGGTTGGTTTGATAGGGATAGAATTTCAGTTTTGCAAGTTAAAAGAATTCTGGAGATTAATTGCCTGAAAATGTGAATATACTTAACACCACCAATGTGGTTAGGATGGTAAATCTTATGTATATTGCACTACAATTTAGAAACAGATTCTTATGGGATGCAACTGCAGCATGGTCTCGGGTTGGGTTCTCTGGAAACAGATGGCTAAGACTGAATTTGGAGGCCAAGAGTCTTATTAGGGAAGGCAGAGAGGCAAACGCAGGATTGGGCAGAGGGAGAAATGGGCTGATGCAATCCAATAAAACCTTGGTCATCCCTATGGGGGATGACCAGAATTATCCTGTGTTGATCTCAAATGTCCAGGTCTTTATACCCCTGCTTTGAACAGCCATGAGATTCAGGCTGCCCTGGGAAGGGTGTGTCCTGAGTTCTCAGGTTCTACACAGTCCCATAAAGCTGAGGCAAACCCTGAAGAAGCTCATAGTGGGGGCCCATTTGCTGACAGTGGGGACCCTTCTTCTTTGAAGAAGCATCTCCATATCCACCCCTTGCACTGTTTGGATCCAAGTGATACTCATTGTCCCTTTTCTCCTTTCCCCATTCTCTGTGGGACTCATGATGAAATGACCAGACCCTAATCCCCTGGTAAACATGCCTTTCTCAGGTCAAGGGTGCTTCACTTGTTCATTTACTGTCACACTTGAGCCAAAGAGCACCAGAAGGTACCCAAGTGGATCACCTGGTGCCCTGCATCGTATTTTCTGTCCTCACTGAGTAACAGCATGCATACTTCTTATAGGTAATCATGGTCAATAACCCATGCCAAGATACTAGTCCCTGGATGTAAGGAGCCAAAGTGCCCAGACAGTAGTCATAGCTCATAGTTGAGGGGGACACTCGCTGTACTCCTATTGAGAACATGCCCCCTATGGAAACCAGGGGGTCTAATCTTGCAGAGCCCAGAGTTGTGAGGTCCCACAGAGGTTCACTGGGAGTGATGGTTTGTGGGGCCACTCATACTTCCACCCTTGGGCTCCCAGATCCATGTATTCTTCCTACTGGACATGTGGTACCTTATTATAAGGGTCTTTGATTCTATAGGTATATGGAGCTCTGGAGATGGTACCCCACCACCATAGAGCATCACCTCTAAGCTGACATGTCAAATGTACCATCCATAGCCTGTTCCAGGACTGTGGAGCTGGCAGCTCTGAGTGTTACGCTGGTACAACAGTGGATCCCATGATTGTGGGGTGTCCTTTGTTATAAAGGGGGCTCCGGGTCTGGTATGATGAGCAGTTACGTGGGATCCCATGTGGGTTAATCAAACGCTGCATAGGTCTTTAGCTACTGGTGCTGGCTAAGGCCCTGCGGGCAGAAAGAGCAACTTCAGATCCAGAGGATGGGTCTTTTCCTGTCAGAATAATCTCTGCAGCTTAATTAGATTAATCAGTGCAGTCAGCTTGCATCCAGAGGCCAGTTGGTCTCCTAGAGGAAGAGTGCCTGGCTGGCTTTGATCTCTGTTACTGACAGGTTGGGTATTCCGTCTCCGTGAGCTCACACTGCAGGGCCCATGTATAGCCTCCATTTTCCACCATGGAAACTCTGGTCATGTGGCTACCATGCCAGACCTGGGGTCGTCAACGATCAAAGCTGGCTGATGTCAACTGTTCGTTTTGTCTCCTTGGTTGTTTAGGGCTTCTTCCATGGTAACTGCTCTCTTGAGGGTATTTTTTTTAAGATTTTATTTTTAAGTAATCTCTACACTCTATGTGGGGCTCGAACTTACAACCCTGAGATTAAGAGTTACAGGCTCTACCGACTTGAGCCAGCCAGGCGCCCCTCTGGTGGGTAGGTACTAATGTGAGTCACAAAGATCATCACATTTCAAACCCACTCCCATTCTTCTACCCTGGATTTCCATGTCCCCCATCTTTTTTCCTTCCAGACCCTGACCAGACAGCCAGGCGATTAGCCACCACCCACAAGTCATGTGTGTCCTAATCTTGGGCCACCTCTCCCTCCACACTGAGTATACGATGAGGAGCACCTCCCCAAGCTCTGCCCTTGGGAGGACTTTGTAGTCTGTCTCAGGGACTCTCCTGAGTGAGGCTTAAGGGCCACGGCCATTCCTTTTGGGCTTTGACCCACACACCAAGCTGATCCATCTGTAAGTTAAGTTCAGGCTTTTTCATCCTCTGTCAGCTGTTCTAAAGGGAGCCTGACCATAAGTGTGAGCCGGGGGGGGGGGGGGGGGCGTGGGCTCTAGAGCTGTTCACTCACATATTCTGGTCTTGCTTGTGCATTATCCTGTATGTACCATTTCCATCTTCATAGTGAGTGCTGCTGGGCCCACCCTATCTATGGCTTGGTGGGTCTGACAGCACCCAGTTCATGATGGGAATTTCTGATGCTAGTCACTTGGTGCCCCAAGGCCAGATGCTCCATTTCCACCAGGGCCCAGGGGCTGCAAATGGCTTGGCCTGGCTTCCACACTAGGAGGTCACATTATGACTCCCTCCCTGGAGCTTGCCATAAACTCCACACAGCATATTTTCCTATCACCAACATTTCCAAGACCATATCGGCGAGATTATACGTGGTCTGAGTGGTCCAGGCTGGGCTTGTTGCAGAGCCCTTTCCTGCTCTGGGCCCTACTCAGAGCTGGAAGTCATTGGAACACCAGTACATGGGCTAGAGCCACATTTCTGGATGTAGATTTTTTGCCTCTAGACCTAAACAGTCGTATATGAGGCTTTATGATCTATTGTTCGTGGTTGGGAAGGGCAAGATGCAAAGAGTTGGTTTTTACTTGGGTAGTGGTATGGGAGTGTGGGGGTGTGGGATGTCTCAGTACACCCTGACCACGGGTCCTTTAAGAAATTTTACTGATGTGGCAGACGTCTGAATCTTTGTAGGATTTATTTCCCACCCATTGGACTGCATATGCTTTGTTAAGGTCTCCAGCATACCGGCCACTTCTTGCTTTTCTAGCTAGACTCACGTAATGTAGTTATCAATGTTGCATATCAAGATAGAGTTTTGTTGGATATTCAGAATGCCCAGATGCCCTTGGTAGACAGGAGAATTAACATGGCCCTGTGACAAAACTGTTAATGTATGTTGTTGCCTGGCTCGTGTGAATGCGAACTACTTCTGATCATCTTTTCTAATAGGAATAGAAAAAAATGCATTTGCCAAGTCATTATCAGTGGCCTCACACCACGAACCTAGGGCTGTGTGAATCTGCTCTAGAAAGAATGTCATGTCTGGCACAGCAGCTGTCTGTTGGGGACTACCTGGTGGAGTTCGTGGTAGGCTGCTGTCATTCTTCACAGTCCTCTGGTTTCTTCAGGGACCAGCTTAGAAAACTAACCAGAGAAAATTGAGGACCACCGTGTCTGTGCCCTTGAGATTCTTACATGTGGTACTAATTTCGGTCATTCCCATGGGATGCTATATTGTTTTTTATTTACTCTCTTGGCTGGGCAGTGGAGAAGGGAGGTAGTTTTGGAGGCTTCCCACACTTGGTCTTCTTCATCTAAGGGCTACACCAAATAGAAAATACGTCAATCCCAGTGACACATTTGAGAGTTAGAGAAGACCACTAGGTGGGTCCATGGACCAGTGGACCCACTGCAAGCCAAACCCTGGCCAGGAACCATTTATCCTCTGACCACCATATACCCCCACTCTTACAAGAAGTCAGCCATGATGCTGGCTATCAATGTCACCTCAGATCCGGTGTCTAATAGTCCTTTAAATGATTGAGTATCCCCCTGACCCCAGTGCACAGTTGCCCAAATGAATGGCCATAGGTCACTTTGGAGAAGCACTGGGTAATCATTACCTGGGTTATATTTGCTGTGATGTTGTAGGATTGCACCTACTAGGAACCTGGCATCTTCTTCAGTCAGTGGGTTCCGGCTCTGAAAACTAACTTAGCTCTGGAAACTTGGCAAGGGATCACAGTTTTTTGTTGTTTTGTTTTGTTTTGTTTTGCTAGGGTCACTGCCTTCTTGGTCACCTATCCTTGCTTTCTTCTGACGATACAAGCTGAGATATACCCTTCCTAGTGCTGCCTGCCCATCTGCTTTGCCTTCGGGATTGCCATGTTTTATTAAGCATCTTCATAATTTCCTGTGGATCAGGACCCCTTAGCTGCCACCTCAGTCCTGCTTGTTGCAATCATTGTGCCCACCTGGCTTCTGACAGGTGCGTGCTGCCACCTGGCCGCCATTGTCTTAGAGTCCGATCATCCCCTTTGCTCTCAGCGAGCCTAGCTCCGTAATGGCTTTTTCTGTCAGCCCTGACCTCATCTTTGTAGGAGACCCATCACTGAACTTTATAGTGATAAAGCACCTTCCTTCTGACCTTGGAAAATTCTGTATCCTCTGGATGATGTGAATTCTTATGCAACATGATCATTTGGTGGATCTTCTGGCTGTACATAGTATATCCACTTGAGTTCACCATTTCTGAGTCTTTTAATCCCGTCCCCCACCATCTGCAACAGCAATTCTGGCATTCCAAATTTACTTTGGGGTCACCATCTCCTGGGGTCCTTGCCAGGGTGTTAAACCCTATCTCTTGGAAGAGTACTCCCAATTCAATAAGCTCTCCCCTCTGCAACCTTACATTCTGGCTCCCATGACCAAGTGCCCTTGGTCTCCCGTCCCAAGAGCCCATGCCTCCTGCCCAGATGTGCTGGCTAGAACTTGCACCATCTTTGGAGGATAGTCCCTTTCTTCCATTATTAGAGCTAGCACATCCTCGACAGGGTTATGCTGCAACCAGCTACTGGCCTAGTTGCCAAGAGGGGTCTTGGGGGCAGATCCTGGGGTGGGGGTCCCATGTTGTCTTGTAGTGTGGACTTTTGTATCATCAAACAAGGAGGGAGTGACTTTTCTCAATAAGGAGAGGCAGGCTCAGAAGGGTTAGCAGAATCAGGTGTTCTAGATATTTGGGTCACCTATGTGTCAGGGTCCCGTTTTTGCCTTCAGGATACTGACCTTGACATAACAGACCTGGCGTGTTAACCTCCTCTAGAGCTCAGCCCTGACATCAAGGCCTGAGCCTGGTCCTCATCTTTTTTCTGTGCCTCATGCTGTGGGACATGAAAACCTATTTGTAAGCTACCAAGGAGGCCCTGCGGCTTTTGCATATGGGTTTTAATTGTCTATTAATCACCCACAGCTTTTTGCTTTCTTTTCCTAAGATATCAATGGCACTTAGCAATAATTATCTAATATTTTTTCTCTTCCCTTCCACAGATAACAGCAATAAATTCCCGGACACTGGAGAATGAACTACAGAACGCATATTCTAGAAGGAGTCACACTTGGAATGAAGGTGGAGTGGGTTCCTTGTTTTATGGTTTTTAGTTGATGTGTGTTTTATGCACATGATTAAAACATTCAGGTCATGTCACTGCTTTGCTCAAAACCTTCCAGAACCACATTGGGCTCCAGGCATGCTCCTGCCTCAGGGCCTTTGCACTTGCTGTCCCCTTTGGCTGGATCACTTTCCCTCAGATATTTTCAGGCTATCTCTGCCTACTCCTTCAGATCTTTACTAAAAATGTGTCCTCCTTCATGCAAACTTCCTTAGCCTGCTCCCCAACCCCAACATATACCCACTCCCTTCCCTTCTTTGCTGAGCCTCTCCTTAGTACTTGTCACCACTTAATATATGACATCCTTTGTCTGACAATGTTTTGTTTGTCTGACTTCCCTCTCCAAATGTAACCTCTACAAGGACAGAGGTTTTTGCTCCCCCTGAACCCTCCCCCACCCACTTGCTTGGTCCTCAACACTTACAACAGTGCCTGGCACATAGTAGGTGCTCAGAAAAATTCGTCAAATTAATAGTCTTAAGGTAGATTGTGAGACTCTTGAAAATTCTGAACAGGTGAGTAAAACACCTTTTTTTAAACGAGAAATCTTTTATTGAGATAAAACTCACATAACGTAAATTACCTATTTTGACAGGTACAAATTCGGTAGCATTTTGTAAATTCACAATGTTGTACAGCCATCACCTCTTTATATTTACAAAACATTTTCATCACCCCAAAAGGAACCCCTGTCTCCAGTAAGCGGTCACTCCCATTCCCCCTTCCCCGAGCCCCTGGGGCCATGTTAAGTGCTTTCTCTCTCTACGGACTCACCTAGTCTTGCTATTTCATCGACATGGGATCACACAATATATGGTTCTCTTGTGTCTGACTTCTTCATTAGCGCAATGTTTTTAAGGGTCACTCACACCGTAGCATATATCAGTGCCTCATTCCTTTTGGTGGCCGAATAATATTCCATTCTCCACCTAAAGCACATCTCGTTCACTCATCACGGATGGACATGTGGGTGCTTTGCACCTTTTTAGCTCCTGTGAATAATGTTGCTACGAACATTCATGTCCAAGTATTTCTTTGCATACCCGTTTTTGAATTTTGGCGGGGGCGGGGGGACTCCTTAATACTGATGTCATGAACCCACACCAGCTGTTTCACAACACTTCATTAGGACTTAGGCTTCTGCGGTTGAAGAATGTGGGAGAATCCTGGGATTGGGCTCAAACACCAGCTCTGCCCCTTAACACCTGCTTTCTGAGCCCCAGGTTCCCCGTGTGAGCAATGGGGTTATGAAAGCTGACAGGATTAAGGTTCCCATATATATATAACGTGTGTATCATTTCCCATTACCGGATTTTGCATTCTGGGATTGTGATTTCAAAGATCGTGATCTCATAAAAACATCCTTGATCTGGTGGTTAACTAGAGATGTGCCCTGGGGTGAAACGCCCTAACTGGAACTCACAAAGAAAACCTGAGCCCTACGCCCTCATCTTATGGCAGTTGGGAGCTGTGAAAGCTCGGAGGAACGCGGTGAGCCCGAGTGTGTAAGGGTTAGTGTGGCCGGGGCACCACGAGGACCCAGGTGTGGTCATCCTTGCCCAGAGGCTCAGTCTGTATCCAGAGAACAGTCCCGGCTTCCTGTTATTGCACATCCTGCACACCAGAGGGCGCCATCAGAACACAGGTTTTTTTGGGTTGGTGTGTTTTTTGTTTTGTTTTGTTTTCTTTTCTTTTTTTAAGCTGTGTGTACGCGCTCCCGCCAGGGCCTGTTTGGATGGGAACGTGGTCTTGGGAAGCAATTGCAAAAAACTCCCTCTGCTTGAGGTGCGCCCTCTGGAAAAGGCATAGATCTGAACGTGACCATGCATCCGGGGCTCGCTTGCAAGAAATCAGGCTGACTTGATATCAATTCTCCATTTACTCAAGGCCTAGTAGTGCTACCCGCCTCCTTCCATCCTTTTTTCCTTCCTTAACGCAGAGATGCTGTTCTAATTTATCAGCTTTCTCTAAGTTTGAATGGTTGGCCCACACATTTTTCTTAAACTAGGGTCCGTCTGAAATGCACCTTAAAACACCACTGGTTAATGTCTTATTAGTGTTCACATAAAAACGAGGTTGCTGCATCAGTTTGCATTCAGATGGAGTATCTCAGGTGGTGGAGATGCTCCCAGCAGGAGGCGGGTGGGGGGGCTTCTGGGGTCTCTCAAGACAAGTCATCCAGGATTAGGTGCTCACGTGCACGATGCAAGAGACCTTGACCGGAAAGGCATGCACAGCATCCCTGTCTGTTCAAGGTGGCAGGAATGGGTGCCCATCTTCCTCCTCTTCCTCCAGTGTGGTGCCCGGATCAAGGATTGGTCCCTGGTCTCAGAATCCACACCAGACCTGGCTCTGACATATTGAGGTTCTAGATGGTGCCATGTGATCCATCCAATTTATGCTGTGTGACTTGACTTAGCCCTGATTGCCCCTGGCTGGTGTATGTGTTCAACCATGGCCGATGTTCCCAGCAGCAGATTTCCCCAATTCTGGGGTGCCTGGGTGACTCAGTCGGTTAAGTGTCTGCCTTCAGCTCAGGTCATGATCTCAGGGTCCTGGGATCGAGCCCAGCATCGGGCTCTCTGCTCAGTGGAGAGTCTGCTTCTCCCTCTCCCTCTGTGCTCTCTTTCCCTTTCTCTCTCAAATGAATAAAGTCTTTAAAAAAATGATTTCCCCAATTCCTCGCTCCCTTCACCATTGAGGTAATAGCCACAAAGCCTTTATGTTTCTCCCTCCACTTCTGTGTCCTGTTCCCAGAGCTTTGGGAAGGTCGCAGGGACTGTGGGCAGAAATTATTTTGCCCAGATTATGTGAAAGATCAATTTTAAGAAACACACCCGAGGCACTTAAGCCAGGTCTCGAAACCAGGACTGTGTTTCCAACCTAACCACTTGGAGGAGCCAGAGAAGGATCTAGGTCCCTTTTAGAAATGTTTGCACAGGAACTTCTTGGTGTCAGATGCTGCATTAGAAGTTGACGTTGAGGGGCGCCTGGGTGGCTCAGTTGGTTAGGCGACTGCCTTCGGCTCAGGTCATGATCCTGGAGTCCCTGGATCGGGTCCCGCATCGGGCTCCCTGCTTGGCAGGGAGTCTGCTTCGCCCTCTGACCCTATCCCCTCTCATGTGTTCTTTCTCTCTCATTCTCTCTCTCTCAAATAAATAAAATCTTAAAAAAAAAAAAAAAAGAAGTTGACGTTGGATGGGGCCAAGGGTTTTATTCTGTGTGGATTATGTTATTCTATAGGGATTCATTCTGTGATTCTAGAATATGATGGCTAGTAAGTTACCAGGTCCAAATCCCCATATTTTCTAGATGAGGAAATGGAGGCTCCGAGAAGGGAGGGACGGGCTCTGTCCCATCATGAAGGGGCGGTGGCTCTGGGGTGGGGCGCCTGCATCCAGCCGTGGAGCCTGAAACACCACTGCCCCCAGCCGCCGCCCCCCACCCCGCCCCCATGTCCTGTCCCGGAGGCCGTGCTGACGGTTAGGGCAGTGGAGACGCGGGCCAGGCTGAACAAGAGCTAGCTCAACCCGATGCACTGGGAGGCTGTCATCTGCAGGCAGGGATGGCGGGGCTCTCAAGGGCCATTCTGACGCTTCTGCAAATGACAATGTAGCAAACAAATGTATCAAGACAGGCATGAAACAGACATGAAAGGACACCTTCTGTCTCAGCTTTGGCTGATGGCGTAAGACAACTGCTGAGTGTCACCACAGACCCAAGTGAGGGGCTGCCCCCCTTTTTATGGACTGAACCGGGCCCCCAACACGCATATGCTGAAATCCTAACCCCTAGAATATGACTGTATTTAGAGATAGGGTTTTAAAGTAGTAATTAAATTACAAGGAGGTCACTGGGTGGGCCCCAACCCAAGATGACTGGTGTCTTCCTAAGAAGAGGAGATTAGGACACAGACATGCACACAGAGGGGCGACCGTGTGGGGACAACGGGGAGAAGACGGCCGTCTACAAGCCAAGGAGAGAGGCCACAGAGGAAACCAACCTTGCCTACACCTTGATCTCAGACTTCCGGCCTCCCGAACTGTGAGGAAATTGTTTCAATCAGCCGGGCTGTGGAATTTTGTTGCAGCAACCCTAGCTACTGATACACTCAGTATGTGGAGATGCCCAGGAAGACGGTCAGGAATGGATGGACGGGCAGCCCTCAGGTGACACGTACCTGCTAGCTAGACACGATGCTGAGGAATGGCTGGAAATGAGGGGGAGGCTGTCTTTTGCAAAAGTTGTTGAGGTGCTAGGAGGTCCCCTCTAGCTCCTGTGGGGAACTGGAGGTAACCCCCCTTCTTCCCTCAAACCTGGTTGGGGAGGGGGGTGCTCCAGGGATACCATGTGAAGAGGGGCTGTGTGTCCCTGGAACAGGGAACCCAGCCTGCTGGTGTCTGACTCTTTTTTTTTTTTTTTTTTCACTATTTGATTTTAATTGTAAGTACTAGAGCAACATTATTCTATTTTTTTCCTTGAGATGGATTTCACATATTGTAAATTTAAAAAAAAAAAATTTAAGTAGGCTCCATGCTGGGCAGGGCTTGAACTCAGCACCCTGAGATCCAGACCTGAATTAAGATCAAGAGTGGGACGCTTAACTGACTGAGCCACCCAGGTGCCCCAGACTTCACATATTATAAATTCACTTTTTTAAAGTGTGCAATTCAGTGGCTTATAGTGTATTCACACAGCTGTGCAACCATTACCACCGTCTACTTCCAGAACATTGTCATCATCCCAATAAGAAACCCCATGCCCACTCCTTTCTCCGCCACAGCAGTAATCTACCTTCTATCCCTGTGGATCTGCCTATTCTGGATATTATAAATGTAATCATACAACATTTGCCCTTTTGTTTCTGGCTTATTTCCCTTGGCATGTCTTTTGAGGTTCATCTATGTCATAGCGTGTATGAAAACTTCATTTCTGTTGATGGCAGAGTAACATTCAGTTGGAGGGATGCACCACATTCTGTTGATCCGTTCATCCGTTGAAGGACATTTGGGTTGTTTCCACGTTTTGGCTCTTGTGAATAGTGCTGCCAAGAACATGCATGTACAAGGATTTGCTTGAGTCTCTATGTTCCATTCTCTTGGGCATGAACCTAAGAGAACCTAAATCAACTTCTGGAGGAACTGCCAAGCCCAGCAATTGGTTTGAATGAGCTCCCCTCCCCCCCACCGCCTTCTAGCAACTCAGGTATTCCCATTTTATAGACGGGGCACAGCTGAGGTTCAGAACCTTGCCTGAGGCCAAATCGCGCATCAAGGACCAGCCAGGACACTGACTAGGACTCCTTTGGCTCAAGCCCGTGCCCCCTGCCCTCCCCTCCCCCAGCCATTGGGAGCCTCTTTCTCTAGGGTGGGACTGGGCTTCACCCTGTTGCTGTGAATGCTGCGTTCCAGGGACAGCTCTGTGCACAGTCCGTGGACCTCTCGAGCCACATGACCCTTCCTGAAGGACAAGGCAGAGAGAGAAAGCTAATGGCCCTCATCTCCGGCCTTCGCCTTCCATGGCAGAGCTCGGGGAAGCCCACAGGCGGTCTAGTGGGAACTGTGTTGGGGCTGACCCAGGGCCAAGGAGGGGTACCTGTGGTGTCTCACTGATGAGCTGTTCTGTCCTGAGGCCCACCATCAACCCTGCTGCCCAGGAAAAAGCCTTGGCCCATTGCCTGTGTGCCTGGAGCCCACTGCACACAACTGCAGCCTTCCCACCTCCCAGGCCCTTCTCCAAGGCCCCTCAAGCCCGATGGACCCAGGGCCCAAGGCCTGGAGCTGTCGAAAGCCCTGCAAAAATGCAGTGAAAGGAGAACTCCAAGACAGGCGTGCAGTGGAATGTCTAATAAAAGCAGTACTGCATTAATGGCTCAGTATTCTGCTTGTAACTGCGTCCTTATGGTTGGATCGCAATTTTTAGGCTTATTTTTTCTCGCTTTGCAAAACCTCCTGGATGCATGGTGGTATTGAGGAATAATGCTGGCTTTCACACATTTACAGTAAATACCATCATTGGTGTTGGGTGTAGTATGTTGGATGATGGGTGCCCGGGGCCTTGGAAGGTCTAGACACATCCTGCACAAGTTGGGGGCACATCTGGGCTGAGCATCCCCAGGATGGCACTGCGGGGTGCCTGGTCAGTCCCAAACCATCTCCAGAGCCTGCAGCTGATGGTGGAGGGTGGTTTTGAGGCAGCCCCAGCTCCGATGCTTATTATCTCTGGTTGCCTCTCCAAAAAGACTGAAGCTTGTACTTTTCAAATTTTGAGGTCAAGTTCACAAAGCTTTGCAGAGTACCCGCTCATGTCCAGTTTTCCAGCAGGCACTGGGGATTCGGAGCTGGGGGATTGAGAGGGTCCCTGCAAGGTTGGGATAAACGGTGAGCACGGGGGTGGGGCATGCTTCTCAGGAGCCGGGACCCCCAGGGCAGGCTCCCATGGGGTGGGAATGGTCCCTGGAAGGAGGGGTGGAGGACACTGCAGGCTGAGCGCTCATCATCAGCCATCTGGGGGTGTCCCTGAGCTTAGGAAAGCACAGAGCAGCGGGGACCAGGCTGGGGTAGGTGGCGACCGCAGGTCATGTCTGTATTTCAGACGGATCATTCTGCCGTGGATGTGGAAGATGCATGGACAAGCCTGGAGGCGAAGACCCTGTTTCCAAATCATGTCACCTTCCCAGGTACAAGGGTTTGATTTCGATCTATCTCTTTGGTGGACACAATTCATCTCACAAAAGCTAATGAGGAAAAAGGGGGAGTCACGGGTGACTGGGTGGGAGGATGGGGGTGCTGGCCACTGAGATGGGGATGCACAGTGGGGCAGGCTGTGGGGGGCATGGTGACTTCCATTTTGGATGTGTTGTGTCTGAGCAGATGGTCCATGAAGCATCTGGGAGAAAAAGTCCAGGAGGCAGATCTGTGGTCTGGAGGGCAGGGGACACAGCCGGGCTGGAAAGGTATGTTCCGACTCGTGTGCCTCCAGATAGGAGTGGGGCGAGACAAGTCAGTGAGTGAGAAAAGCATCAAGAATGAAAATATCTAGGATGGGCAGAGGAAGAGCATCTCACAAGAGCCAGAGGAGAAAGGACCGAGGTAGCAGGAGGAAAGCCGGGGGGCTGTGGGTCCTGCAAGCCAAGGAGGGGACATTTCAAGCATGATTGATGGAAGGGGCAAATGGAGAAACAGCGACATTCCCTCAGGGAGGCTGGCATGGGCATGGACTTTCACGTGGTGTGTCCACTGGCTATTTCTACACGAGCAATTGCACTGGGGTGGGTGGGAGCCAGACTCTGCGTGCGAGAGAGATTGAGAGAGAGAGAGAGAGAGGGAAGCAGACTTTGTGCTAGGACAGAGACAGCACTGCTGCTGGAGGAATGCAAGGGGTCCCCAGGAAAAGAGATTCACTATGAACGTCCTGGTCGGAATTATAAAGAACGTGGAGAGAAGAGCTGGTCTCCTGCCACCAGGGGGCGATCTGCACCAGCCCATCTGCAACATTTTCAAAGGAAGGAGGTGGAGAAATTTAATGATCTGTGTAAATTTAAGTTTCTCCGTGTAGCTTTCCTGGACCAGGAAGTACAGTGTAGCAATACAAAGCTACATGTATTGTCCGTGTACAGTACATAAATCTGTGTGGCGGAGTTACGGGCTTAAATGTGTTATACAGAGGGTTTGCTATGGGAAAACTGCTCAAAGCTCATCTCTTTTCAGAGATTAAGTGATGGGGACCCTTAAGCTAGGTTGGTGGTGAGGTTGGGAAAGGAGAGAAATTTAGGCTAATCCAGAAAGAGACTCTTAGAGGGGCAGACCATGCAGACAGAACACTGCCCCCCCTTCTCTGGTGAAATGTAAGGATCTAGATGCATATTGTGAGTCCTCAGAAGATAGTGAACTAACACACAGAGCTGTCTTCCCCAATCCTTGGGAGGTCACAGAAGGAAGAAGGAAGTTACAGATTTCGGAATCTAACATAAAAACGGCAAGACACATTTTAGGAGTCAAAGGGTGGTTGAGGTCTACAGTGGGGGAAAAGTCACCATAGAGGTTAGTTTGGGGTAGAGCTTTTTCTTAGTCTTAATTTTTATTTTAATTGAAGTATAGTTAACACCTTAGTTTCAGGTGAAGATGTAGTGATTCAACAAGTCGATACCTTACACTCTGCTCCCCATAAGTGAGGTTGCCATCTGTCACCACATAACACCACAAAACACAATACCATTGACTCTATTGTCCATGCTGTACCTTTCATCCCCATGACTTATTCATTCCATCACTGGAAGCCTGTGTCTCCCACTCTCCTTCGAGCATGTGTCCATCCCCCCCCCCCCCCCTGGGCAACCACCAGTTTATTCTCTGTACTTATGTGTCTGTTTCTTTCTTTTTTTTTTTTAAGATTTTATTATTTATTTTTTTGACAGAGAGAGACATAGTGAGAGCAGGAACACAAGCAGGGGGAGTGGGAGAGGGAGAAGCAGGCTTCCCACAGAGCAGGGAGCCCGATGTGGGACTTGATCCCAGGACCCTGGGATCATGACCTGAGCCGAAGGCGGACACTTAACGACTGAGCCACCCAGGCACCCTATGTGTCTGTTTCTGCTTTTTCTTTGTTTATTTATTTGTTTTATCTTGTTTTAAGATTTATTTATTTATTTATTTATTTATTTATTTATTTATTTATTTATGGAACGAGTGGGAGAGGGGCAGAGGGAAAGGGAGAGAGAGAATCCCAAGCAGACTCCACACTCAGTGCCGAGCCCAATGCGGGGCTCAATCTCATGACCCTGAGATCATGACCTGAACTGTAATCAAGAGTTGGATGCTCAACCGACTGAGCCCCCCAGCCATCCCTCATTTGTTTTGTTTTTTTAGATTCCACATACAAGTGAAATTATTTATATTTGTCTTTCCTCGTCTGACTCATTTCACTCAGCGTAATACCCTCTAAATCCACCCATGTTACTGAAAATGGCAAGATCTCATTTTTTTTTTAATGACCAAATAATGGGGTAGAGCTTTGCTGTGTCCTTTCTGTCTCCCACATTACTTTGGGCATATTGCTCACCCTCCCAGGAGCCACCGCAGGGCCAGCCATCCCCCGAGTGGCAACTGGAATGGAGCTCTTGGGATGAAGGTAGCAGGGCCACCATCAGCCTATGACCCCAAATGACCTTTTGGAACAGAAACCCCCAATTTTATCTCTTGTTGCAGACTTGGAACTATCCTGGACTGTCATATGAGAGAGAAAGAAACGTCTATGTGTTAAGTCATTTATTACATGTTTGAGTCTATTTGTTACACAGCCAAGCCTATGCTAACCAACACAAGACTCCAAATCATTAATCAAAATTAAGAACTTCTATTTAACAAAGGACCCATAGACAGAGTTAACAGATGGGTGACAGTTTAGAAAAAGATGTTTGTGACATCCAACACTAACAAGGGATTAGCAGCTACCCTAGATAAGAAATTCCTATGAATTAACCAAACCCCATCACCACCAGCCCCCAATCCCTCTAAGAAGTTGGCAAAGGATAAGAATGCATTGAGGTAGAAATCCAAATAGTTCAAGTGAAGAGATGGTCAACATCACCGGTAACCAGAGAAATTCAAAGTATAATGTGAATAGGAGACATCACCCATCCCAATCGGATTTGGCAAACTCAGAGATGTAGACAAGGCAAGCGCAGGTGAGGATGGAGGGGACAGAGCTGCTGTGTGTCCACTGCTGGGGGAACCACCTGGCGGGTTGGATGCAATTAAGAAAGCCCTGTCTCCTTAGCCGGCGATCCCGTCGGAACTCTGACACAGGACTGTAAAGGAACCATAACACCCTCGTTAGTGGCAGCAGGAGCTCGAGTGATTAAATATGGAGCCAAAAGGGGATTACCTATGCGGCACAGACAAGCTCAACTCAACTAACAGTGGCGTTGAGTGAAACAAAACAAGAAACAGAATGAGATACACGGCACCATACCATGTACCTAACTGGAGGTGTGGGCACACACACAAGGATATATTAAACCCACCAGAATGGGTGCTTCTGTTCTGGGCACTGGAGGGTGCGGTGTGGGTAGATGGAGAGGGGGCCCGCATGCGCTGCAGAATTCAGGGTGATTGAATGCTATGAGTTGAATGTTAAGATGAGCTAACTTTCTGCACCCAATGTTCAAAGGAAAAACAAAAAAACCTCTCTTGGGGGAATATTATCTGCAGGGTCTGACCTCTGTCACCTGATCCTTCACCCGATGCTGCTGAGTGAATAGAGAGTTCATTTCATCCTCTGATTTGGCGATTCGGTAGAGATTTTGACAATCAAAGCTTAATTAATTCCTATTTAATTGAAGTCATCTTTGCGGTCATGGTGTTTGCACGCAGGACAATTCTGCTTGGCCTCTAGTGCTTCATTACGAGGCCCGGGTTCCGACTCAGCTATTAACAGCCCTGAGACAGGGTAGTCAGACAAATCTTCAGGCTGTAGGGGCTTTATGGTGGGAATCAGGGTCTCCCAACCGCCAGAAAGACAGACCCCTGGGGAGGAAAGATGTTTAAAGCTTGTACAGAGAAGGGGACTCCACAGAGCAGGCAGTATTGGGAGCAGTGGCTAGGACTCATCTTGGGAGTAAAGGTGACAAGCACAAGGAACAGCCAGCATCACAGCCAGTTGTCTGCCTCTCCTGGGTGGGTAACTGTCACTCAATGGGAAGTCGGTCTTTTCCCTTCTCATCTTCCTAAGCTAAGATAAGCCACTTGGTAAACTTTGCCTTCAGACCGACACTGATTTCAAAACAACAATCCCAGTTGGGAATCAGCCCAGGGAAAGGGAAGGAAGTATTTATAATTCAGGACAAATTCAAGGACACCAAGTCATCTGATAGGAATATAACACAGAAGTACTTAAAGGTGAGCTTGTCAAACAGGCTGCGGCCAAATTAGCCAGGATCTTGGATTTTTTCCTGGCAGTGGAGAGCAAAGCTACTATGTTCTCTTTGACAGAAGGTCAACGTGACCCAGTAGGTATTTGGGGAGCACAACTGACCCCTCCAGTCTTGGCTTCACTCTGCTGTCAGAGACCCCAAACAAGAATTCTAGTTAGGAGTCATGGCGGACTGGGTTTCCCCAAAATGGCTGCCACAGTGTTTCCATCCCACATGCTCTTCTTAGAGCCTGACTTTGATATCCCCCCTATCAAGCCTTGAGGTCTATGGCTCCTCCCCTTGAATCTGGATACTCTTCTGACTGTGGCAGAAGGGACACTATATGACTTCCAAGGTGAGGTCATAAAAGGTGATACCATTTCTGTCTGGCTCACTTGGGATGCTGGCGCCTAGCGCCCAGCCACCATGCTGTGAGGAAGCCCAAGCAGACACAGGGAGATGCCACGTGTAGTTGTTCTGCCTGATGGCCCTGGGGTCCCGGCCGACAGCCAGCATGAAATGCCACACCTGTGAGTGAGCAAGCCCTCAGAAGATTCCAGTCCTCCACCGGGTCACCCCCAGTCTTGGAGTCTTCCAGCAGAAGACCCTGGAGCAGAGACGAGCCAATCCCTCCGTGTCCTGCCCGAATCCCTGACCCACAAAGTCTGGGAGCCGAACAAAATGGTTCTTGTTTTATGCCACTAAATCTGGAATTGATCGTTGTGCGGGAAGGGAAAACAGAAGAGCAGCACGTGGGAGACGTGAAGAAGACAGGTGGTCTCCGTGAAGAACAGGACACTGAGACACTGCAGGGGTAGAGCTGACTAATTGGAAATGGGGCTTGGAGATGAAGAAATGACTGGCAAGATGGCGTGCTGTAGACTGAAATGAGAAACTCAGAATGGAAAGCAGAAAAGGCAGTCCTTTTGGCTTTGTACAGGTTGATTGTGAGGTGGTGGCTAATACTTGCATGGGCAGATGGGCGGTTTGGGGAAATGATGTCTTTTGGAGAGTCTTCCACCTATGGGTATCTTTAGAGCCCCAGTAGGGAGTAGCCCACCCACGAGAGGAACATTAAAGTCTGGAAGAAGGAAGGGAATTCAGAACAGGTCTTTGGGAGGGAGGAAGTGCTTACACGTTAGGAGCAGGGGGGAGGAGAAGGTAGAAATCAAGACAGAGGGGTCACCAGCATCTGTAGTGTGGAGATGGGAGGGGAGGGGAGGAGCAACAGGGAGAAGCAGGCCTCGGATTTGACAACAGGGAGCATCAGTCTGGCTTTGGGGTATTTACCATCATGTCAGATTTAAATCATGAAGATGGATTTCTTGTGATTATCATGGTTCCGCTCCATCTGTACATCGGACTGGACTGGGGTGTCCCATGTGTTATTTTGCACTTTTAACTGTGTGAACATTTTTGCATATGGAATTGGATTTTCCCAGTGCTAGGAAGTTGGCTGTTCTGCCCCGTCAGGGATCAAAGGTCCCGAGGTGACACAAGTCAGTGGTAGAGCCAGGATTTGAACCCAGCTCTCGCTGACACCAAAGCCCTCCTATTTCTCCTTCCTACTGGCATCTCTCCTCACTGTTCCTAAACTTAGCATCTCCAGCGCACACGTATTACCCAGAAAGTGGGGTACAAATGGGGTTTTGTGGTGAAATACGGATAAGGGAAGCTCCGACTTCTCAGTGCTGGTGGACTTTGGTTCTGGATGGTGGGTCTTGCACCCCAGCCCACTGGCTCGTGGTCTCGCTATTGCACTCACTGGCCACAGGGGAGGGAGCATGAATTTGAGTGGTTCCCCTCATGGAGATGCCGGGAAAGAGATGCAGATGGTCTGTCCTGCACTGTAATATCACAGAACCTCGGGGGGGGGGGGGGGGGCAAGAATCCACAAGAAGCTCACAGTGGGCACCTCCTGCAGGGGCAATAGGTAGGTGGCTGAGTAGCCAGGGGCAGCTGAGAATTTCTGATTATTTCTGCCCACACATGATGAGGACTGGAATTTTGGGCAGAGCAACACCTCCGCCCAGATGGAAAGAGAGCACATGGAATAAAGAATGACTGTGTTTCTGGACTTTAACACTTCTTTTCACTCGAATGACTGTACTGTGACATGGTTCACATCACCCCACTCGAAGGGGGCCAGTCACTGGTTTGGGCGCAACCATCGCCACGATCTAGTTCCGGATCATTTTCATCACTCCTAAAAGGAACCCATCATGCATTAGCAGTCACTCTCCCTTCTCCTCTCCCCCAACCTCTGGCAACTGATTTGCTTTCTGTCTGGATGGATTTGCCTGTTCTGGACATTTCCTGTAGATGGGATCATTCCATGTGTGGTCGTATGCAACTGGCTTCTTACACTTTGCATGATGTTTCTGAGGTTCACCCATGTTCTACAGTGTATCATCACCGAGTTCTTTTTTTTTATGGCCAAGTATTATCCCACTGTGTGGATTCCAGTATGCTTTGTTTATCCATTCATTAGATGATGGACATTTGGGCTGTTCCCACGTTTTGGCAACTGTATGAATAATGCTGCTGTGAACATTTGCATATAGGTATTTGTGCAAACACCTGTTGTCAGTTTTCTCAGGTATATACCTAGGAGAGAGATTTCTGGGTCATAGCATAACGCCGTGGTTAACTGCGTCAGGAACTGTTCGACTGTCTTGCAGAGCAGCTTCGCCATTAACATTCCTTCTAGCAACTTCTGAAGGTTCTGATTTCCTTAGATCTTTGCCAACACTTGTTAATGTCTGTCTTTTTTTATTGGAACCATCCTAGTGGGTCAGAAGTAGTAACTCTTTGTGGTTTTGATTTACATTTGTCTAACGACTAATCTAATGACTAACAGACATCTTGTTACGTCCTTATTGGCCATTCGTATATCTCCCTTGAAGAAATGTCTATTCAGACCTTTGCCCCCTTTTAAACTGGGTTAATTGTATTTTTGCTGTTGAATGGTAAGGGTTTTTAAAAAAAATCTGTGCTGGATACAGTCTATCAGACAATCTGATTTGCAATTGTTTTCTCCCACACCGGGAGCTGTCTACACTTCCTAGACAGTGTCTTTTGAAGCGCGGGTACTTTTAACTTTCATGAAGTCCAATTTGCATATTTATGCTTTTGTCACTGCTTTTTCTGTCACATCTAAGAAGGCTTTGCTTGACCCGAGGTTACAAAGATTGGCTTCTATGTTCTTCTAAGACTTCTATCGTTTTCACTCTTAAAATTAAGTCTTTCATCCATTTTGCGTTCATTTTTGTGTTCGCCGGGAGGGAGCCATCCAGCTTCATTCTTTTGCTTGTGGACTCCCGGCTGGTCCAGTGCCATCTGTCTGCACTAACACTTTTAATCTTCACATCCACCTTATGGTAGACGTGTGTTATTATCCCTATTGTGTGGGTGGGTAAACTGAGGTGCAGAGTGGTTAAATAACTTGTCCAAAGTTTGCCAGTTGGCGGCAGAGACTGGAGCCCAAGCTCTAATGCGGGGACCCGTGGGTAGGAGTGAGAAGATCCTACGCATTACCCTAGGAACGTAGAAACAAGGGCTGTAGCTGCCTCCCATGAGGTCAGGGTGCCAGGACCGCTGGGCTCCCTGCTTCCACGGAGCCTTCAGTGTGGGGGTGCACGTCCACTGGGAAGGTCTCCAGTCAGATTGTCCCGTGGGCGGCTCTGTGGCCTGAGGAATGAGGGTGTGGAATGGCTGTAGCAGGGTTTGGGGTTGCTGAGAAGACCCCCAGCCCCACGGGCGCCCCACATGTGCAGTCTTTAGAAAGGAGACTCACCGCCGTGTTCGGGTGCCCAGGCATCCAAGCGAACAAAGGAGGAACAAAGCTTCCACTTGGGGCATTGGAGGGAGTCAGGTCAATGCAGCCTGAGGGTCACGAGACAGACGCCTGGATTGCCATCTGAGTGGGGCTAGGGGTGGGGTGCAGGCAGAGGTAGCCCCTCCCTGGGTTTGCCGTCCCCTCCCCAGCTTTGCTGTCCCCTCCCCATCAGGCTGTTTCAGAACTGCCCAGCAGGCAGGAGAAGATGGAGTGGTCCAGCTCAACCTCAGGTGGGCCTGCAATGGCCATGTGCTCTCCCTTTGTCCTCAGTAACCTTTCCTGCCTGTGGGCGGCGCTAACCGGAGGCTCTTCCCCCAGTGACCTGGCTCCTGGCGGTGGCTTTGTGCCCCAGGGCAGCCCGAGGCCAGAGTGTCCCCCATCAGGGCAGTTGGCCATTCATTTTTGGTGCTCCCTCTGAGACCAGCCAGAATCTTCCATGGACGCAGAATCTTCCATGGACGAGACAACGGCGGGGGGCTCGGGGGGCCTCACCCCTCCTGGCGAGGCTTCAGGGCAGTCGCTCCCCTAGAGCATAGCTCTGGGTACCTGCTCCACTGCTTTGTGGCCTTTTTCATGCCTCAGGTTACTTTTCTCATCCACCAACTGGGGGAAATAATAGTATAGACCAGATGGGGATGCTGTTTGGATGAGGTTAGGAATCCACGTGAAGCTCTGGACACTGAGCTCGTCGTGGGGCCCGTGTTCAATGCATGTGAGCGATTACTACTGCTGTTATAATTTACAATAATAGACTTCCTACTCCAGGCGCGCGGGGCCCCAGAGACAGCCAGCTCTGTGTTCCTGCCATCCTCCTTGGCTCTCCGTGCCCACCCGTGTCCCCGCGGTGTCAGGCCATCAATCCTCCCAAAGTCGCATGGTTTTGTTGTTCAAACGCATCCACCGGGCTCTTTCACAGGTAAGTTCCTGCATCTGCTGAGCTTCATTCAGGACGCCCCAGACACCAGCTTCCCAGGAGACTCCACAGGCTTGAGGCCTGGCTGTGCGAGTTGGTGACAGGACCCCTCGTGTCACAGCCCAGCCTGGTAAATGGATCGGCTCTGACAAGACGAGAGAAAGTCATATGAAAAATTTTTGGAGGGGCGCCTGGGTGGCTCAGTTGGTTGGGCGGCTGCCTTCGGCTCAGGTCATGATCCTGGAGTCCCGGGATCGAGTCCCGCATCGGGTTCCCTGCTCGGCGGGGAGTCTGCTTCTCCCTCTCCTGCTCCCCCCTCTTGTGCTCTTTCTCTCTCTCACTCTCTCTCTCAAATAAACAAATAAAATCTTTAAAAAAAAAATTTTTGGAAAGTTTATATGAAAATGCTATGTCGGTCCTCAAGACTGTGCATAAAGCAGCCTCTGGGCTCTCCGGGATCTCCAAAATGCCCCCATGCAGCCCGGCCAGGCCCACCGCGGCCCCCCACAGACCAGTGTTCTGGTGAGAATTGAACACTTAAACATTTTCACCTGTTTGGGGTAGGTTTTACTTAACACACAGTATTTGCTTCTGGTTTTCCTGCTTTGTTATCAGAGAAAAGAGTGTGCGCCATTGCTTTTTTTTTTTAATTTAAAATCAATTTAATTAACATGTAGTATATTATTAGTTTTGGGATAGAGTGCAGTGATTCATCAGTTGCACATAACACCCTGTGCTCATTCCATCACGTGCCCTCCTGAATGCCTGTCACCCAGTTACCCCATCCCCCCACCCATCTCCCCTCCAACAACCCTCAGTTTGTTTCCTAGAGTTAAGAGTCTCTTGTGGTTTGTCTCCCTCTCTGATTTTGTCTTATTTTATTTTTCCCTCCCTTCCCCTATGTTCATCTGTTTTGTTTCTTAAATTCCACATAGGAGTGAAATCATATGGTAGTTGTCTTTTTCTGATTGACTTCTTTCGCTTAGCATCATACCCTCAGGATCTACGTTGTTGCAAGCGGTAAGATTTCCTTCTTTTGATGGCTGAGTCATATTCCATTGTATATATTATACCACATCTTCTTTATCCATTCATCTGTGGATGGACATAAGCACCATTGCTTTTGAAACTGTCTTGAGGTCATCACTCAGAAACCATCATGTCAGTTGGGCCACCCCCCCGCCCCCAATCTGGGTCTTCCCAATCGCAATAGCTGCCTACCATTCTTCTCCCTCTCCCTCCCCTCAATCCCTCCAGGAGGTCATGGAGACATTTAGAAGAAGGCTAGGTATGAAAATGTGTGAGAGGGAGGCAGGACCCAGCTCTGTGGTTGGGAAAACCCGGGTGTCAATCTTGGGTCTGCCACCACTGGGTGTGTGACTCTGGGCATTTTCTCTCCGTCTCTGTGCCTGTTTCCCTCCATCTGTATAACGAGGATAATCACACTTGCCTTAGAGGTTCATGTGGGAATACGACCCAGGGCTGGCGCGGTGTCCGGCCCTTAGCTGCCAGGTAGCAGAACACTGTCGTGAGTTTTAAGAAAGAAATAATAATTGAGGGGCACCTGGGTGGCTCAGTTGGTTAAGCGACTGCCTTCAGCTCAGGTCATGATCCCAGGGTCCTGGGATCGAGTCCCACGTCGGGCTCCATGCTCAGGGAGGAGTCTGATTCTCCTTCCCCCTCTACCCCTCCCCCCCCACTCGTGCTCTCTCTCTCTCTCTCAAATAAGTAAATAAAATCTTTTTAAAAAGAAATAATAATTGACAAACAACTCTGTGGAAAACCTGTAGTCCCTCAAAAATTGAAATCTAGAATTACCACCTGACCCAGCAATTGAGCTCCTGGGCATAGACCCTAGACTTGAAGACAGACGTCCAAACAAATTTTGTATACAAACACTCACAGTAACATCATTCACAGGAGCAACATAACACAGCGAATGAGCTAAATGTCACTAATGGCAAATTCTATGTTATGTGTATTTTCCCAGAATTAAGGAAAAAAACAAAAGAAATGAACAGAGGTGCTGATGGTGCCTTCCTTCCCAGGCTGTCTGCACTCTGCTCTCTTGGCTCCTCTCAAGGCTGGGGGAAGGCAGGGGCACGCCTTGAAGACAATCAGGAGTGGAGGCTCAGAATGGGTCTCCCTTCAAAGCACCAGTACCCCCCAGGAGCCGCCCCTGCCTTGCCCTACTGATGCCCCCCTGCCTCCTTGCAGACTCTCGGGGAGTGACAGAGGCCCCCCCCCCCGCACTGCCACCTGGCTCTTACACCTTCTTTGCATTTGGGGGACCCACCTCTGAAGCACCCCGAGTTCTGACAGAGGGGAAGCAGAAAGCTGGACTCCACACAGAGCTGCTGAGACTGGTCATTGGGAGGCTGGAGAGGCAGAAACAGACCTGGATGGGGGCAGGGGGTGGCCTCCGAAGGTATGCCCACCCCTGGACGCTTCTCAGATGGGTGGTTTTAACCCACCAGGAGGATGCCAGGAGTTCTTAACATCTCAGATTTGGGGCAAGTTAGTCGGTCCCTCTGACCATCTCAGGTAGATGTGGAGCCTCTCAGGGCACAGGGCTGAAGGGGGAGAAGCTCGGGAGAAGGCTGGGGCTGCCCCAGGGCAATGTCATCTTTGGGGCTGCTGCCGGCAGGTGGCTCTCCCTCTTCTGTTGAATCCACCAGGCTCCCGAAGGGCCACCCCCTTGTAAGGGACTCCTAGCACCAATCACACCACCGACTTCATGACCGGCTAGAGCAGGGGGAGGGTACCATCCCAGGGGAGAGAGGGTGCAGGCGCTTGGGCCTCCCGTCTGTGTCCCAGGCAGTCAGCTGGGGTCCAGGGCCCCCCCGGAGGCTCTCTCTCCCCCTCCCCCTCCATAGAGTGGAGGCTCTGCGCACGTCACACCTCCCCGTGTGCTCACCCCTGGCCCACTCTCTGTCTTTAGCTTCTCCTTGGACTCGTGATTTCCAAGCCTTTTTGCAAAGCCTCCTGCTTCAGCAGATACATGTGATTTTTAATGGTGGTCTCCACTGGACTTCCTTTTATTACCTCCCTTTTGCTCCTCTGTGTTTAGAAGACCATCCCAGGGACAGTCTCAACGACAGTAACCTGTGGGCCATGTCCCTGGTTTGAGGAGAACGTTCTTTCATTCATTCATCAAGCACCCATCAAGGGTGGCACCCCGCCTGGCCCTGGGGCTACAAGGACCAAGACAGATTAGCTGCTACCCTCAGGGCTTCGAGTCTAGTAAATAAAGTTCTTAGTGAAATACTAATAATGATAAAAATCGAATGATTACGTGCCTGGCATTGTTTGCATGAATGAGTGAATAAATGAATGAATGAACGAACACATGAAATTCTCTAACAACTCTCTGACGCTTGTCCTATTTGATACAGGAGGAAACTGAGGCCCAGAGCCTGGCAGTAACTCTCCCAAGTTCACACAGGAAGTGGCGGAGCTGGGATCTGCGCCCTGCAGTCGGCTGGGTGACCTTGACCGCCATGTTAGGCCATCCCCCACAGGGACGTCTCCAGCCCTGGCCAGAGGGCACCGGGCCAAATGGAAGGTCAGGGTCTCAGCCTCACAGACCTGTTTCCTCAGACATTCTCTGGGGACATCCGAGGACATTCCTTCAAGCTTGTCTCCACCGCATCCCCCCCTGGTGCTCACCAGTTCGCTCCAAGGGGCTTTCTGACCATCTCAATGGGGTAAAGACATGGAAAGGGCTTTCTGAGAAAAAACCAAATGACTACTTCACAATCCACACCGTGCAGCAACCTCGGCTCTGTTTTCACGTCATCTTGTGTTCTTGGAAGACGAGCATTGATTTGGTAAACTTGACAGAGAGACTCTGAAACAATGTGGCGCAAGCCCAGATGACCTTGAGCTTTCCTAGGGGACGCCTCCGTGCCTTCTCTGTCATTGGAGTCTCCTTGGGGTTTACCCTCGGACCCTGTGATGATGATAACGACACACACTGGTTCCCAATTCAGGCACAAACACCTTTTACCTGACCAGGAGTCAAGCTGTTTTTCGCCTCCAAAATGGGAGATTTAAATGATACCTGAACTTACTATTTTTTGGTGAAAAAGCTCCCCTGGGTTCTTTAATGATTAGACAAACTTGAGAGCTCCTGCACATATCATTTCTGGTTATATTATATCATTATGTTGGGGGGGGAGTGGTACATAAAATCTGGTGTCCTAGGCACCCCCAAAAAAGGCAGTGGTGGGATCCCATGATGCTCTCATTCTGTGATGCCATCATCAGTAGAAGCTGCATGTGGGGAAGGGCTTCTCAAACTTTCATCTGCCTACGAGTCTCCCGCAGATGTTGAAAATCCAGATTCTGATTCTGTGGCCCTGGGGTGAGGGGGTGCTGGGATCTTGCATTTCCAACAAAGTCCCTGGCCATGCTGAGCCTGCTGGTTCCGTGACCACCCTGAGCAGAATGTAGAAGGATTGCTTGCGCTAGACAATTAAAAATACTGTTCTGTGTGGTAAAAATTGCACCGCGTGTGTGCTGACGTTGGGATTGGCCGAAATGTTAATGACCGCCATGACCCTGAATTATATTCAAGAGAGGCATTCAGAGAGAGGAGTCATAGTAAAAACAGAAGGCCCAAGGGCAAAACAGAGAAGGCCTATCAGCTGACGTCTGTCTGTCCAGGTGGGGGGGACAGCTGAACACAATTAATCCTACTTAGGAATTGGGCATCCAGATGGGCATAGCAGGACTGCCCAGGGTGGGCGGCTTCATTAGGAAGGTGGCATGTCCCCAGCATCATACTCAGACCCCCCCGCCATCAACCGTGTCCCCGTCGTGGCTTTCTGTAATTCTGTGACTCCCACTCCCACCCCAACCCCAAATTGAGACTGTCCTTTGACGTTCTGTCTGCAACACCAAATTATAGAATCATTGATCCTGCACTCACTGTCTTCTCTCTAGAACTATCCATCACTTAGGCATTTGTCAGACAGGAGATGGGGCTGGCTGGACGCTGGACCTGCTGAAGTTATTGAAAAATGACGCTTAATGGTTTAAAAAAAAAAATCCTTTGTGCTTTTTAGTTGCATCTAACCCAAATGTTGCCAAGATGGACGCTCTGACTTTTTTTTTTTTAACACGTAAGTAAGCACTGATTAATTAATTAATTCCATAAGTATTTATTGAGCACCTACTATGCACTAGGCACTTTGCCAGGTGCTGGAAACACAGCAGGGAACAAAGCAGACAGGCCCCCTGAGGTTTGTGATCTAAGTCTAGAAGCAGACAATAGATGAACACTCGTACACATAAATACGTGGTTGTAATTATGCTAAGTGCTATGGAGGAAAAGGATGGGGGGTGGCTCACAGAGTCGGGGAGGGAGGCCCAGTGAGTGAAGGCACCAGGATACAGGGACATTGAGCTGGGCCTACAGGGTGGGGTGGGGGTCGGCCTCGGCCGGAGGAGTTTGAGCTCTGTCTTAATTGCTTCAGCCCCTGTTATGGACTGGATTATGTCCTCCCCCCAAATTCACAGGTTGAAGCCCTAACCCCTAATGGAACTGTATTTGCAGATATGGACTTTAAATAGGTAATTAAGATTAAATGAGGTCATAAGAGGGGGCTGATCTAATGGGACTGGGGTCCTTATAAGAAGAGGAGGAGACACGGCGGGGGGTGGGGGTACGTGCACAGAGGGCAGGCCCTGTGAGGACACAGCGAGGGGGTGATCTGGGACTCCCAGCCTCCAGAACTGTGAGAAAATTCATTTCTGTTGTTTAAGCCCCCCGCCCCCCATCGGTGGTACGGTGGGTATTAGGGCAGCTGTGCAGACCAACGAAGCCACTCACAGCCTCAGAAGCGGCTTCCCTGCTGGCATCTGCATTGTACCCCCAAATCTGTGCACCTGCTGTGTTCACACGGACCCTTCACAGGTGGGGAAACAGCTTAGAACTGGGTTTCGTTTGGTTTGGTTTCATCTTCAAACGACGTCATGGTGTGTTGGAGAGGGTTCTGGAAATCCCAGGAACCCCAGGATCCTCATAAGCAAAACTCTTGGCCAGGGGACCCTGAACTAATCACATAAACTCTGGGCGTTCCTATGCTCTGCCCTAATGTGAATGTGAAGCCGACGCAATGTTACAGTTCAGTGTGACCTGATTAATTTCCGTATCACAGCAAGGTTTCTTTTGATCGTTTTGGAAACTGCGTCGCTGAGGCCGTCTGGTGACCAGCCTCTCCGAGGGAAGAGCCCCTGCTTGTCCTCAGGGAAGTGCTCTCAGGCTCAGAGCTTTGGGTGGGTCCCCGCTGAATCCCCGAGAGCGCTTCTGTTGACTCTCAGCTTGATGAACACCCACAACGTGTTGTGATTGATACTGTGTCTAAAAAGAAATACATTATTTTGGTCTTTGTCCCTGGCTCCTGGCCAGGGCTCCTAAAACCCTGGTGATTTCCTAACTGATAAGAACAATGGGAGCTTCTTCCATTATAATATTTGGTTTCTGTCTGCTCCTGAAACAGCTCTGGAGTGATTAAAGGGAGCATCTTTTGTTATGCATAGCAAGCCCCTTGCAACCACACATCTTTTATCTTAATGAGGTGGCTTTGGGGAAGCACCTGAAGATGGGGGGCTGATTGCCAGAGGAACCAAAC
>NC_058407.1:163153158-163189148 GCF_002201575.2 Neomonachus schauinslandi | reverse complement strand
CGCCCAACTCTGGGGCAAGGAGAGGAGCTGGAGATTGACTTGCTTGCCAAGAGCAAAGACTTAATCCCTCATGCTGACCTAATAAAGCCTCCATCAAAACCATACCCCGAAGGGTTTTCAGAGAGCTGCAGGATTGGTGAAGAGCACTCATCCGCGAGCTGGGAGGGTGGCACACCCCAGCCAACCCGGGAACAGAGGTTCCTGCATTCGGGATCCTCTGGACCTCATCTTCTGCATTTCTTCATCTGGCTGTTTATTGGTATCTTTAAACTATCTCTTGTCGGGGCGCCTGGGTGGCTCAGTCTGTTAAGCGTCTGCCTTCAGCTCAGGTCATGATCTCAGGTCCTGGGATTGAGCCCCAGGTCAGACTTCCTGCTCGGCGGGGAGTCTGCTTCTCCCTCTCTCTCTGCCCCTCCCCCAGCTCTCTCAAATAAATGAATGAATGCATACATAAATAAATTCTTTTTTTTTTTTTAAAGATTTTATTTATTTATTTGACAGAGAGATAGGGAGAGAGGGAACACAAGCAGGGGGAGTGGAAGAGGGAGAAGCAGGCCTCCCGCGGAGCAGGGAGCCAGATGTGGGGCTCAATCCCAGGACCCTGGGATCATGACCTGAGCCGAAGGCAGACGCTTAACGACTAAGCCACCCAGGCGCCCCCATAAATAAATTCTTAAAAAATAATAAAATGTCCTTTGTAATAAATTGGTAATAATGAAGAAACTGTTTCCTTGGGTTCTGTGAGCTGTTCTAGCAAATTTTGGAACCTGAGGAGGGGGTCGTGGGAAGCCCCAATTTATTGCCAGTTGGTCTAAAATACAGGTGGCTGGGACTAGTGTCCCCACGGGGTGGGGGGGCTGCTTAGGGGGGGATGGAGTCTTGGGGGACGGAGCCCTTAACCTCGGGGTTCTGGCAGTTAGTGTCTGAACTGAGTTAAACTGTAGGACATCCAGGTGGTGTCCGCCAAGCATTGGAGGATTGCTTGGTGTAGGAAAACCCACACATCTGGTGCCACAAGCCTTGTGAGTAGAAGAAATCGATTTTGCTTCACGTGGGTTCAGAGCTGATGCGCCCCTTGTGCTGTGGCCATGGCTCCCCTGGAGATCGCTAGAGATCACTAACCACCAGTGTAGACAGCCCCCTCTTTCCAAACACTGCTGCTAAGTAGCTATAGGAACTTAGAGAAGTCCCTTCCACTGCTTAGAAGCTGAGATTTAAATAAGTTGAATGTATGGGCTCAGAGGCATGGCTGAAAAAAAAAGGGGGAAGATCCTTGGCATCTGGAAGCAATGGTGCTCATGGTTTAGCACAGCTGGTTCGAATCACCTGGAAGGCTTGTTAAAACACAGGTTGCTGGCCCCACCCCTGGGGTCTCTGACTCGGGAGATCTGGGGTGGGACCTGAATACTGGACCTGATGATGCTGAGGCGGTGAGTCCTGGAGCCACACTTTCAGAACCACTCTGCAGGCCTTGGTCCCCACGTGTCCTTCATATCCATGGAGATGGCCCCAGATCCAGGGTGGGGAGGGAATGATGGAGAGCTCTTCCTGCCCAGAGTGATGTGACAGGGGAGTCCCTGTGCCATTGAGAGTGGAGTCTCTCCATTATCCTGGGCAAGGTCAGGGAAGACAGATGGAGGGCGGGGTACATCCCTGCCCTGCCTTTTCTGTGGGGGATGGGAGTTTCATCTCAGGACCACATTTTACGACTGGGAGCACCTGACTCTCCCACACTAGACTCCATCCACTCTGGTGTCTGGTCTGAAAGGTGTTTGCTGCCAGGCCAGAGACAATGGAGCTGGAGAGAGAGGAGGAGGTGCTGGGTACAAGGTGCACGTGGGGGGCCACCTGTGTTCCCACCGCTCGCTCGGCAGGGCGCAAGTCTCTGTTGGGTAGAAGGTACTTTGCAGAAGGTTGTGTTGATAATCACGCTCTGAAGCACAGATAGCACCACCTCGGGAAGTGTGGGTGAGGAGAGAGGAATGCCCAGTGAAGGACTCCTGGGGCACAGGCAGAAGCTGAGAGAGAGGGAGGGAGAGAGGAAGAGAGGAGAAGGGAGAGAGAGAGAGAGAGAGAGAGAGTGGGGGAGGGAGAGAGAGAGGGAGGGAGGGGGAGAGAGAAGACACAGAGTTGCTGGAGATGGTGTTGGGGAGGAGGAGGAGTGAGGAGAGCAGCTCTTTAAGGCTTTTGAATAGAATATGAAACTACAGTGGTAAAATGAACAAGACCAAATCTTAAAAACCAAAATGAAGCTCTTTCCATAACTCAAATACCTTATAGAATCATACTGTCATTACAGGAATCTAGCAGATAAGGAGAATCTCCAGAACACAGTTTTTGGGAAAATGAAACCTTTTCATGTTCATCCCCCAAAGAGTTGAGACTTCTTAATAAACTACTCACAATTACATTGGACATATTACCTGGGAGTCTTGTTTTTCTTGAATGACCTGAGGAGGATCCTTGGCTGGCTCCCCACCAAAGTACATCTGTGGTCCAGGTTGGAAGATGCCCCTGCCCACAGGCTGCCCCATTAACCCCTTAATATTCTTCCTGTCCTGGACTCTAAGTTGGTGCCTTTGGTTGTCCTACGCTGTCCTGACCATGGGATTGCTTCCTTCTAGAATCTTGTCTGGTTTTTGCCCCCCATCCCTCAGCATTAAAATAAATTATGCAGTAAATATAGTATTAAATGCAAGAACTTGTGTTATCCTAAGAAAATGAAATTTACAGTATCCATGGGAACGATTATCATCAAACACTTAATGGCTTTATAAAAAGAAAATGTAACCAAATGCCTGTAGAGAAGAAGGCACAGTATTAAATTGGCTAATGAGAGGGCTCTAGCTTTGAGCATATCCAACAAGACTTTCACTAAGCAGCAGCAGTGTTAGCTAGATGTCTTTGCTAACCAAAAGTTTTATTTCAGTCCTCGACTTTTCTGGAGAAAGGAAAAATAATGTGGAGGCAAGTTCTAATAAAAATTTATTCCAGAAAGCAATTTCCAGGAGCTATCTCAGAGTTCAACCCAATCTTTTCTTGTTTTACTTCTGCAAATAAAAATGAGGGAGGGACATTATTGTGGAATGGAGGGAAGACCAGTCCACCTGGAGACACATGATTGTGGCCAATGTCTACTTAACCCACCTCGTTCCAGCCTCAGTTTCCCATCGATAACATGGGGGGATGGATTACACGGTCCTAAGGCATCTTTCTACAGGACATCCTGCAATTTCAGGATGACAGGTACAGGGTTAAAAATGATAACCCTTGGAGAACTGGCTGATTCTGTGCAGACATGAAGTATATAAGATGAGCCTGGAGCATCTTATTCTATCAGAAAGGGAAGAAATGCTACAAACAAACATAAAACCCCTAACAATGGGGTATGTCAAAGGGTCACAGAAATTAAATAAAAGAGTTCCCAAAGTTCAAAGCTGGAACAATTTGAGCAAGAAAATAAATCAAATGGCACAGGATTATAGCACAAACATAAAATAAATGTCTGCGAGTCCATACTAATATAAATAAATGATTGAACTAAAAATAAATGGGAGAGAAGAGTCAACTCTTCCATGCAGAATTCCAAATAATGTATGTGGATGCCCCATCATCCAGAAGGTGGCGCATAACTCCCCACTCCTTAGGTGTCGGCTGCACTCGGTGTCTTCCTTCCAAAGAGGAAGAGCAACTTTATAGGAGAGAAACCTGACAAGCGTTTCCTCAGATGATGATCAAGCTTAACATCAATGGTGAAACGTCATGTTGACAGTATGTACCCTTGATGTAAAGTGATGACAATCATACTTTATCCCCGTGGTTCTAGCAAAAAACCCACAATGCTGGTCTAATCATGAGAAAAATACTAGACAAATCCCAATTGAGGAACATTTGGAAAAATATTGACCAGTATTCTTTAAAACTATCAAGGTCATCAAAAACCAAGGAAAGTCTGTGAGACTGTCATGGCCAAGAACCTAAGGATACATGATGAGTAAATGTAATGTGGTAGGGATGCCTGGGTGGCTCAGTTGGTTAAGTGTCTGCCTTCGGCTCAGGTCATGATCCCAGAGTCCTGGGATCGAGTCCCACGTCAGGCTCCTTGCTCAGCAGGGAGTCTGCTTCTCCCCCTGCTTGTGCGCTCTCTCTCTGACAAATAAATAAATAAAATCTTTAAATGTAATGTGGTATCCTGGATACGATCCTGGGACGGAAAAAGGACGTTAGGGAAAAACTAAGGAAATCTGAATAAAGTATGAACTTCAGTTAATAATGATATGTTAATCGTGGTTCCTTAATTGTAACACATGTAGCATTCTAAAGCAAGAGGTTAACAACAGGGAAACTGGGGGCAAGGGTATGTGGGAACTCTCTTGGCAATTTTATGTTAAATCTAAATGGCTCTGAAATAAAAGCTTGTGTTTTTTTGTTTTTTGTTTTAAATTATAGCCCAGAGGGCTGGCAAATCTTGCAGAAATGATTCGGTATGGCCAACAGACCGGTTCTGTCTAGGGAGACAGAACTGACAGAAGATTTACCATAAAGATGAAAAAATAGGGTTTCGTCAATCAGCAATCTCCTCTCCCCCACCGCCCGGTCTTCCGGCAGATACAGCTGTCATGGCTCACAGGCAGAAAAGGGTTTAACTCAGCAGCCTGGGCTGTCCAAAACCTACTGCATTCCCCCTCTCAGGCCTTGCCCTTAACCCGAGTGTAGCCAACAATGTGACTTACGGGGGATGCTTTGTTGGTGTTTGCCTGGGAGCCTGGGCCACACTCTATCAGCTTGTCTTCGGAGGGGAGGAAGGTCGGAGACTGAATTGGTCAGTCATGGGGGTGTTTTACGCCTGCATGACCCCCAATAAAAACACTAGGCACCAAGTTCCGAGTGAGCTTCCCCAGCTGGTGGCATTCATCCCTGCTGTCACACATTCTGCCCCGAGCATTAAATGCTGTCCATATGCCTTCACTGGAAGGAAACAACGAGAAGCTCATGCCTGGACTCTTGCCCTATGTCCCATTTTCCTTTGCTGGTTCTAATCTGCATCCTGTCGCTGCAATAAACCGGAACCGAGAGTATCACAGGTCTTCTGAGTTTTGTAAGTATCAAACCTGCCGGTGGTCTTGGGGACCCTGATATTGCAGGGGACACAGACTGAGGTCTCCATCCTTCTGCATCTTGACAGATCTAATAAGGGAACAGACCATATCCAGCTGGGGGCACCCGCAACCTGGTGATTGTTTGAGAATATAAATTGCCTGATCAATTAGCCAATTATCCATTTCCCTCCATTAGTCCCCAATCAATACCTCAGAACTTAGAAAAGCACATATTCAATTTCCTCTTCCCTCCAGCTCCTGAAAGCTATCATAATTTGGAGGTGATTTTGTCCAGTTTTAAAAGATACACACAAAAGAATTCAATCATTTTTCTGCCTGATAAATCTCTACTCTCCCCGAGGACATGGACGCCACTGTCCTCATTCCAACACACGCAGAGCGAAGCTCTCCTTATAAGCTGAGACAGGGCTTGGGTCAGCGGGATGCTCGGGGCTTCTGGAGGCCTGGGTCCAGCCTGGAGAGGTGGGGGTGGGGCGGGGGGCGGGGAGGAGGTGGATGGAGAGGGGATTGAAATTCTGAGGGCAGAAAAATGCTGCAGAGATGGAAAGAAAAGAGCCAAGCTGGGGACCACTGCTGCAGCGTTTATGGGCGGCCAGGGGTAGATGTTTCGGTCAGGATCTCCCACATGTCTGTAACAGGTAAGCTGCAGCTGAGGAAACTCCCATGTGGCTGGGGAGTCTGGGGTCCTGCAAGGAAGCTGGGTGTTGGGGAAAGTGAGCCCCACCCCCTTCCTCTGGCGGGAGCCCTTCTTGGCTTGGCTGGAGGACTTGGCAGGTGCGCAGACATTGTCCTGGTGTGGCCCCGGGCTCCAGACAGCCAACTGGAGTCTCTAGTCGAAAGGACCTGAACCCAAAGGCCTGGACGTGTCTTGGAGATAAAAACACCGTGCTAGCAGTCATGGTGACCACCGGTCCATGGGGAGGTAGTGGGTGGTTTTATCTCTACTCGGCTGCTTCTAAGGCCATGTCCCTACAAACTTGGGTGTCCCAAGTCGGTTTTTCTCTTTGATCCGATCCATTGGTCAGAGGTGATTGAGCACATCTGGGGGCTTGAGGGAGCTGAAGGGAGGAGCTCTTGGGCCCAGGAAGGAAGACCTCTGGGGCAGGGCCCTCGGGTGGCCTGGCTGGAACCTAACTGCCGAGACAACACCATGGTGACTTCTAGCTTCTCAAGCCCACGGAGGCTGAAGCTACTTGGGGATTTCAAATTCCAGTTTCTGCCTTGGGATTGAAGAGGAATATTTCCAGCTGGGTTTAAATACATTGATTCCCAAATTGAGTTTGGCTCTCTTGCTATTTAAAACCCTATTTGGTAAGCACTTTACAGAGCAATAGCTCTGGAAGAGAAAGATTACTTTCCCATTAGCCTGGCTTAGTAGAATGCATTGTTATTCAAACGACCATCAAAGGGGATTTAAGTGGGATGTGGGTTTCAAAATCCTGGTGAGAACCGGTTGGTTTGCTGGAAGTCTGGGCTCTTCCACCTCTCCGGGAAATGAGGAGTGGGGGGCACTGGCTCTTCAGCCTCTCCCACCCTCGGGGCCTTTTGGGTAGCAGAGCAAGCAGGAAATTGAAAGAAACTGAGCAAGGCAGTCTGCACCTGCGTTGGGGCCAAAACAAGGTAGAAAGAAACATGAGAGCTACATACAGCCTTCTGCCCACTGACCGGAGGGGTTGGAACCCACCTGAGCGTCCTAGCTGTGTTCAGGCCACAGGCCTTTGAGCCCCTTCTGTGGCGGTCTTCCCCTAGCCCGTGGGGCCTTCTAGGACCATTTTAAGAGTTTTCTGGATGACTCAGCTCTGAAACTGCCCCATTGCTGCAACCTCTGGAGAGGTACCCCCACTGACACGTTCCCTGGTGCTAGGCTGGATTTACCACAGTTCTGCTTGGACCGGACCGGAGCTTCAGTGTGGAATGGGAAAGGTTTTTGTTTTGTTTTTGGTGGAAGGATGGTAGAGGGTGGCAAGAAAAGGAGATTTAGGCACGCTTGTGAGAAGTTTTAATATTCTATCTTTGGAAAGATTCAGATTTGTTTTCTTTTACATTGACATAGAGAAAAATGGAACTGTGACATAATTTACGTAGAAGGTATGTCATGGGCTTCTGACAGTCTAGCATATTAACAGTGATTACAGGTTTTTCTGTCTGGGAGGAAGCCCCCTCTCCCACCACTCCAGTGACGTTGGTTTCTGACGATGGGCCCCAACCATGTTTGCCATGTCCCAGGTGGTTCAAGATGGTCCATTTGCCTTGTCTTATCCTTGCTCCCAGTAGACTGCTCAGTGTGGTCTGCTAATCTCTTTTCTGGGAAAGGTGACCTTCCCTCCCTTCCTTCCCCTTGACTTAAGCTTTATTGAGCCTGGGGTCCTGTGCAGGGTTGGGGTCAGAAGGGATTTCTGTGCCCCAGATTCACAGTCTTATGGGGCCAACATGACATGAAGCTGGCATACAGAAACAACTCTAGAAATGAACCAAACTCAGCCTGGTGGGAGGATGGATGAGGGAAGGCATTCTCGAGGACCTGGCCTCTAACCTGTGTCCTGAAGCACAGGGAGAACTGAGTTGGGTAAAGGAAATGTAGAAGGGATAGGGAGTGGCGAGAGGGAAGAGAGAGAAAGAGCGGGCAGGGTGGACACTGGCCATTGTTCAAGGCCACCCAGCATCTGAACCCCCTTTTTATGTCTGGGAGCTCCACTCTTGTGAGTCTTGGTTAGTGGCAAGACTACCATTGTGGAAGCCAAAAAATATCAGTCTCAGGTCCCTTTCAGTTCAAATAGTCAGGTGACCGGCTCCACCAGTCTGTGCTCTTGCATGATCTTTGACATGGGAGCTGGTGATGCAAAGAAACAGGGCCATGCAAGGTCTATTCTGCAAGGGGGATGGACATTTTGCTGCCCAGAAGCAGTAATGTTGCAATTAATGAGCAGTGTCCAGGGCTTGGTGTAAGTGGTGTCTTAAGTACAACTCAGGGCTCTGGGTCCTGCAGTAACAGCAGCGATTCTGTCTCAATGGCCTCTCTGCCCCTTGACTTTGACCTCATCCTGATCCTGGAGCCTTCAGGTCTGTACTGGACAGCGTGAGTTCTCTATTATCTTTTATTTTTATTTTATTTATTTAATTTTTTTTAGAGAGAGAGAGCGCACAAGTGTGAGTGGGGGAAAGGCAGAAGGAGAGGGAGAATCTCAAGCAGACTCCGAGCTGAGTGTGGAGCCCAATGTGGGGCTCCATCTCACGACCCTGAAATCACGACCTGAGCCAAAATCAAGTCGGACGCTCAACCAACTGAGCCACCCAGGTGCCCTATCTTTTATTTTTAATTAAACTTTTTATTTGACAATAATTTTAGATTCACATGCAGTTGTAAATATGGTACAGAGTAGCACAGAGGATTTTTTAGGGCAGTGAAAATACTCTGTATGATACCATCATGATAAATACACTTATCGAAACCCATAGACTGTACCACACCATGAGTGAACAAGAATATAAACTGTGGACTTTGGGTGGTGATGATGTATCCATTTGGTTCATCATAGCAAGTATACCACACTGGTGGGGGATGTTGATAATGGGGAGGCTGTGCATGCGTGAGGGCGTGTGGGAAATCTTTGTACTTCCTTTCAATTTTGCTGTGAACTTAAAACTGCTCTAAAAAACCAAAGTCTTGGGGCGCCTGGGTGGCCCAGTTGGTTAAGTGAAGTGGCCAACTCTTGATCTCAGCTCAGGTCTTGATCTCAGGGTCATGAATTCAAGCCCCACACTGGGCTCCATCCTGGGCCTGGAGCCTACTTAAAACAAAACAAAACAAACCAACAAAGTCTTAAAAAAATATTGCCCCCTCCCCCCCAAAAATCAAAAACAAATTGACAATTGACAGTCAGTCATTATTAAAGTATTTTGATATATTTAAGAAAACTTTTCCTGGTAAAAATATATATGTGTATATAAAATATAGAGAGATCTTGTGTATATTCAGTTTCCCTCAATGGTAATACCTGGCAAGCTATACTACATCATAATCAGGATACTGACATTGAAATAGTCAAGATATTGGGATGCCTGGGTGGCTCAGTTGTTAAGGGTCTGCCTTCAGCTCAGGTCATGATCCCAGGGTCCTGGGATCGAGTCCTACACTGGGCGCCTTGCTGGGCAGGGAGTCTGCTTCTCTCTCCGCCTGCCGCTCCCCCTGTTTGTGTTCTCTCTCTCTCTGACAAATAAATTAATAAAATGTTAAAAAAAAAAAGATATAGAACCTTTCCATCACCACATGGTTCCCTCATGTTCCCTTTTTATAGCCACACCCACTTTGGTCCTGGCCCAACCCCATCCTTAACTCCTGGCACTACTAATCTGTTATCCATTTCTATAATTTTTGCCATGTCAAGATCATCATAAAAATGGAGTCTTGGGGTACATAACATTTGGGGACTGGCTTTTTTATTTTTTATTATTATTTTTTAAAGATTTATATATTCACTTTAGAGAGAGAGCATGTGAGTGGGGGGGAAAGGGCAGAGGGAGAGAGAAAATCCTCAAGCAGACTCCCCATTGAGCATGGAGCCCAGTGCAGGGCTTGATCCCAGGACCCCGAGATCATGACCCCACGACTGGCTTTTTAAACTCAGTGTAATTCTCTGGAGATTTATATGGGTTGTTGCATGTATCAGTGGTTTGTTCCTTGTTATTGTTGAGTAATATTCCATGGTATGAACATAACCATGATTTGTTTAACTACCCAGTGAAGGATATCTGGGTTACTTCTAGTTTGGGGTATTATGAATAAAGCTGCTATAAACATTTGTATATAGGTTTTTTTTCCCAAAGATTTTATTTATTTATTTGACAGAGACACAGCGAGAGAAGGAACACAAGCAGGGGGAGTGGGAGAGGGAGAAGCAGGCTTCCCATGGAGCAGGGAGCCTGATGCGGGGCTCGATCCCAGGACCCTGGGATCATAACCTGAGCCGAAGGCAGACGCTTAATGACTGAGCCACCCAGGCACCCCTGGTTTGTTAATTTCTTGATACCTCAATATCCTTTACTGAATCCTGTAACTCCATGCATGCCTGTACATAGTCCCGCCATTAAAATCTCTTTCAAGTCCTGCTTCCTACCAGGCCCTTGATGATACAATTTGTCTTTAAACTTTGCCAACAGTATTTTTTTTTTAATATATATATTTTTTAAGATTTTATTTATTTGCATGAGAGACAGAGAACATGAGAGGGAGGAGGGTCAGAGGGAGAAGCAGACTCCCTGCTGAGCAGGGAGCCCGATGTGGGACTCGATCCCGGGACTCCAGGATCATGACCTGAGCCGAAGGCAGTTGCTTAACCAACTGAGCCACCCAGGTGCCCACTTTGCCAACAGTATTAAAAGAAATACTGTTCAATAGGGAAATTATGCATCTTTTCATATGTTTATTAACATAATTGTTCTTTTTGTAATTACTTCTTCTCCTTTACCAATTATTCTATTCGATTATCATACTCTCTTCTATTGATTTGCAGGAACTCTTTTTTTTTTTATTCTTATGTTAATCCCCATACATTACATCATTAGTTTTAGATGTAGTGTTCCATGATTCATTGTTTGTGCATAACACCCAGTGCTCCATGCAGAATGTGCCCTCCTTAATACCCATCACCAGGCTAACCCAACTCCCACCCTCCTCCCCTCTAGAACCCTCAGTTTGTTTTTCAGAGTCCGCCGTCTCTCATGGTTCGTCTACCCCTCCAATTTCCCCCACTTCATTCTTCCCCTCCCTCTACCTTCTTCTTCTTCTTCTTTTTTTTTCTTAACATATATTGCATTATTTGTTTCAGAGGTACAGATCTGAGATTCAACAGTCTTGCACAATTCACAGCGCTTACCAGAGCACATACCCTCCCCAGTGTCTATCACCCAGTCACCCCATCCCTCCCACCCCACCCCCCACTCCAGCAACCCTCAGTTTGTTTCCTGCGATTAAGAATTCCTCATATCAGTGAGATCATATGATACATGTCTTTCTCTGTTTGACTTATTTCGCTCAACATAATACCCTCCAGTTCCATCCACGTTGTTGCAAATGGCAAGATCTCATTCCTTTTGATGGCTGCATAATATTCCATTGTATATATATACCACATCTTCTTTATCCATTCATCTGTCGATGGACATCTTGGCTCTTTCCACAGTTTGGCTATTGTGGACATTGCTGCTATAAACATCGGGGTGCACGTACCCTTTCAGATCCCTACTTTTGTATCTTTGGGGTAAATACCCAGTAGTGCAATTGCTGGATCATATGGTAGCTCTATTTTCAACTTTTTGAGGAACCTCCATACTGTTTTCCAGAGTGGCTGCACCAGCTTGCATTCCCACCAACAGTATAGGAGGGTTCCTCTTTCTCCGCATCCCCGCCAACATCTGTCGTTTCCTGACTTGTTAATTTTAGCCATTCTGACTGGTGTGAGGTGGTATCTCATTGAGGTTTTGATTTGGATTTCCCTGATGCCGAGCGATATTGAGCACTTTTTCATGTGTCTGTTGGCCATTTGGATGTCTTCTTTGGAAAAATGTCTGTTCATGTCTTCTGCCCATTTCTTGATTGGATTCTTTGTTCTTTGGGTGTTGAGTTTGATGAGTTCTTTATAGATTTTGGATACTAGCCCTTTATCTGATATGTTATTTGCAAATATCTTCTCCCATTCTGTCAGTTGTCTTTTGGTTTTGTTGACTGTTTCCTTTGCTTTGCAAAAGCTTTTTATCTTGATGAAGTCCCAATAGTTCATTTTTGCCCTTGCTTCCCTTGCCTTTGGCGATGTTTCTAGGAAGAAGTGGCTTCAGCTGAGGTCAAAGAGGTTGCTGCCTGTGTTCTCCTTTAGGATTTTGATGGACTCCTGTCTCACATTGAGGTCTTTCAACCATTTGAGTCTATTTTTGTGTGTGGTGTAAGGAAATGGTCCAGTTTCATTCTTCTGCATGTGGCTATCCAATTTTCCCAACACCATTTGTTGAAGAGACTGTCTTTGTTCCATTGGACATTCTTTCCTGCTTTGTCAAAGATGAGTTGACCATAGAGTTGAGGGTCCATTTCTGGGCTCTCTATTCTGTTCCATTGATCTATGTGTCTGTTTTTGTGCCAGTACCATGCTGTCTTGATGATGACAGCTTTGTAATAGAGCTGGAAGTCCGGAATTGTGATGCCGCCGGCTTTGCTTTTCTTTTTCAACATTCCTCTGGCTATGCGGGGTCTTTTCTGGTTCCATACAAATTTTAGGATTATTTGTGCAGGAACTCTTTTTATATTAGGTGTAGTAACCATTTTTCTGTTATATATGATACAAATATTTTTAAGTTTGAAATTTATTTTTCCCCTTTACATAAAAATTTTAAATTGTGGTAAAAAAAAAACACACAACATAAACTTTACCACCATAACCATTTTTAAGCCTACAATTCCACAGTGGTAAATGTATTCACATTGTTGTGAAACATATATCCAGAACTTTTTTTTTTTTAAAGATTTTATTTATTTGACAGAGAGAGACAGCAAGAGAGGGAATACAAGCAGGGGGAGTGGGAGAGGGAGAAGCAGGCTTCCCGCCGAGCAGGGAGCCCGATGCGATGTGGGGCTCGATCCCAGGACCCTGGGATCATGACCTGAGCCAAAGGCAGATGCTTAACAACTGAGCCACCCAGGCGCCCCTGTATATAGGTTTTTGTGTGGACATAAGTCTCCATACTCTGAGATAAATGCCCAGAAGTGTAGTTGCTAGGTCATATAGCAAGTGCATGTTTAGTTTTTAAGAAAGTGCAAACAATTTTTTTTTTAAAGTGCGTGTACCATTTTGTATTCCTATTAGTGATATATGAGTGATGCAGTTTTTCCTCATCCTCACTATTTGTTGTTGGCATTATTTTTTAGTTTAGCCATTTTGATACATGTGCAGCAATATTTCATTGGGATTTAAATGTGCATTTCCTTAGTTGTTAATGATATTGAACATCTTTCCATGTGATTATTTTCCACCTGTAAATCCTCTTCAATGAAATGCCTGTTTATGGTTTTTGGTCCACTTTCTAAATTGGATTGTTTGACTTATTTACTGTTGAGGGTTGGGGGTTCTTTATATATTCTGGCTACTAGTCCTTTGTCAGATATGTGGTTTGGAAATATTTTCTCCCAGATTGCAGCTTGTCTTCATCTTCTTAATATGGTCTTTCACAAAGAAAAAGGTTTTTTTTTTTTTATTCAGGTTCAATTGGTCAATTCTCCTTTTAGGAATTCTGCCTTTGGTATCAAGTCTAAGAATTTTCTTCCTAGCCCTAATCCTGAAGACTTTCTCTATGTATTTTTCTAGAACTTTTATAGCTTTAACTGTTGTTTTTTTTTTAAGATTGATTTTATTTATTTATTTATTTGAGAAAGAGAGTGCACAAGTGGGGGGAGCAGCAAAGCGAGAGGGACAAGAAGAGATCATGATATGAGCCTAAATCAGGAGTCGGATGCTTAACCAACTGAGTCACCCAGGCATCCCTATAGTTTTAAGCTTTACATTTAAGTTTGTGACCCATTTTCAGTTAATTTTTGTACAAGGTGTGAGACTCAGGTCAAGATTTAGTTTCTAACGATGGATGTCTACATGCTCCAACATTACTTGTTGAAAAGTTAATCTTTCTTCCATTGAATTGGCTTTCCATGTTTGTCAAAAATCAGTTAAACATATTTGTGTGGGTCTATTTCTATGTTCTCTGTTCTGTTCAATAATCTAGATGTCTACCCCTCAGCTGCTATCACCGTCTTGATTACCATAGCAGTATAATAAGCTCGAGATCAGATAGATTGATTCCTCCCACTTTATTCTTCCTTTTCAAAACTGTCATTGTTTGTTTCATATACTTGGGTGCTCTGATGTTAGGTACCTATATCTTCATTATTATATTTTCTGGATAAATTGACCTCTATATCATTACATAATGTCCTTCTTTGTCTCTTGTGATAGATTCTATTTTGGCTTATAGTCAATTTTGTCTCATACAAATCTGGCCACCCTGTTCTCTTTTGGTTGTCATTTGTGTGGAAAATTTTTTTCCATCCTTCTACTTTCAGCCTATGTGTATTTTTACATCCAAGGAGAGTCTCTCATATACAACATATAATGGCATCTTATTTTTAAAATCTGTTGAGCCATGCTTTTTTTGTATGTGCACACACTGCAGATTTCTTTATTTTTTTCCAGGTTTGCTGAGGTGTAGCTGACAAAGAAAATTGTAATTATCTTTAAAGTGTATGATATGATGATTGTATATACATGTACATTGTGAAATGAATCCCACAATCAAGTTAATTAACACGTACATCACCTCACATACTTTTGTGGGCGTGAGAGAAATAAGCCAAAGATAAAAGCTCTATGATATTACTTATATGTGGAATAAAGGAACAAACAAATAGTTGAACTCATAGAAAGAGAAGGTAAAATGGTGGTTTCCAGGGGCTGGGAGGCTGGGGGAAATGGGGAGAGTTGTTGTTTGTTTTTTTTAATTTAAAAAAAATTTTTTTTTAAAGATTTTATTTATTTGAGAGAGAGAGAATGAGAGACAGAGAGCATGAGAGGGAAGAGGGTCAGAGGGAGAAGCAGACCCCCAGCTGAGCAGGAAGCCCAATGTGGGACTCGATCCCGGGACTCCAGGATCATGACCTGAGCCGAAGGCAGTTGCTTAACCAACTGAGCCACCCAGGCGCCCCGAAATGGGGAGAGATTTATCAAAAAGTACAAATTTTCAGTTATAAGATGAATAAGTTCTGAGGTTCTCACATACAGCATGGTGAAAATAGTTAATGATACTGTTTTGTATATTTGAAATTTGTTAAGAGAGTGTATCTTAAGTGTTTCCACTCTATGTCTTTTTTCTTTTCTTTCAAAATTCACTATATGTCTTTTGTTTGTGTGGTTGAATCCATTTACATTTAAAGTAATTATTGATACAGAAGGACTTACTGTTGCCATTTGTTAACTATTTTCTGTCTTGTAGCTTTTTTGTGACTTTTTTTCTCTTGCTGCCTTCCTTTCTGTTTCATTGATTTTTTAGGGGGGAGGCATTAACACACTTTGATTTTTTTTCTTTATCTTTGTATGTCTTATACAGACATTTTCTTTGCTATTACCATAAAACACCTTACAGTTATAGCAATCCATTTTAAATTGGGAACAAGTTAATCATATACAAAAACTCCACTCCATCAACCCACCTCCCCCCATTTTGTTATTGATGTTATAAGTTACATTTTTATATATCTTGTATCCATTGACATAAGTTTTATAGTTATTTTTATGCTTTTATCTCTTAAATTCTATACCAAATTTAAAAGTGCTTTATATACCAATATTACAACATTGCAGTATTCTGTATTTGTCTATATATTTGTCTTTACCAGTGAACTTTATATTTTTCAAATGCTTTCATGTTTTTGTCTAGCATCTTTTCATTTCAACTTGCAGGAATGTGTTTAACATTTCTTGTGAGGCAGGTTTAATGATGATTCAACTCCCTCAACTTTTGTTTATCTGGGAAAATCTATATCTCCTTCATTTTTGAAATACAGTTTTGTTGGATATAGTACTATTGGGTGGCAGTTTTTTTCTTTCAGTACTTTGATTATATCCATTGCCTTCTGGCCTGTAATGTTTTTGCTGAAAAATCTACTGATAATCTTATAGGAGCTCTCTTATACATGATAAGTTGCTTTTCTCTTGCTGCTTTCAGTATGCTGTCTTAGTCTTTGACTTTTGACAACTTTGAATATGTGTCTTGGTGTGAGCTTCTTGAATTTGGATGTCCATTTCCTTCCTCAGATTTGAGAAATTTTAACTCTTTTTTCTTTAAATAAGCTCTATGTTCCTTTCTCTCTTCTTTTGCAACTCCCATATGTGTTTATTGGTCTGCTTGATGGTGTCCCATTAGTTTCTTTGGCTTTCTTCACTCTTTTTATTTTTATTTTTTGTTCCTTTGACTCAGTAATTTTAAATGACTTGTCTCTGAGTTTGCTGACTGTTTCTTCTGCTTGAATAAGTCTAATGTTGAATGCCTCTAGTGTATTTTTCAAATCAGTTATTGTGTTCTTCAGTTCCAGAGTTTCTGTTTGTTTTTTAAGTTTCTGTATCTTTATTGATATTCTCATTTTGTACATGCATTATTTTCCTCATTTCATTTTGTTGTCTGTGTTCTTTTGTAGAGTATTAATCTTCTTTAATACAATTATTTTGAATTATTGTCACATAATTCATAGATCTCCCTTTCTTTGGCTGCTTTCTTAAGATTTATTTTTTGCTCCTTTGATTGGGCCATGTTTCCTTGTTTCTTCATATGCCTTGTAATTTTTCTTTTTCTTTATATCTTTTTTCTTTCTTTTTTTTTTTTTTTTTTTTGCTGCCTTTTATGTATTTGAGAAACAGCCACCTCTCCCAGTCTGTACAGATTGTCTTTGTACAGGGAAAGCATTCGCCCTTCATCTTGGATAGAGATGCTAGGACTGCAAAAATCATTTTGGAAGGCTGCAAGTTCTCTGGGGTCATGCATTTCCCACTTTAAGAGTTTTGCTGGTATTTTTTCAGGAGCTCTCTTGATTCCTCTGGTGTCTGTCTGTGGCACTGCAGGTTCTCTGGTGGTATTGGAGCAAGACTTCTGTTTTCTTTTGTTATCAGTGGCCCCCAGGCATCCAAAGCATGCTTGGTCCCATCAGTGCTCCAAGTCAAGTGAGGCAGACACAAGTCCCTCAGCAGTCCTTCAAAAAGTTAGAATACCAGACACATGCTTCCATATGTCCCCTCTCTTCCAACAGAGAATTCATGAGTGGAGGGCCTTCTGATGGCTCTGAGCTATGCAGGCCTCTCTTCCTGTGGTACTGTTGGCCTTGTGCTATAGTAACTCTCCCCTGCTCTCCCTTCCTCTCAGCGGCTCTCAGGTATTCAAAAATTCTAGTTTCATCTGAGCTCTGAGTGAGGCAAGATAGAAACCTGTCTCTCAGGTAGCCAGAGTTTGTTTCTGTGGCTTGTTTGGGAACTGTGTGTAGTTACTGAGTAACCTTCAATACTCATGCTATTCTGGCCAAGAGAATCTCTACAGGTGGGTGCTCTGCCTCCACGGAATGGTGCTGGAAGTTCTAGGAACAGACCTGACTGCTGAGCATGGTTTCTGACATGATGTGCTATAGACCCTTGCTACGCAAAATGTGGTCCATCACCTAGAAGCAGAATCTCATGCCCCTCCTCAATTTACAGGATCAGCGTCTACATTTTAATGAGATTGCTGGTGATCCCTCACACTGCAGACCGGGAAGCCGTGATAGGCCTGACAGATGGCCCAGTTACATCCAGGAGCCCTGGAAATGGCCAAGCAGTACATGGGAAACAATGGGGCTGGAGTAGGTGATCTACCCACCATAAACGTTCCACATTGCTGTTTGTATTTGTCTTCGACTCCAATCTTCAATTATTAGTAAAGCCTCCCCAGCGCTGCCAGATTAGAAGGTTCCCTTTCGAGAAAGGTCCAATATTTGCCCATTTAAATGAATCCAACTGTAGCTTTCCATCAAAACGTCTGTCCAAAGGCAATGCCATCATTGCTTTCCTTCCTCTGGCTTAAAAATTGATGACAAACAGATCCCTTTCTCCTAGGCAGCTGAACAGGAGAATTTATCATTCCTTACCTGAGAAAAGTTTAATTACTTGAACTTGGAATTCCAAGGTTGTCTCAGTAATACAATTAATTTTAATCGGGAGTCTAAGTTTGTCATTCAATCCAATCGTTCTCAATTAACTGATTGTGTATTTCACTTCATTATCAATTGATTGTGACTCCTTATTATCAAGTAAACTCAATATGTTTGTGATGATTTCATTAATCAGACAATTCCTGCTGTTCAAAAGCCATGGCTTTAGTCAGGGGCCCATCATCCGGGCACCTTGAGATGCCGTGAAATCAATGCAAACCAAAGATATTTATCCAATTCCTGCATGGCTGGCACTGCACTGGGAATGTTGGGACAAAGGACAGCATAGAAGACAAATGTGGTTCTTGAGGCCCTTCTATGTATCTGAGACGGGCAGTGAATGTTGCAGGAACTACCTAGAAGGGTGGTACAGACAAAAAATGCTGGGGGGTGAAGGAGGAGGACTGGTCCAGAAGGTTTTGTGGAGAAAGCAGGACCCAAGTCTTTGGAAGGGGTGAGGCCTCAGCCACTGACATTAGGAACATCGGGGATGCTTGTTAGATGCACACGTCCTTGGGCCCCACCCCACCCCAAACCTACTGAGTCAGGATCTCTGGGGCATGGGTCCAGGAACCTGACTGTTAGTAAGATGATTGATTTACTAAGGTGATTCATATGCACAGAAAGTATGAGGTCCACTGGCAGAGTGGCTAAGAGAAAGGTGTCTGACTCCAACCTTTATGTTACACTCCCCTGTTTCCACTCACTGGCTTTATGACCTCGGAGGAAATCACCAGTGTCTCTAAGTCTCTGTTTTCTTGTATTTAAAATGGGAATTAAATGCCTATTTCACAAAGTTGTTGTAAGAACTGCATCAGATAGCTTGGACCTGGGCACAGCGGTTGCTCACAAAAGGTAGCTTAAGGAATGCAAAGAAAGGACTCATGCAACCAGAGGAACATTGCAGATGGGAAATAATGTGAGCTCGGATTAGGAAGGCAAGGACAATCTCAGAGGGCCAGGATCTGGCCAGGGTGGTGCAAGTAGGGCAATCAACCATCCCAGTTTGCCCAGGATTGGAGGGTTTCCTGGGGTGTGGGACTTCCCTGGGCAAACTGGGACAGTCATTCACCCCAGCATGGGAGCAGAACTTACACTAAGAAGTGTGAAGGTGGAGGATGTCTTGGGCCAGGTTGTATAGGGCTGCTCTGCCGGCCCAGTGAGCCCATCCTTGTTATGCATGAGGCTTCACTTCACATTTTATCTGCAACCACAAGCTTGTTCTACTGCGAAGTGACGAGAAGGTATTTTTTACTTGGAGTTTCTGGTTGTGTCACAGCTTTGTGCCAGGTGGGACTTAGCTCAAGCTGAAATCACATCATCTACTCAACCCAGAACACTAGGGGAAAGGGCAGACCACTACTGCTTTTAATTGTAGTGGTCACTACTGGTGCCTATCCAACAGCCATTTCCAACTTCCTTGTGTTGCCTGCTTCCCACTTCCAGGTCTCTCTTGCAGCAAAGGTGGCCAATGCCCTGATTCTGACCAATGCAACACAATATGAAATCTGTCAGTAGACTTCCAAGTGGGACATCTCATGACAGGAAGAGAGACATGTGAGCAGAGCTTTTTTTTCTTACATCCTTGGCTTCTCCCTGCTTCTATCTTTTGGATGGTGATGCAAGGATGTGATGCCTGGAGCTGTGGCAGCTATTTTGCTACCACAAGGAGAAGGTCTAGAGAGTGACAGAGATGTTGACTCAGCACTTTGACATTGTGGAGCTATTCAACCATCCCTGAAAGCTCCTCCCCATAAGCTTTGTGTGAATTAAACAACTGCACTATGGTTTAAGTCTCCATTAGTCTTATATTCTGTTACTTGCAGCCCAAAGCATTCCTAACTGATTCATTAACTCAGGCATGTGGGGCCCTGCCCTCTCACAGACTGATGTGGCCTGCTAGGTTGAGGCATGTTTTGGTCTCTTGCAGCAGGAAAAGTTCTACCTAATACATCTCCATCATAATGTGCATTACTCATTTGCTTGTCTGTCCTTCTGGCCAAACTGGGAATTCCTGGAGATTGGGGGCTGGTGCACACAAATACTCAATAGATGTGTGTTGAATGAATGAGTGAATGAGTGAGTGAATTAAAGAATAAAGAAATGAACTAGACTTGAGTTTGCCTCATGCACGTTGGACTTGTGCTATTAGAGTTAACTGGACTCTGTAGTCTCTGATTGCCCAGGCCCGGGGCAGGGCAGACCAAGCATAGGAGAAGAGTTAGAGCTCTTATCCACCCTTGGTGGACTCTGACTGACCTCCCCATGGTTCCTGCCAGCCCGTCCCCAAGGCTGGCTGTAATTCTGGCCCTCCCTCATGTGGGAGTTAGGGACTGGGAAACCACCACTGCCCAGACTTCTTGCTATTGCCTCCTGCCCACCCCTCAGACATGATGATTCCTGTGTTCATATCTGCAGGATGCCATATTTGATCCAGCTTTGAATTGTGCCTCAGCTGGGGCCCCTGCCTATCTCCCACCTCCCCCTGCAACCCTCTATCCACCTCTCCACCCCCTCTACACTTGAGCCATAGTGACCTACTTTTTAACTCTCACCAACCTGCTGCTTTCTGGTCTGTACTACCCCTTCCCCATGTGCCTCCCTGTCCTTAGTTCATGACAAACATACCTCATCCTTCAAGACTCTGTGTGAGCATCACCTTCTCCCCAAATCTTCCCTGGGTCTCCCGGGTGTTTTTTGAGCCTCTTTCATGGGCTTGCATTCCAGGGGAAGATACCTCTTGTTTTTATCTGCCCAGACTCCTTCTCTTGTCAGAAACTCACCTCTTTTACTGGGAAAGTGCACTGTCCTCCCCTCCTTTCCAGTTATGTGGTTCTGGACGGACCAGTACCTGGTACAGAGTTCTTCCCTGCCTGGCCAATCAGAGCCTCCTGGGCATTTTTATTCTAAGACAAGGGCAGAGAGTGTGGCTCACCTGCCGCAGAGGGAAATGAGGCAGACATCTGTGGAGAAGCAGAACTGGAGATGGAATGAGAGAATCCCCAGGATATCATTACTGTCCTCAAATCCAGTCCTACCTGATGTTGGCCTTACCCCTGCCCTTCCAAGTTCTTGAGCCAATAAATCCTCCTTTGTGCTTAAACTAGGTTGAGGCACGTTTTGGTCTCTTGCAGCAGGAAAAGTTCTAACTAATACATCTCTATCATAGTGTGCATTACTCATTTGCTTGTCTGTCCTTCTGGCCAGACTGGGAATTCCTAGAGATTAGGGGCTGGTGCACACAAATACTCAATAGATGTGTGTTGAATGAATGAGTGAGTGAGTGAATTAAAGAATAAAGAAATGAACTAGACTTGAGTTTGCCTCACGCACATTGGACTTGTGCTATTAGAGTTAACTGATTGACTTTCTTCCTGAGGCTAGCTCAGCTCCACTGTCTCCGTGTTTTCCAGCTCCTGACTTAGCCCCCAACTCACTCACAGAATCCCCAGCATGCTCTGCAGTCAAGGCTGAACTAGTTATAATAACACATCATCCTGCACTATTTATGCTTCTAAGCTCTGGGAAAAAGCCTTAAAAATCAAAATAAAAAAATTCAACCACCTGGCAAATGCCTGGGGGCTTCTCCACAATAGTCTGTGTTTACACACTTTTAGTGACAGGGAGCTCACCACTTGATAAGGCAAGTGTGCCCATCTTAGGAAGGTTCCTTGCTATTAAACAGTTCATCCTTATATTAAGCTGAAAACTATCTCTTGGTCACTAATTTCTCCTCTTTGGTCCTAGTTCTCTTCTCTGGTTTTTACATTTTCAAAAGGCGGTGCTCTTTTAGCCTAAACATCCCTGGGTTAACACCAGGCCTCTTGGGAGTTTGAGATTTTTCCCATGGTTTTCTGGATGTGCTTTTCTTTGTTTACATCCCTCTTATGGGATGTAAATGAGGCTCACTTTTGCCATCCCAGCCCAAGTCACCATCACTTTACAGTGGGATATAATTTTGCTATAGGCTTCCCTCCCCTCCCCCAGAATTTCCTTTATTCCTATAACCTTTTCTTAGTAACGCAGTTATATCCAAGGCCTCCATTACCTCAGGGGGAGATTCTCATGGGAACAAAATTTAGTACAATACCCTGTGATAGGAAAAAAAAAAAATTGCAGACAACAGTAGGACTCTCACCTCCTTCGTTTTAGAATCTATGCTTCTGTTAATGCAGCCTCAGATAGTTCAATTTTTGCCTTCATTTCTCTGTTTGTGGAGACCTCATTCCATGTGAAGGAGGACACAGAGGGCAAGAAGGAGATGGAGGAGGAAAAGGAAGATAAGGCTGTGCAGCAGGAAGGAGAGAGGTGAATATGTCACAGATGCATCCTTTAATGTGGGCACAAGATGGGGGTTTTGCAGTGTTCCTGACACACAGCTCTCCACGGGTGATATTTGTGAATGTGTTCTTCATGTGAGCCCGGATTTTCTAACATGTACTGACACACTTCCTAAAGGCAACTCATGGCAGTGAATTGGGTAACAGGAATTTGACAGCAAGCAGAGAACCCAGACTAAGACTTGATTTCTAGTGACAGACCAAGAGTCGCCGGAGAGAACCTTTAGGAGGGAAAATAAATTCAGGAAAATGCTGTTCATCTGCCTCCCAGTGAGGTTCCCAGGGATTGTCCACAACGTCTCATGGTAGGTGACCTCCTGGGGACCCTCTCTGCTCCTTTCACACCTCTATTCCCTCATCCCTCCTTCTCCAGGCCAAGCCACCACCAGCTTGCTGTGGGACCTTGGTTTCCTATTATTCTGTGACCTACACCCTTTAGAGAAGCTAGACAAGAGTCCACCACTGCTCTAGCAGAAAACAGCAAATGAGCTTGGTGTGCGGCACATAGATTTAGAAGAATATGCTAGCCAGTTTTCCTCTAGGGCAGAAGAGAGAGAGAGAGGGTGGAGAGAGGGGGCTGTGACGGGGGTGGGGGGGCAGGTGGGTTCAGAATGAAAGCAGCAGAGTCGGCATGCGGAGGCATCACATCACCTGTGGACAGTTGGTACAGCTTTTCCTCCAGCTGGGACCCCCATGAGCCTGGAGGTGGCGGGCAGACCCATAGATATTTAGAGAGATGATGGGAAGGAAAACAGCCCATCTCCACTCAAAACCTTCTCCCTGGGTGGCACAGTTGAAACGCATTATTCTCTCTTGCCTGAGGGGTCTACTAGTTGTCTGATTCTATTTACATACATCCACTGGTTCTGTCTCTTGTCCACCCTTTCACCAGGCTACCACCTGAGTGGTCTTTGAAAAGCACAACTATATAGAAGCCATGCCTAAAACTCTTGAGCTGTCCCCATTTCCTGGAGGCCAGAGTCCCAGCTCCTACGCAGGGAGGAAGGTTTGGTCGCTGGCTATCTCCGTAGCCCACGCTCTCACCACTCCTGCTAACAACCAGCTTTTCAGCTGGGCTGAACAGGAGTTGGCCACCTTGACCCTGGACTCTGGACCTTTGTACATGCTTCTCCCCCTCCCTCCCCCACTCCCTGTTCTGATCATCTACTACTACATGGCAACCATCCCAATGCTAAATGGCTTAAAACAACAGCAGTCATTTACTCTGCTCAAGAATCTGCAATCTGGGAAGAGCTCAGTGTGGACAGCTCATCTCTGCTCTGTGTGGCATATGTACTGGGGAAGCTCAACCGGGACCAGAGAAATCACTTTCAAGATGGCGCACTCACATGGCTGGCTGTCCGTGGGTGCTCAGCCAGGGCTCATGGCCAGGGCCTCAATTCTCTTTGGGCTGCTCCAGTTGTTTCTCATCATGGTGGCTGGGTTCTGAGAGCAATAGATCCAAGAGCACCAGGCAGAAGTTGTTATCATGTTTCATGGCCTAAATTCAAAGGTCACATAGCATCACTTTAACTACAGTTGCAAGCCTACTAGATTTAAGGGGAGGGTATAGACTCAACTTCTAGGAGGGACGAGTGTCAAAGCTGCATTACAAGAAACGTGTGTGGGACGGGAGGTAATGCAGCCACCTTTGGAAAATAAAATAAAATAAAAATAAAATCTCCAGCTCTTCTCTCTAGATTCTGTTATTCATACTAATCATCAGAATTCAGCTTAAACGTCTCTTTCTCAGGAAAACCTGTGATCACATAAAAAGGGTTGGGTCATCTTTTTGTGTGCTATCCTGACGCCCTGTACTTGTCCTATTAGAATACTTGTCGCACTCTGAGTGATCATGTAATGTCTTCCCCGCTAGACCATCCCTACACACTGGCTTATTCTCTTGCTTCCCTCTCACTGTTTGAAAAAGAAAATCCATTTATTAGACACCTGCCTGTGCCAAGCCTTGCGCATTACTGAATGTATTATTTCTAATCCTTAGAATGACTCTGCTAGGTATTAATTATTTCCTTTATTTTATACGTGAGAGGAGACTCCGAAAATACACAGCTACTAAGCCAGCAGACCTACAGTTCAAATCGGGTCATCTAGTTGTGAAGGCCTGTGACAATTCCATTATCTGTTTTTGCCTTTCTTGTGTGGTTTATTGCACATTTTTGAAGGGACTGCTAATTGAGGTTGAATATTTTCCCATAGGTTTTTGGACAATTATATTTCCTTTTATGTGAATTTTTTGCTCATGTCTTTTATCCACGCACATTTTTTTCTTATTTATTGCTAAGAGTTCCGTATAGAGCAAATTAATTTCATTGTCATATTTACCTTTTGATCTTATTCAGTTTTAGGCATGCAATGGTTTTATATTTTTACATGGCCAAACCCAAATGTGTCCTTTTGTGAGTTCCTTTACCTCTTCTCGAAAATCTTTTTTTTCCACTGAAAATTCCAAAAAAAATGCAAAAAAGGATGAAGATGACATACTATCACTTATAACTTTCCCACACACCATGAGACCACCCTCATTGACACGATGGTGTATTTCCTTTCTTAAAAAAAAAAAAAGATGTATATAAGAGAGCAGGTATGGAATGTATGCATACAGTTTAAAGACTATCAATGAAACAAACAGCCGTGCATGATGAACAATGGTCCTAGGGGCTTTCTGATGCACATCTCCTCATGCACCTGCTGATCTCAGCAGCTGCATAACAGCATCCCTTAGGTGTGTATACCCACCATCCAAGTGAGGAAAGACAGCCCTACCCACAACTTAGAAGCCCCTTCTCCAGGTTGCCCTTCTCCAAGAACATGCCCCATTCCTACCCCTGCTGGCTGGAGGCAATCACCATCCTAAATTTGTGTTAATCATTCCCTTGGTTGTCCTTATGGTTTTGCTCTCTAGCTGATCAGATCTCTAGCTGTCTACCATTAAACAATCCACTGTGTAGCTTTGGCCATTTTTCACCTTTATTTCTGACATTTCTTCTTTGACTTGACATTATGTTTTGGTGATTGACTTGGGTAAACTGGGAAGGAAAGGGCAGTTCATTCATCCCAGTGTTGTAGAGTATCACAGGGCACGATCACACCACCATGGACCATCCGCTTATGGCTGATGGGCATTTGGGTTGTTTCCAACACTTGGCTGTTAAGATCAATGCCGCTGTGAGCCTTCTTCCACACGTCTCCTGATGCACATGTATAAAGTGTCCCTAAGATGTGTGTACCTGGAGGGTGGCACTGCTGGGTCATAGAGAGTATACGCATGCTCAGCTTACTAACTAGAGCTGGCTTTTTCCCAGGGGGGTTGGAGGAATTTACACTCACCAGCAGCAAATTAACTCACCATCGCTGCACACCATTATCAATCCTGGGTATTGTTTAGTTAAACTTTTTTGTACTCTGGTTGGTATGAAGTGTTTATCTTGTCAATATGTTAAAATTGTTCAAATTGCTGATGTTTTATCAGTTCCTGACAGAACTGTGTTAAAATACTCCAATATGGTGGATTAGTTAATTTCTCCTCACAGTGGTTTGTTTTGTTTTGTTTTCTTTGCTTTAAGTATTTTGAGGCTGTGAGGGCTATGCAAGTTTAAAATGGCCATATCTTGTTAGCGAATTGAATCTTTCTTTGTTATGTAATGACCCTTTTATCTCTATTAATGATTTTGCCTCAAATCCTGTTTTAAATTTTTTTTCTTTGCCAGCACTACTTCCTTCATGCTCTCCTGGAGGCAGATCCCACTCCCTGGGGTCTTGCGGTCCATCCCTGGTAACAGTGATGGGCGGTGAGTAAGGCTTGACCAAAAGATCGTCTCAGCTACTGGCCATGCTGAATTTTGCAAAGGTAGGTACCCAACCAAGCTCCACCAGTCTGAATCTCTCTCCTGGGAATCTGAAACTTGAAGAGAGACACAAATTGATGGAAAGAAGTAGTAGGAGCCCTTTCGTAAGGTCATCCTAGAGAGAAGGTCTGTGGATTCCTGCTGCAGAGCCTCCCAGAGTTGTTCTGGTTGCCATGTTTGCCAAGACTTTGTTGTTCTGCACACCCTCTAATGGTATGAGCTGCCCTGGTAGCCTTCCAAAAGAGCTCTATTTTTGTTCAGCTTAGCCAGGCTTCAGCTCTGCTGCAACAGGGGTTGCAAAGACGCGAACCTGCAAGACTGCACAGGGCTACACGGGCTCTTCATCACATGCCACACACCCAGGGCCCAGGAACCGTATCGCCCCCTCCTCGCTCCCGGAGCACCAACAGAGGAGACGTTGGCTTTGGCCAGGCCCCGAGCATTCTTGCTGGGAGCAGCCTTTGAGGAGGGGCCAAAGAAAAGAGGAGCCTTGTGTCTGTGTCACTTAGGTAACCTGTCACCCCAAAGTAAAGAAGATCAGGCTACTCATGGTCGAATGACAAAGGCACTTGAAATGATCTCCCACCACCAAAGTCTGGAAGTACGTAGTTGTGGTGCTGGCTATCAAGGTGCTGAGTCTGAACCTCTGGGATTCTCACACGGATTTCCGTGATCGCGTGCATGATGGTGTCTGTGGCTCTGAGCATCAGTTTCCAAAGACGGGAAGAAAGGGGTGGTCGCCAAGATGCCAAAAGAAATGCCAATTTCTCCTCTCCTTTCCTATCAGAGAGGAGAAATCTTCCCTGGAACCCCTGGCTCACTTCCGCATTGGCTAGAACCATATTCACATGGCCACCTTTAGCTCCCAGAGCAGATGGAAATGCAGATAACTCAATATTATCTCTATGACCATCTTTGCCCATTGGGATTCATCCCCCAAGACTGATACAATGCTGCCCAAGTCAATCATGTTTAGCGAAGGCCATTGGCTGGGCCATTAACTTTGTCTACAGTGGCCTCATCAGATTCCCAATGTTATTGCCAGGGAGCAGATGAATAACTATGGCCTCCTTTTAAGTCTTCATCAAAGACAAGTGGGTGGTGCATTACTCAGAGCTCTCCAGAGAAGCAGAATCAATAGAATGTACACACACACACACACACACACACAGATATTTATGATGAGGAATTGGATCACACAATTATGGAGGCTGACAAATCCCATGATCTGTCGTCTACAAGCTGGAGAAGCCAGGAAAGCTGGTCGTGTAGTTTAGCTCGAGTCCAAATGCCTGAGGACCAGCGGGGCTGACAGTGTAAGTCTGAGTCTGAGCTCAGGAGCTGAGAGGGTGAGTGAGAAAGGACAGAGAGCCACTTGGGCAGAGGGAGGAGGGAGATTCCTCTGAGCACGTGGAGGACAGCAGTGTTGGCAGTAAGAGGCTCTGGAACACTGTGGAGTACAAGAGAACTCTCGAGGAGAGAGAAAAGAACATGCAACACGTACGGCTGAGGTCAGTGTTTACATCCTCTTCAGCGTTTCTAGAGAGATGCGGGCGAGAGATGGGAATTGCTCATTTATTTATTTTAAGGAGAGTTGCTTTGTTGGAACTCTGGGACTACTCACACAATTCTCGGAATGCAATTCCATGCAGAGCCTGGTGATATGAGGTTTCCAGCTCTAACCTTTGCAGAGCCCTCCGTCTGGAATGTAGAGCCCTCGGTGCGCCCAGACACCCTAACCGGGAGTGGGGGTGGGTGGGAGGGGGGTACAGGAATGCAGGTGCACCACACCTGCTCCTTTCCCTTGGCCTGGGTTAGCGACGTTCTCCCTTACAGGAGAAGCCCCTCCTGTCGGGGAGCACAAGCGAAAGGTAGACAGTGAGCCAACTGTGGCTATTATTTTGGAGGTATTTTTAACATTTTATTTTAAAAGTTAACATGTTGTATAATTGCTCCTTTCCCCCTGAGTGAACAGTTCTTTAAGTTTTAACACATGTATAGATTCATGTAACCAAATGCAATCAGGATACAGAACTGTTCCCTCAATCCAGAAAATTCCCTCATGCTACCTGTTGGTTGTCACAGCTTGCTCCTACCCTACGCCCTTCACTGCAGATCTATTCTTCATCACTGTAGTTTTCTCTTCTCAACAAGGTCATGCAAATAGGATCATACAATTTATATTCTTTTGGCATCTTTCACGCAGTGTGTAAGTGAACCTTTTAAGACTGGCTTCTTTATCTTTTTTTTTTTTTTTGTGTAATTGACACACAACGTTACATTAGTTTCAGCTGTACAACTTAGTGACGTGTTTATACATTATGCTGTGTTCACCGCAAGCATAGCTACCGTCTGTCCCGTTACATCACTGTTAAAATATCACTGACTGTATTTCTTACGCCATGCCTTTTATTCCCGTGACTTATACATTCCATAGCTGGAAGGAGACTGGCTTCTTTTATTTAGCCTTTGAAATTTATCCAAGCTGCTGTGTGTGTCAATAGCTCATTCCTTTTTATTGCTGAGTAGTATTCCAGCATACGGAAGTACCATAGTTGGTTCATCCATCCATCTCTTATTCACCTGTTGAAGGACATTTGGGTTGTTTCCAGTCTTTGGTGGTAATGAATAGAGCTGTCATAGACATTCATGTATAGCTTTTTGTAAACATGATTTCTCTTCTCCCGGATACCTTCTCAGTAGTAGTCTGATTTCTTTATAAGACACTGCCAAATGGATTTCCAGAATGGCTGTACCGTTTTTCATTCCCACAAGCAATATAAAAGTCTAGGTTCTTTTTGTTATTGTTGTTGTTAGCTATTCTAGTAGGTGTAGTATCTCATCATGATTTTAATGGGCATTTCCCTAACAGTGATGATGCTGAGCATCATTTCGTATGCTAATCTGACTTCTCTACAGCCTCTTTGGTGAAGGGTCTGTTTAAATCCTTTTGTCCATTTTTAATTAGGCTGTTAGTTTCTTACCATTGAGTTGTGAGAGTTCTTTATAATTTTGTGTACAAGCCGTTTGTTGGGTATGTGACTTGCAAACATTTTATTCCAGTCTGTAACTTGTCATTTCATTCTCTTAACAATGTCTTTTGCGGCACAAAGATTTTAAATTTTGTAAAGTCTAACTTACCACTTTTTTCTTTTATGCATCATGCTTTCGGTTATCATGTCTAAGAATTCTGTTGTGTTTCTAGATCATGAAGATTTTCTGTTGTGTTTCTAAGTTTTACAGTTCTGCATTTTATATCTGTGACCTATTGTAGTTCCTTAACTTTTCCATACAAATATATATATATATAAATTGATATGATTTTGATTGATTGGAATTACACTAAATATAGAGATTAATTTGGGGACATCTTTACTATGTTGAGTCTTCCAGTCCATGAACCTGGCATGTCTTACAATTTATTTAGGTGTTTCATAGTCTTCAGGAACAAATGCTGTATGTGTTTTGTCAGCTTTATGCCTAAGCATTTCATTTTGGGGAAGTTATCATAAATTTTATTGATTTTTAAATTCTGGTTCATTGTTGGGTATATAGAAATACAATTGATGTTTGTATCTCCTATGTTGTGGCCTTGTTAAACTCATTTGTTGGTTCTAGAAGTTCTTTTTGTGGATTCCTTGGCATTTTCTATGTAGGCAAGCATGTGGTTTATAAATAGGAAATTTTATTTCTTTCTTTCCAATATGTATGCCTTTTATTTCACTGGCTATGATTTCCGGTACAGTGTTGAATAAAAGGGTAAGCATGGATATCCTCACCTTATTCCCGATTTTAGGGAATCTTTGAATCTTTTGAATCTTTCCCTATTCAGGTTGTGTTAACTGTAGGTTTTTTGTTTTAAATAGCCCTTCTCAGGTTGAGAAAGTTGAGGGTTTTTTTTTAAATCATGAATGACTATAAAATTTTGTCAACTGTCTTTCTGCATTGATTGACATGACCATATGTTTTTCTCTTTTCAACTCTACTCTGACCAGTGTTTGGGTGGATATGGGCAGATATGGAAGAGAGAGTGAGGAATGACAGGAAGGAGATAGAGTTTAACACAAGTATTGAGTTAGAAGTGGCTAGGAGAAATATAACCTTGCCCCCTCCACCAAAGAACTCTGATATATTGGGAAGATCCTGGACCTATATGTGGGATGAGGCCCAACTCTTTTTATAGAAATCCTAAAGGACAAGGTGATTCCAGAAGTCTGGACACCTGGGACGGATGACTTCTAGGACAAATATGTCTCTCTACTCTTTCATGAACCTCTTGTGTGCAAATCCATTCATGTGTTTTATGAGACTTTTAAGTCATCACCCAGGGCAGTGCCTGGCATATGGAAGGGGCTTTACACACTCTGTTCTGATGAATGACCAAGTAAATGAGATGTCATAGACTAGACAGTATGACATTGTGATTATGAGCATGGGTTGGGAGCCAGACTGCCTGGATTGGAACCATTGTACAGGCTGAACCGTAGCAAATTACTAAAGCTCGATGTGCCTTAGTCCCTTATCTCTAAAATGGGCATAATAAAGGTATCTATCATGTAGGGCTTAGAAAACTGTTCAGCCCATGGTAAATGCAATGTAAGTCTTATTGTTATTATTATTACTCACATCTTTTTCTTGGAATTAGAGCACTGCCTTTACTTTTTTTTTATTACATCTCCATCATTTCTTTGTCTTTCTTTCTTCTTCCTCCCTTCCTTTACTCCCCCTTCTTTCTTTTCTTTCTTTTTTTCTTTCTTTCTTTCTTTCTTTCTGGAAGTAAAGCTTTAAGATAGTTTCTCTTAGTAGAGACATAGAATTGGAAACAACTTTAGGGCTGATCTCATTTAAGCTCTTTGTTTTCTGTGTGAGGAAAGGGAGACTCAGAGAAGCGATGTGACCTACCCACAGTCTCCTGGGTCATTGTTGCCCACCTGGGGGTTCAGACATTCTCCTCTGGCCATAAAGCAGTTGCTCAAAACAACCCAAAATGTCTGCACTATTGGAAGTTATACTGCGGGGGTCCACTCAGGACCAGGGGACTTGTAACTCTGCATATGCGTTCTACTTGGGACCTACTGATGCATTAGAAAGTAGAAGCACAGATCAAGGAGAACTGTCAGCAGCAAACACTGGCCACACCTCCGAGGAGAGACACCTTGGCTCCTGGGGCTCCCCAGACAGATCGCACATACCTGGAGGCTGCCTTTGTCACTGCTGGCCCCTCCCGACCACCAAAGCCATTTAGTTGGCTTTTCTGGAAAAGGCTGAGGCAGCAGCCCTGAAAATCACCTCAGTCTGCCTTGTCCTGCCTAGAATACGCTCTGTGTTCATGCCCATAAATATTTCAGGCTGTGCTGCTTAGTTATTAATGGAATGAAATGAAAGAGAATTCTTTAGCCTCTCTTCTTCTCCACAGATTGAAAATAAGAGCCAGTATTTGCGAGGCTGAAGTGACAGGTTCGTGGGGGGGATTTTGATGCTTGGGGGGGCAGGTGGGGAGGCTGCAAATAGATTGTGCTGTCTTGTCTTTATTGTGAAAAAGAAGCCCCTGACCCCTTGTTCCAGAACACCCCAGAGCTGTCTTCTGCTCCCTGCTTCTTTGAGACTGTGCACCCCCGGTGAGGGGTGGATGTTGTCCTGTGGTGTCTGTCCCCACTCCTCCATGGAGCAGATGTTCAACATGCACGTGGGGAACAGGGTCAACGGCAAGGACTGCCTTCTATGGACTGAGCCAGAGGGCAGGTGTTTCGATTCCTGCCCTGCCCCCTCTTCCTTTCTCAGAACTCAAGGAGAGGCATTTCACAGAGTGGCCCCGGGTAACGGCTTCTCCATCATTTAAACCCCCTATGGGTTGGCAGGGGCCAGGAAGAACTGGCTTTTTTCTGGGAGAGGAAGCAGGGGCAATGGCTTATCTTTCTGTTCCTTTTCATTTGGAACATAGTACACCCCGGAACGCTTGGACCCCATGCTGAAGAAACCAATTACATTGCACAGCATTTTTAGTGCTCTGAGTCTCCGAGCAAAAGAAATAGGTGAGGCATTGTTGTCATGGTAGCTAGTCACAAATTGTCTCTTAAAATAGTATCTGTGCTCGGTAAGAAGGGGCTTAATGCTTCCAGACTGGTGGCGAAGACATGCATTCACCAGTCATGCACACACGCTCTCACGGGAGCCCCTGCTCCACCCCGCTCTGCAAGAGCTTCCTTTGGGGACTGGCCACAACTGAAGGGATTTAGGCTCCAGGATTCCTGTTCTTGTCTCTTCAGTTCATTAACAAGTCTTTGTTGAGCACTTACTATGTGCCAGGCACCGTTCTAGGCTCCGGGGCTGCAGCAGTAAGACGGATGAGATCCATATGTTCTGGTGGTGATGATGGACCTTCCACAGGATGCAAAGAAATAACATTTAGTGAAGATGAAAAAGAGATGGGGTAGGGGGGCATGTTTTACATGGGGTGCTTAGCAAAGCCCTCTTTGAGACCCAAGACCTGGGAATGAGAGAGGCATTTGGAACCCTTGATGACTGGGAGATGCACCTTCTGTCTTCCTGGTGGAACAGCACACTCCTGGCTTCTCTCTGCCCCTTTCCTCGCTGTGCCCAAGGCAGGTGGAGGGGCTGATCTGATTAGCAGAGTTGGGAGAAATCAGCCAGGCACCACTAACTCTTCTCTCTCCGACCTCCTACTTATTCTTTTCCCCTTTCCGTCTTGGAAGCAAGCTGCCGTCGGGTGCAGGGCTTTGCCTCTGTTCCGCCACACTCTGAGTCTTATGCTGGTGAGGCTTGGGTCTGGGTGGAGAGGTTGCACTGATTCTGGAATACAGTTTGTAGGCCATTCAGCTTTCACATCAAGCTACACTCTCCACCCTAGCCTTTCTTAGTCATAGAAGGGACATATTGATCGTCTTTGGCCATTTCTTTGTCTTATTTCTCTTTTCAGACTCAAAGTGAAAACAGGAGTGCTTTTATGGCGTCCCCTTTGGGGAAGGAGGCTCTAGATGAAGAAAAGAGAAAGTTCAAAAGTTCTGGGGCAGGAAGAAACTTGGCACGATTCAAGACCAAAAAGGGGGTGAGTGGGACTGGAACAGGGTGGTCAACTAGGAGAGTGTCAGAGAAGAGTCAGAGACATGGAGCCAGATGTATGGCCTCAGAGGCCTTGGGGTGGAGTTTGCGTTTTATTTTAAGCACAATGGAGAGCCAAGAGGAGGATTTTGGGCAGAGGTGTGACATGATCTGATTTCTATTAAGCAACACAAAGCAAAACAAAATACAAACAAACAGGAGAATGTAGCAGCTTTCTAGATGAGATGTGGTGGTGGTTTGGGGAAAAGCCTTAGTGGAGACACAAAGAGTGTAGTTAGATTTTGGAAGTAGAGCTGGGAAGACTTGCTGAAGGATTGAAAGCATTTGGGGAAGGAAGATTACAGAGGAAAATCAAGTAGCCAAAGTGGGCCACCTCCTCTGGCTCATGAGGGTGAGTGCCAGAGCTAGGTGTCTAATCGAGTGGCTCTAGAGATGCACAGGGCTTTGGTGGGGTGGCCGTGCCCTGGGGGACACAGGGTGAAGAGCCAAGGCGTGGATACGTGGCCAGCCCTCGGAAGATATCAAGGTATGAGCCTTGCTTTACAAGAAACCATATGCCTATTTGTTACACGAACAAACCCTCATACCTTGTCCCATTAATGATAGCACTGTCCTGGTCTAGCAAGCTAGAACACTCAGAGTCACTGTCAACATCATCCTTCTTCCAACTTTGCCTTTCCTTTCACACTCTTAGTCGTTCACCACTCTACTGGCCTCCCAACCCCCAATGTATCTGCCCTTTCCCTTCCCTCTGGCTAGCAGAAACTTTGATCTTTCCCCTAGATTCTTACAACAGCATCCCTGTCCTCATGGGCTGTTCTTTTCTGTTCTTCTCTTCTTTTCATCTCATCTTTCAAATTGTCAGAATGGTCTTCCTAAGATACATACGCTGAATCACACAATTCTCCACCCAGAAAATAGTCATGGTGCTTGGTTTTTGTAAAGAATAAAACAAATTCCCCAGCAGGACATTCAGTGTCCGCTATAATTCTTCCAGGCTCTTCCAGTTACTATGGCTGCAAAACCAACCACCCCAAAACTTAGTGGCTTAAAACAACAGCATTTATTATACTCTTGGATCATGTGAGTCAGGAATCCAGAAACAGCTTGGCAGGGTAATTTGTGCTTGGGGTCTGTTATGTTGCAGTCAGATGACTGCTAGAATCTTCTGAAAGCTGACCGAGGCTGGCAGATCCATTTTCGAGGTGGCTTACTCACAAGGTTGGCGAGCTGGTGCTGGCTGTTGCCTAGGGGCCTCGGTTTTTATTCATGGGGCTGCTTGAGGGTCAACATGGCATGGTGGTGGGCTTCTCCTAGATCGAATGATCCAAGAGGCCAAGTGGAAGCTTCAATGCCTTTTATGATTTAGCCTCGGGAGCTGCTCATCACAACTTCTGCCATCTTTCCTTGGTCAAGGCACTTCCAAGGGTTCGCCCAGGTTCAAGGAGAGGGAACAAAGTCTCCCATCTCTTGGCAGAGGAACGTCAATGTCATAATGTAAGAACACCCAGTAGGGTGGGGTGGAATGTGTATGGGTACAGCATCTTTGGAAGATACAATCTGCCACTCGGGCTCTTTGCATTTCTCCAAGCGTCCTGGGCTTCAACCACTTGTCCACCCACTGGCCACATGTTTTTGCAACCTTATTTCTTTCTCCCGCTGTGCCACTGAACAGAAATATCCTTATCCATTTCATCATTCTTCGAGGCTGGCTCAAATAACACTTTCTGGATGAAGCTTCCCCGATCCTTCCGGGCAGAATGAATTCTCCTCCTTGTACGGTCCCTCTGCATCCTGCTTAGATCTCCAATTAGCATATTTTCCTCTCTGCTGTCTGTGAAGTCACTTATTTAAGGGTCTGTCTTCCCCACAAGACGGTTAATCTCATCTTCTACCCCCACTTCCTAGCACATGGTCAAGCCCAGAGGAAGTTCTGAATACTAACAATCCTTACCTTATGCATATGTCTGAGAGGTGGCCCAGGCGAGATGGCTGTAGTGCTAGGCGGGGTGGGGGGAGGTGGGGGGGGGGGTCCGGGCCATGATTCTGTCGGGATGGGGGAGTGTCAGCTTCCAGATCCATCAGGCTTGCTCTAAATTTAAATCAAGGATCTTCCACGGAGGGGATCCCACTCTGAGTATTAGTGCCAAAGCTGGGGCTGGAGGCCCTGTTCCAAGACAGAAGTGGGGGTGCAGAGCCCCTGACTGGCTCTGGAGTACAGCAGTCCCGGGGAAAATGTGCTTAGTTACAGCTACACTCGCTCAATCTCTACTACGGTTGGGACTGCGTGCCCAGGATTTCAAATGTAGCATGTCCCGCCCCACCTTCTTGCTCTGTCAGCAAATGGCCGTGTTGCTCAGGCAGAAAAGTCCTATGACTGCTCCTTGAGTCTTTTCTTCTGCTCTGTCCCCACCCCATCCACCTGTAGGTCCCAGCGGCTCTACCTTTGGAATAAACCCCGAATCTGACCACTTCTCGTCCTCTGCCACTAGTGCCCTGGGCCAAGCCACCCTCATCTCATCTAGAAAGCCATAGAGGCTCCTTACTGTTCTCTCTGCTTCCATGGTTGCCTTCTCCCATCCTGGCCACCTGCACAGCAGCTTGGTGACCTTTCCCAAGGCTATATCAGGTCATGTCACTCCTGTGTGCGCACCCCTCTGAGGCCCACACGTAAGCCTGGGAGTGAAATCCAAACAGTATGCCTTGGCCTGGAGGATGCTGCATGCTGTGCCTCATGGCCACCTCTCCAACCCCACCTTCATTCATCTCCTGCATCTCTCCAGGTTCCAGCCACATTGACCTTCGCCTTCACCTTCGCCCTGCT